>NW_021703785.1:54347927-54472761 GCF_005190385.1 Monodon monoceros | reverse complement strand
GTGCTCTGTGACCACCTAGAGGGGTGGTCACAGAGCACCGAGCTGATCTCCCTGTGCTATGTGGCTGCTTCCCACTAGCTATCTAATTTACATTTGGTTGTGTATATATGTCCCTGCCACTCTCTCACTTCGTCCCACCTTCCCCTTCCCCCTCCCCGTGTCCTCAAGTCCATTCTCTACAACTGCATCTTTATTCCTGTCCTGCCACTAGGTTCTTCAGAACCACTTTTTTTTTTTTTTTTTTAGATTCCATATATATGTGTTAGCATACGGTATTTGTTTTACTCTTTCTGACTTACTTCACTCTATATGACAGACTCTAGGTCCATCCACCTCACTACAAGTAACTCAGTTTCGTTTCTTTTTATGGCTGAGTAATATTCCATTGTATATATGTGCCACATCTTCTTCATCCATTCATCTGTCGATGGACGCTTAGGTTGCTTCCATGTCCTGGCTATTGCAAATAGAGCTGCAATGAACATTGGGGTGCATGTGTCATTTTGAATTATGGTTTTCTCAGGGTATATGCCCAGTAGTGGGATTGCTGGGTCGTGTGGTAGCTCTATTTTTAGTTTTTTAAGGAACCTCCATGCTATTCTCTATAGTGGCTGTATCAATTTACATTCCCACCAACAGTGCAAGAAGGTTCCCTTTTCTCCACACCCTCTCCAGCATTTATTGTTTGTAGATCTTTTGATGATGGCCATTCTGACTGGTGTGAGGTGATACCTCATTGTAGTTTTGATTTGCATTTCTCTAATGATTAGTGATGTTGAGCATCCTTTCATGTGTTTGTTGGCAATCTGTATATATTCTCTGGAGAAATGGACATGTTCTTTATTTTCTCTGAACCTCAGTTCTTCTATCCAGTGGGATTAACCACATCTCCTAAGGCTGATGTGAAGATTTAGGAGATGATACTTGGAAAGCGGAAAAGCATTGAGCTCCATGCTTGGCAGGGAACAAGTGCTCAGTCAATGTGAGCATCCTTTTATCCTTTCTGCGGCTCCGATTTCCTCTGAGGCCACCTCCACACACAGAGAGACACACCACCAGCACCACCGGGCAATGAGAAAATCCTGAGTTTTATAAAAATACCATTCTTACCTTAGGAGCCTTTAGACTGGTGTTTTCCAACTTTTTTGATCACAGCCCCCAGTCAGAAAAACATCTGAATAAAACAATGTGTGGGCTGGTGGGGGGGAAAATGGGTACAAGCACTGAACTGCACCTCACCCGGGAGAACGTGCAGGAATCACAAACCCAGCACCCCTCTCCTGTGTATCCAGAGAAACTCCTTTGCAGGTGTGCCAAGGAAATGAAGGAGAAGGTTCGTAGCAGCCCTGTTTGCAAACACCCAATCTGGAGCCACCCCCATGCCTACCAGCCCTGGGGCGGAACATGGATCACGATGCACTCATAGGAGGAAAAGCATGCAGCGCTGAAAATGAATGAATTCCACCAATGGGAATAATCCAGCAAACACTGAGTGGAAGAAGCAGATCCCAGAAGAACTGTTACGAAGAAATCAGAGACAGGCTGAACTAAACTCTATCTTTCCTGATGTATACATGGGTGGAAAAATTATGAAGAAAGCAAGGGGATGATTATCATAAAAGTCAGGAGAGGAGAGTGGCTGCCTCTGTGGGGGAGGAGGGTCATTTAGATGGCTTCTAGAAGGCACGGCTCTGTCCTAGTTCTTAACCGTAGTGATGGGAATTCAGGGTTTTGCTTTACTAGTCTCTAAAATATATAAATTGTATATATGCTGCTGGGAGTTTAATATATTTCACAAGAAAAATAAAGATTAAAAAACAAAACAGGGCTTCCCTGGTGGCGCAGTGGTTGAGAGTCCGCCTGCCGATTCAGGGGACGTGGGTTCGTGCCCCAGTCCGGGAGGATCCCATGTACTGCGGAGCGGCTGGGCCCGTGAGCCGTGGCCGCTGAGCCTGTGCGTCCGGAGCCTGTGCTCCGCAACGGGAGAGGCCACAACAGTGAGAGGCCCGCGTACCGCCAAAAAAAAAAAAAAAAAAAAATCCAAAGACATCTACCTTTATTACATGAGGTGTATTCATGTGTTTATTTTATTCAGTTTGGTTTTTTTTTTTTTTTTTTTTTCTTTTTTGGCCGCTCTACCTGGCTTGAGGGATCTTAGTTCCCATAACAGGGATCAAACCCATGCCCCCTGTGGTGGAAGGGTGGAGTCATAACCACTGGACCGCCAGGGAATTCCCTCAATTCTATTTTTTAATGCTACTTGTAAACTACACAACTGATTTTAGACACCCCTAGTGGATCACGACCTATAGTTTAAGAACACTGCCTTAGACTAATGATAAATTCCAACATCCCACCTTGCTTAGATCAGAAAGGCTATTTGAAATATTTGGCAAAGCCCAACGCGGCAAAGCCAGACCCTGTTCTTGGAAGAGGTTTACTGCTTTTGATCAGCCATTTGCAATTCAATGACAAAGCTTTTCCTCTCGGGAGCCGGTACAATAAGTGATTGCGGGTTATTGTACTGCAGCATCAGTCACCCTCATCCCCTGATTCAAACAGCCGAGGGAAAAAAATAAAAGGCTGGATGCAACAGTTTGGGGGCTGTGTTTCTGGAGTGGAATGACAATGTTTCCGAGAGACAAACTAAAGTGTATCATCAGGAAATGGGCAGTGGAAACTTTACAGATGCAGCAGGGAGTGAGAATTGCTGCAGACATCTCTAAAGGAAGAAGGATGCTGAGATGAAAATGGCATTGTAACACAGCCTCCCACGGAAGAGTGTTTTGTTCAGGTGCTGTCCTGTTGTGGTCGGCAAATTACGTGGAGGGAGTGACTTGGGGGTGAAAGCGCTGCTGGCCTGCCCGATAACAGAGCAGCAGATAACAGAGCAGTGTTTGCTGGACAACCACCAAACACTCCTTTAGTGTTTAAATTACTCCAAATGGTCCTTTCCAGTGCTTCAGAGTCAGCATTGCTTTCACTGGTTGAGTGGGACCCTGGGCAGAACAAGCCAAATGCCTTTCGTTTGGGACACATTCCCTTCAAGCCTTGAAAAGATAAGTGGATAAAGCATCCAGGTGTTATTGCCAGGAGAGGTCAGAGCTACATGCTGCCCTGTTCCTGCAGGGAACTACAAGAAGACAGAGCAGAGATTCTGGTGAATACCTGGTGGGTAGATAGGGTCAGGACCTGTGACATGAGCTGCCAGGAGGCAAGGACATCATTTGGGCTCCAGATGGTCCTGCAGTGATGCCAGGGCACCCAGTCATAGGGGTGTCCACCTAATCACTGGGATGGGTTGCACTAAGACAACGGCAGGAATGAGAGAAAATGAGGAAGGAGAAATGACGGAACTCTCACATTCCCCTGCGTTCTTGACAATCACTGAATATTTACAGCCAGCATAATAAAACTTGGGTTCCCCTGTCCCTTTCATTCCAGCATTCCTCTTCTGAAGCAGGAAGGAGAAATGGTCTGCATTCTTGGCGCTTTACAAATCCATTATCATCTTACACGCAGAGAAGCAGACCAGCCCCAGGTACCGTCAGCCCATATATTCTCGGCCTTCCTTCTGCATCAGGGTTTACAGCAAGGCAGAAAATTAGGAACCTCTCTCCTTTGAAAGAATCCACAAGGGAGGCTGGCTATGATGACATGAAATGTGTCCCCTTTGTCCCCAGAAAACTGTTAATACTTCTTTGTGTTGTGGATAAGAGCCTGTGATATTGCCGCTCTGTGTGTGTGTGTGTGTGTTTGCATGCACATGTGTTTGTTTACACAACACAGGAAAAAGAGAGAACAAGCTTCTGAGAAAGACCAGAAAGGCATGGAAACACAGTCTATGAAGCAAATGTTGACATGATCAAGACCAGGTATCACCTTCAGGAAGCAGGTTTTATTTCATGGGGTCCTCCTCCCAGTAACTGTGGCTGTTAGCCCAGCCTGTCGATCAGTAGCGCCTGCTTCTAACCTACTTTGTATAGAAGACGCCTATATACATTTTAGGTAGCCCCTAAAAGGAAAATCAAGGTTTGAGAGGCTGAATATTCCATAAAAGCTTTGTGGAACAAAGACTATGTTTCACAGTAAGTACACACTTTGTGGTAACAACAGAAATGAAGCTGCGGTGGGTTTTTCCTATCCTACTTGTAAATGCGCCCAGAGGGTAATAAGCCATGAACACGTCCAATAACTCTAATAATTGAATAATAAATAAGCATTGAGTCAAGACAGACGGTAGGAGGGAGCGATGGCAGCAGACAGGAGGAGCACCTCCCCAAGTGGCACAAAGGCAGGTCGAGACAGATCACAGAGGAAGTGTTAGGATGGCCTTCTGGAGATTTCCTGACCTTGGCGTTTGTCCAAGACACGTGGTGCAAACAACCTCCGAAATGCACACCTAGCACACACCTCCGACCTCCCTGCAGCTCTGAATGAGCCTGCTGAAACCGTGGTTGCTCTGGTGTGGGCTTAAGATAGCCACTGGCAGCTGCAGGGCGATTGCCTGGAGTACTTAGACCATCACAAAATTGGATGGATTCTTACTTCAGCATCAATCAGCTTCTTCCCTGAGGGGGAAAAAAAATGTGTGCAGTGGGGGGCAGGGAATTAGGTTATTGAGTTGGAAGAATTAACATAATGGAAGGAAATGAGGAGCTACAGAAAATGCATGAATTCACTGCCATATATAACTCACTCCTGGAAACGTTGGTTTTTTTTCTTTATGATCCCTGGAGGATTTGACCCAGTGATTTGGGGGCACTTGTGAGGCGCAATTTAAATCTCAGGTAAGGGAAGAGTGAAGCTCCTTCAATGAAGAAAGACCTACAGGTACCAGAGGAGTAAGGAAGGAAGGGCTGGTGCGGGTAATGAAATTCGTAGCTCACACTTCTTGGGGGAGCTCAAGTTGGGGCCACCGCCGAATTACAGGGGCAGCCTCCCTCTCCCGGGAGCTCTCATTGGGGAAGCCATGGCCACCTTTAACAGAAACACCCGGAGGTTGCCACTGGCCATGCTCCTTTGGACCCTGGGAGATGGGGAGGGGCATGGGGCCAGCAAGTCGCTGTACATTCTATTAACGTTATTAGCACGTCCTTCAAAGAAGTGACAAAGTGCTAGGATATCATTAGAAATGGAAGATATGGTCTCTTTCAGCCCACGGTGTAAAACTACACCATGAAAAACAGTTCTATGAGCACGCATATATTGATCCAACAGTCCTCTGTATTCATTGTATGCATTTAGCATAGTACTCTGAGCACAGGTCCTTTGTTGAAGGTTGTGTGATGGTTGGAGGACAGATGAGCGGGGGTGAGGGAGAGGAAGAGGAGGTGCTGTTGCTAAGGATGTCTTGGAATCGTTTGGTGCAATCTTTTCTGTAACGAGGATGGATTAAGTGATCTAGACTACTTGTAATCTACGAGAAACCACTTTGCTTTCCTATTCAGTCCAAAAATTCTATAAATGTGAGTATTGTACATTTCAGGATTGTGCACATAACAGTTGAATAATAAATACCTATGGACTGATTTTACGAATCCATTTCATAGACTGTTAAGTGGAAGTACCTGTTCCACCATCAGACAGCTTGTCAACAGTGGCGTGCAAACAGAAATGGACCGGGCTGGGTCCCAGATACAGAACAGGCCCTTGAATAATGAGCCCTTTGGATTGCATCGCTAAATTCACCTTTTCTGCTGAGAGGGGAAGCGTAAGGAAGCATCACAGTGGTGATGTTAGGGATATCAGAGCCATCTCCTCTCTTGAAAAGGAAGAATCACACACAACCACTGAACCATTAGGAGACTGAAAAATCAGCTTTTGTTTTTCCTAAAGAGCTTCAACTTCTTGTTCTCTCTGTCAGTGGAAGGGAGGAAATTTTGAGCGCTACTGTCTATTATTCATTCATTCATTCAATGCTTTTTTTTTTTTTTTTCTTTTTTTACTGAATCTCTGCTAGGTACTGTACGTCATCAACGCCAAGCCAATGCAGAAATTGTCGGTGCCCTCAGGGAGCTTGCAATCTAGTAAGAGTCTAAGAAGTCTTCATATTTTACTACAAGGCAAGGTAGAATAAGTTAAATGCCCTGAGAGAAATGCAAATAAAGCCTAGTAGGAGTTCTAAGGTGGTAGAGACATGGCGAGAGAAGAATCTATCATCTCCATGATTAATGAGAATGCGGAGAGGCAAGCGGCCCATCAAAACGCTGACTGCCTGGCCCTCTGAAGCCCATCTGAGATTGCAGATATAGGGGTATGTGTCGGCCTTCCTGCCTGCAATCCCTTTCTCCCTCCATCTTGACTCATTATTTGCTGCCTCTTTAAGATATAGAGTGACTTGGGCCTTCTGCTTGGTGTTTCAGGATCTAGAAGCCTGAAACTACTTCAAGCGGTCCTAACGTATGTGCAGTCAGGAGACTAAACCCCTGATTACAGATCAACGGTGCAAAAGGAGAACAGGGTAACGTGATTATACACTGGCATTTCTGCAGTGTCCAATCTGAAAAGTGCTAGCTGTTTTCTGGGTTATCTACACTCTGAGCACTCAGGGTGAAATGTCCCAGTATTATCAAGAAACAGCAGCGTTTCAAGCCCTGCTATTACATACGCTAAAAATATCAGGTCTCATGGTTGGCCAAGAGGAAGAAAAATTATCAACTCTGCTTACAGAAACACACACACACACACCTATCAAGGTTTCTCAGTGCCACCTTTGTTTATATTCCTGATTTCTGGTTTTTGCCATTAACCCCAGAAACTTCTTGATGAATTTTTGTTAACAAACCTCAAAGATTGCAGTCTTTATGACAATATGGGTGCTAGGGTCTCTTATGGGATTAAATGGCTGCTTTCCCTTGCAATGGTTCACAATGTAGACTTGTTAGAAAGAGAGCTCTCTGGTTTGGTGTCTGCTAGGATTTTCTTTTTTACAAGACAGAGAAAATCAATCTGAGAGGTTACTGTCAACATTGATGTTAAAACGCCATGGAGGGTGAAAAATAAATAATGCTGAGTACAATTTTCCTCCTCAGATGTCCTGATAGGCCTCAAGAATACACAGCACTCACCCTTCTAATCAAGGATGAGCAGATCGTAGGGTAGTAAATAATATCCAAGAAAGGCATTTTCCCCCTTGATTTTCTCAGTTATACTGATACAAATAATCATACACTCAATGTAGAAAAATAGAAGATACAGATATTAAAAAGAGTTAACCACCCAACATTCTATTACCCAGAGAAGATGACTGTAAATATTTTGGTGTATATCCACTGCTATAGATTGAATGTTTATGTCCCAAACATAAATTCCTCTGTTGAAATCCTAACCTCCAATGTCATGGTATTTGGAGGCAGGGCCTTTGGCAGGTGATTAGGTCACGAGGGCAAAGCCCTCATGAATGAGATTAGTGCCCTTACAAAAGAAACCTCAGAGAGCTCCCTCTTCCCTTCCGCCATGTAAGGAGACAGTATGTAAAAGACCGCCATCTACGAATCAGGAAGTGGGTCCTTAGCAGACACCAAATGTGCCCATGCCTTGATCTTGGGCTTCCCAGCCTCCAGAACTATGAGAAAAAAAATTCTGTTGTTTATAAGCCACCTTGTCTGTGGTATTCTATTATAGCAGCCCAAACAAACTAAGACATCATCAAAACTTTTTCACATATCTGTGTGTGGTTATTTTTAATGGAATTAAATCTAAATTTAATACTTTGTGACCTACTTTTTCCCCTCAGTGTATCATGAATCTCTTTAGACACACACACGTGCGTACACATCATCAGGTTATTATTTTTAATGGTTAAATAATATTCTGCTCTCAAGATGGACTGTAATTCATCTATTCAATCCTGGATATCACTGGACATTTAGGCTGCTTGCAGTTTTTTCACTTTTAAAAGAAGACCCTAATGAGTATCCCTGTACATATATTTGCATACTTGTCTGTTACTTACTTAAGGATAAAGTCCTTAGAATAGAATTACTAGGTATCTTTCCCTTTTATAAGCATTTGCTCAATATTTCCAAACTGTACACCAGGATTTGTACCGATTTACACTTTTAGCAACAGTGTCTGAGTCTTTTTCCCTAGACGCACGAGAGGCACCTTTTAAAATCCTGTGTATTGGGTTTCCCTGGTGGCGCAGTGGTTGAGAGTCCGCCTGCTAATGCAGGGGACACGGGTTCGTGCCCCGGTCCGGGAAGACCCCACATGCCGCCGAGCGGCTGGGCCCGTGAGCCGTGGCCGCTGAGCCTGTGCGTCCGGAGCCTGTGCTCCGCAACGGGAGAGGCCACAACAGTGAGAGGCCTGCGTACCGAAAAAAAAAAAAAAAAAAAAAAAAAATCCTGTGTATCATCTTTGCCCTTGAACTCCCAACCAGGACACACTCCTTTCCTGACTGCAGCTTACAGAAAGAGCTCTGTATCACTCGTGTGCACCAGACAAAGAAAGATGGGCAGGCAGCCATAAACTGGAGGAACAGCTGAGATGGGCTGTCAGGACATAGCGAAATTTTGCTCAAGAGAAAGAGAGAAAAGAGTGAGGTATCAGCCTCAGAGATATGTGGCTTGGTTCCCTCTTCCCTTCCTTCTAGTGTTAAAAGCAGCAATACTTTCTGTTTACACAGCAAGGTTTCAGCTTTCAACCCTTTTCCAGATTCAAGTATAATTGATATCCGTGAACTTGTGTGTGTGTGTGTGTGTGTGTGTGTGTGTGTGTGTGTGTGTGTGTGTGTGTGGTACGCGGGCCTCTCACTGTTGTGGCCTCTCCCGTTGCGGAGCATAGGCTCCAGATGCGCAGACTCAGCGGCCATGGCTCACGGGCCTAGCCGCTCCGCGGCATGTGGGATCTTCCCGGACCAGGGCACGAACCCGTGTCCCCTGCATCGGCAGGCGGACTCTCAACCACTGCGCCACCAGGGAAGCCCGATATCTGTGCACTTTGACACAGATGATCGTGGCAAGTCCTCCCCGCTACCTGATTTGGTGCAGGTGTGATTATCCACCTCACTATGGATCAGGACACTTGCCTAAGTGGCAGGGTGGAGTGTTGAACCTCTGGTCCCCAGTCTAGAGCTCCCTTTAAATATTTCCCTCTTTTGCTTAATATTTAAGAGATTGGAATAAATACATATTAACCCCAGGACCTGTGGTAGAAATTCCTTTTTTGACATAATTCCTGCTATCAACTTTTGCTGTGCTTTGATTTTCTCCTAAAGAAGGGTGCAGCACAAATAAAGAAAAACTGAAATCTGGTCCCAGCTATTCTGTAGATGCCATGAAATGAGCTGCATTAATGGAACTTATTTATTGTGTGAGTGACTCTCTGGGGTCATGGTTACTGACTCGTGAGGAGGTACCAATGTTTGGACGGTGCTCTAAGGGGCCCTGTCATGGTCAATTTTATCTGTCAACTTGGCTAGGTGATGGTACTCAGATATTTGGTCAAACATAACTCTACATAATTCTATGAAAGTATTTTTTGATGAGCTTAACACTTAAATCAGCAAACTTTGAGTAGAGCAAATTACCCTCCATAATGTGGGCAGGCTTCATCCAATTAGTTGAAGGCCTTAATAGAAAAAACTCATTTCCTCTTAAGAAGAGGAAGTTCTGCCTCCAGACTGCCTGTGGACTTGAACTGCAGCGTCGGCTCTTCCCTGGGCCTCTAGGCTGCTGGCCTGCCCTGCAGATTTTGAACTTGCCAGCATCCATGATGTGTGCACCAATTCCTTAAAATAAATTCCAACCCCCCAGCCCCTGCTCTCTCTCTCTTTAATACATAGAGATTATAGATATATATTATATATAATTATAGCTATATGTAATAGAGATAATATATAACATATTATATATATAATATTACATTATATATATATATATATATATATATATATGTATATATAAAATCTCCTGCTGATTTTGTTTTTCTAGAGAACCCTAATACAGGTCCATGGCCAACTTGTGACCTAACTTTCTGGTCAGGGTTTCTACCTACTCTAGTGTCACTTTCAAATCCAAGAAGCAAGCACAGGTGAACTCTATTCCTTCCCACTTTTCAAAGACATGTTCAAAGACGAATGAGATGATAATAACAGTAATGTCACAGAAGCTGTGCCAACACTAGGCACAGTGGACTTGAACTGCAGTCCACTGTGCAGTCCTAGTCACAACCCAACACTAGGAGGCTGGCCCTGGCATCCCCACCGACAGAGAGGAAGCTAAGGCCTGGCACAGCTGAGCCACCTGCTTCCATCCTTGTAAATGTGACGCCAGTGAAATAATATATAACAAGTAATGAATAAGCAGCTGGAGCGGAAGCTCCAGTCAGGAGATCCAGGCTCCCCTGACTTGCCTGACTCTCAAGTTCAGACTTTTGATCTCTAGGCCATTCTGCTGTGTTAAAAGTGGTTTGGCATTTGAAAAAATATTCAGCCTCAACTGGGCACGAGCAGGGCTCTAAATTCTCTTCCCTTCTGAGCAAGTGAAAACTGCCCAGAGACTGTTTCAGGTTCTGAACACACAAAATGAGGTTCAGGCAGGAAAGAGAGTCTTCCCCTGAGCCAGGGCATCAGAGCTGTGAGTTTCTCCAGTTCGAGAATGATGTTGATGCTCAACATCTACCACCGACCGTCTCTGTAGCTCTGTCTTCATCTCCAACTCTGATCTCTCTCTCTGAGGCCATCACATGCAGAGCTGGGCTCCAGCCCTGCTTACGTCACCCTGACTCAACTCTTCCCAGGCTCCCAGTGTCCCCATGCGGGCTGCCTTGTGGCCGGGTAGCCCTTGGCTGAAAATATCTCTAGCACACTCCCCAGACCTGCTGCTCTCTTTCCCTCCTCACTGCCACATTCTCCTTGCTTCATCCTCTTCCTTTGCAGGTAGAAAGATCTGGAGGCAGGAGCTAAGGGGAGGAGAAGAGGAGGAAAAGGGCCAAGGCTATTCCTTTCCTCTCTTCTTCCCTTGCAAATCCAGACACAGTCAAAACATAAGCATCTTTCAGCCACGTGAATAGATGCTGCAGTAACTGTCACAAGAAAACATCAAGGTGTTTTAACACTCAAGGGGATAGAGCTGTAAGAAAGCCCATCCACCGCTGTTTGGAGTCATAGATGGGAAAATGACAATATGACAAGAGGGACCGCGTTCCTGTTTATGAAAAACACCATTTGCCTTTCACTGATGACACTTTAAGCGTTATGGAAGCATGTTCACCCAGAAAATAGTCAGTATTCTTTCCTATTTTCCTAGGAAAGATGTACAGGATCATTCTGCCTCTTTATTTCTCCTGTTTTCTCCCTCCCTCACCCTCCGCAATGCCAGAAGCAGCTGCTGTTGCCTTGGCAACATTACAGAATAAACTTGTTGCTTTTAGACCATCTGTACCCAACCTGGGCTATGTCGAGGTGGTCTGTTTCCTTTTCCTGTTCATCACCTACCAAAAGCCAGACTTCATAATTCAGATGCTGACCTTCCTCAACAGTTATGTGAGGGCTAACTTCTCATGCCCATCTCAGAGTTAGAAGGGCTGGCTTATTCCTTTGAATTCAGGTCTTTCCCAAAGGACCCTTAATAAAATATATGCTTGATACTAGGGAGATGGGACCCATCAACACACTACAATGGCATTAGTCAGTGTTCTTGCAGAAAACGGAATCTCAATGGACAGCACAGGGCCACCACATGTAAAACAAGTGTTAAAGTAATATGCTTTTTTTCCCCTCACTATAGACATATTTTTAGTAATTTATCTATTTGTCCTTATTCCAAGAGAGACAGTGATTATAAAAATATTTCCATCTTAAAACAGATTTGAAAAATACAATATTCCAAAATTACCAATAATCCTGCTACCCACACACATTGTTACTATTTTTGAACATTTTTTTCTCTTGTGCTATATGTTTCTTCAGAAAGTAAGATGGATTTGTTTTATAAATACAATTTTATATTCTGATTTTCCTAACTTAATATACATTGGGCATTTTTGCACATTGTAAAAACCATTTGAAACATGATGTCTTTCTCTCTCTCTCCTTTTCCCCATCCCTCTCTCTCTAAGCACTGTTTTATTTATTTATTAAAGAACCTGGTCATTTTTCCTGTAGAGTTTCCTACGCCCTGGATTTTGCTAATTGGATCTCCATGTTGTCATTTATCATGTTCCTCTGTCCCCTGTATCTCCTGAAGATCAGTAGCTACATCCCAAAGATTGATCAGATTCATGTTGTTACTTTGGTAAGAATGCTCTGTTGTGACTTCCCAGGAGGTACCCAATACCTGGTTGTCTTTCTGTGATGTCAGCAGCCAATGATGATCACCGCCCAGATCCCTTACTTCATTAGGAATTTCAAAAAGGTGAATATTCTCATTTTACCATTATTTCTTCATTCGTTAACTGCTATAAAGAGAAACTTCTCCTCACTGACTATTTAATTACACTGAGGTACAGTTCATCGAAGAAAGGCAGGATAAATACCTTATTTATTCCCTTTATTTGCCAGTTATCAAAATAATGAATTAAGTGCCAAGCACCATGCAAAGGGAACTAATTAGTTTTGCTGGTATCATTATGTACGTGTGGATTTAAACATATTTGATGTGTTTCAGTCCCTTGCAGTTATTATTCTTAATTATGCTCCAACCGTCCCATCTTCAGGCCGTGGGAGCCTCTTCACGTTGCTTTCTAAATCCTGAAAAAGATCCTCGCATTTTTTTTCTAGTACTTTTTTTTTTTTTTGCGGTACGCGGGCCTCACTGTTGTGGCCTCTCCCGTTGCGGAGCACAGGCTCCGGACGCGCAGGCTCAGCGGCCATGGCTCACGGGCCCAGCCGCTTTGCGGCATGTGGGATCTTCCCAGACCGGGGCACGAACCCGTGTCCCCTGCATCGGCAGGCGGACTCTCAACCACTGCGCCACCAGGGAAGCCCCCCTCTAGTACTTTTAAAAAACACTGCATCCTTACTTTCTGTTGTTATGGGATGTTCCAGGCTCATCTTAAACATTTCTGCTCCAGATCTAGAACGAGCCATTTCTTTAAAGAGATCTAGTTTGTTTGCTTTTAAGTGGGAAATTTTATATAGAATCTGGGTTTTCAGGTATTCATTTTCGAGGTCTTTTCTGTGGACAGAATTAAGGAACTCTGCTTTCACTTTCCCTTGTCCCTCCTCCTCTCCTTCTGCTCTTACTGCCCTTTAACATAAAATATACCGTTGCAATGATCGCCATTTGAATTCAAGATTACAGTATTTTTTCTAACCTCATCAATCTTACACCTGTGGCTCCTTTCCCTTACATCAATGACACCAGCATAATTACTTATTTGCTTCATTAACAATACACACACATCAAATTACCGCAAAACCAATGGTTCAAAGCAACAATAAACACTAATTATGTCACAGTTTCTATGGATCAGCAAATCAGAAGCAGCTTAGCTGCACGGTCTGGGTCTGGGTCTCTCATGAGATTGCAGACAAGATGTTAGCCAGGGCCACAGTCATATGAAGGTACGAAAGGGGCTGGGAGATCTGCTTCCAAGGGGACCTACTGACATGGCTACCAAGTTGACGCTGGGTGTTGAAAGAAGACTTCAGTGGGTCTCAGAGGGCTGCTGGAGGGTCCAGATGGTATGATTTCTGGCTTCCCCCAAAGTGAGCTATTCAAGAATGCAAGGTGTGAATGGCAAGGCCTTTGGTAATCTAGCCTCAAAAATCACACAGTGTCACGTCTACCACATTCTATTGTTATAAGTGAATCACTGTGTATGGCTCATATTCAAAGGGAGAAGAATTAGTCTCTACCCACTGAAAGGGGAATGTCAAAGAATTTGCAGGCATATTTCTTTTCACTCTCTGGCTGCAACTTAATTTACATTATAAATGTAAAATATACTCACCCCTACCAAAGACTTCCCCAATGTCTTATTCTCTTAGAGCATCAGCTTGAAGTCCATGATCTTGGTACTAAATCATGTACAAGTGTGGAGGAGACTCCTCAGGTGTCCTAGAGAACAGCTCCTCGAGTACAGTTCCTCACAATATGAAGACCTATGATCTAAAAAGAAAAGTTAATTGCCACCTACACACACACACACACACACACACACACAACATCCAATGGTAGGGTAAGCACAGGATAACTACCATGGACCATCACCCCACCACCACTACCATCATTCAAAATAAAGGAAAATAGGAGACACAAAGAAGCAAAAGATAGGAAAATGCATCAGGGCAAATGTTGAAAGTTTCTTGTTTAGGACTCCAGGTCTGAAAATGAGTCTCCACAGCTTTAAGCTCCAGCCTCTGAGCTCTTGTTTCCACCCTGTAGGTCATCCTCTCTTTTTCATAAAAGGTAGCCCATGTTTTCTACTGAAGAGTATTCTCAGCTTCCTTCCTACCAGTAGAAGCTTCAGGGTCCAAAGGCCTCTTATCATTTTATACTGATTCTGCCCCTTTCAATCCAATCCATGTGGTACTTCTGCCAGTTTACTTCTCTTAAAAACTTTATGGATCTCCTATGATTCTGGGTGTAGCCCACTCAGACAAAACCACATTCACAAACCCTTCCAAAATAAGCCCTTCTTGACCTTGGGCTTCTATTCACAGTCTTCTCGAGGCCCTTTAGGCTTTCATTAATACTCTCAGCTTCTGTCCACTGCCCAATTCCAAAGCCACTCATAAATTTTACGGTTTTGTCATGGCAGCACCCCAGTCCTGGAACAGATTCTGTATTCGCTATCTATTTCTACATGACAGATTATCCCAAAACTTAGCGGCTTAAAGTAACACTAAACAACTATTATGTCACAGTTTCTGTGAGTTAGGAATTTGAGAGCAGCTCAGTTAGGTAGTTCTGGTGGGGAGTTTCTTATAGGTTGCAGTAAAGCATTTGACCAGAGTTGCAGCTATCTGAAGGCTTGACCAAGGGTGAAGGATCTGCTTCCAAAGTATCTCATCTGCACGGTTGGCAAGTCGGTACTGGCTATTAGCATGAGACATTAGTTCCTTTCCATATAGGCCTCTCCAGAGGGCTAGTTGAATGTCTTCATGGCATGAAATCCGGCCCCAGAGCAAGTGATCCAAGAGAACAATGGGGAAACTGCAATTCCTTTGATGATCTAGCTTCAAAAATCACACATCATCATTTCCACACTTCATCAGAAGTAAGTCATCAAGTCTGGTTCACGTTCAAGGGGAGAGAGATTAGGCTCCACTTTCTGAAGGCGGTGATATATTTTTAAACCACTACAGACACTACCACCGGCAATACATGTGCTAAAGGTAGTTAACTTTTTTGAACTTCTTTCTGTCTTTGGAGTACATTTTACTAAGGATTTATAGTCATCTTACTGTGTTCCAAAGTAACTTAAAATTGTCTTTTCTGTGTGCATATGCCACCAACTTGTCAAATAGTTGATTTGTTTTATTTTGGTTTTGACTTTTGAAGATTTTTATTTTTGTTTTATAATTTTATAAAATAATTTCAAGGTTTTGAAGTCCAACTACAGAACAAGATATATTCAGAGAAGTCTACCTTTATTTTTGCCTCCTCTACCCTCTTCCCTTTTCACCCCTATAAGTAACTTTGTTGTTAGTTTTTATTTTTGTTTTGTTGGGGTTTATTTGCGGTACGCGGGCCTCTCACTGTTGTGGCCTCTCCCGTTGCAGAGCACAGGCTCCAGACGCACAGGCTCAGCAGCCATGGCTCACACGGGCCTAGCCGCTCTGCAGCATGTGGGATCCTCCCGGACTGGGGCACGAACCCGTGTCCCCTGCATCGGCAGGCGGACTCTCAACCACTGCGCCAGCAGGGAAGCCCTGTTGTTAGTTTTTAATTCATTCTTCCATTTTTAAAACACAAATAACAAATAAATAGATATCCCCCATTCTAAGATAAATATTTTCATGTTATGCACAAAATTCTTCACATTACTTTTTTTAATCTACCAAGATAACCTGAATTCATTGCTTAGCAGTATTTGGAGATAACTGTCATTTCTTTTTATGGTTAATTGTCACCATTTGATAAATGTATACAGTTTATTCAGCCAGTCCCCTATGGAGGGATAATGTGGAGGTTTCTAGTCTTGAACTATTACAAATAGTGCCACAGTGAATAGCTTTATGCATACGTCTTTCTATACTTTTTCCAGAAACCTATTTTTACAGCTATAGTTTATTCCATGCTGTGGCTAGATGTATCTTAAATTACTTAAGTCCACTTAAATAATGTTGGACACATAGGTTCCTTCTATCATTTCCAGTAGTATAAGTGATACAACAATGAACATCCTCATACTTAAATATTTGTTGACATTTCTGTTTATATCATAAGAACAGATTTCTAGATATTTAGTTAGAAGGTCAAAGTTTATGGACCTTCTTAGGCAGCTAATGCATATTGTCAAATTGTTTTCAAGAAAAGGGTACAACAAGTATACACTCTCAGAGGCAGTAAATCTCAGTATCTGGCACTGCAGAAGTCTGGGGTCAAATCCTACCTTTACCGTTTACTAGTTAGGTAACCGTGGACAAGTTAATATTCCTGAGCCACAGCTTTCTTGTCTGGAAACGAGAACATCTGATGGGGTTACTGTGAAAAGGAAAATAAGATATTTGACTGTAGATATACTTGACTACAAAGGCCAACTATTTAGCATAGTGCCTGATATCTACAAAGCATTTAAATGTTTGTTATTATTATTCACATCAGCAGCAGAGGACAATGTCCTTCTCAATGAAGATTCATCAGCCCTGGTTATTATTGTTTAAAAATAAAAAGTGCCAATTTGACACATAAAAGATGCCATCTTGATTTTTTGGTTTTTTTTTTTTTTTTTGCGGTACGCGGGCCTCTCACCGTTGTGGCCTCTCCCGTTGCAGAGCACAGGCTCCAGGCGCGCAGGCCCAGCGGCCATGGCTCACGGGCCCAGCCGCTCCGCGGCACGTGGGATCTTCCCAGACCGGGGCACGAACCCGCGTCCCCTGCATCGGCAGGCGGACTCTCTGCCACTGCGCCACCAGGGAAGCCCAAAGATGCCATCTTGTTTTAATGCATTTCTTTGATTTCTAGTTCTATTGAACATCTACCATTCATTTATGAATTTTTAAATTTCTTCTGTGTACTCTGTGTATATCCTCTATCTTGTTTTATATAATTTTAGTTCTTTAAAATGATATACAAGAGTTCTTTATTAGGAATACAAATCTTTTGCTGTCATAATTGCTGCAAATATATCCCTCAGTATTTTGGGTTTTTTCAATGTCAGTTGTCAGACATTATTTTGACACAGAGTTTAACATTTTATGTAACCAAGTATTTTCCTTTGTGATTACTTCAATAAACTTTTAAAATCTTTATGAATACTTCACTACTTCAAAGTTCAATTATATGCTCATCCACATGTTATTTCAGTATAATTGGGGCATATACCTTACATACAGAAAAGGGCATTGATCATAAGTTCACAGCCTAAAGAATTTCCACCCAACAGATATATCCATTGTATTGTTTTCTAGGGCTGCCATAACAAAGTACCACAAACTGGGTGGCTTAAACAGCATAAATCTATTGTCTTGGCAGTGCTGGAGACATCTTAGAAGTCTGATGTCAACGTGTCAGCAGGGTTGGTTCCTCCTGGAGGCTATGAGGGAGAATCTTTTCCATGCCTCTCCCTTGGCTTCTGGTGGTTTGCTGGTCATCTCTGGTGTTCCTCAGCTTATAGATGTACTGTCCCGATCTCTGTCTTCACGTTCATGTGGCATCCTCCCTGTGTGTATATCTCTACATCAAAATTCTCCCTTTTTAGATGAGCACTAGTCATATTGGATTAAAGCCCACACGAATGACCTCATGTTAACTTGATGACCTCTGTAATGACCCTATTTCCAAATAAGGTCACATTCTGAGGCACTGGGGATTAGGGCTTCAGCATATCTGTTTTCAGGAAAACGAGTCAATCCACAATATTCATGAAACTAGAACACAGATCAAGAAACAGAATCTACCTAGCTTTCTAAAACCTACCCCATGTCCCCTTCGGTCGTAACCTTGCCAAGGTTACCAATCTCCCGATCTCCTGCCCCGTGAATAACCTATTCTATGTTCCTGAACTTCATATAAATGGAATCACACAACATGTATTCTTTTGCATGTGGCTTCTCTACCTCAAAACTGTATCTGTGAGATCCATCCATGTTATTGCCTTGTTGCACGTAGCGATAGTTTATTCTATTTTTTATGTAGTATTTAACAAAGGAAGGAAAAAAATAATGTAACTTATCCATCTTATTTTTGAGAGATACTGAGGTTGTTTCCAGTTTTTATCTATTGTGACTACAGTTGCTATGAAACTATATTATGAATACATTGCAATGAAAATCCTAGTACCAGTCTTTTGCTAAGCACATGCTCACATCTCTGTTGGGTACATGGAGTGGGCTTTCTGGGTCATAGGGTACCCATATGTTTGGCTTTACTAGATGCTTCCAAGCAGCTTTCCAAAGTGGTTTCCAGCAGTGCATGAGAATTTTGGTTGTTCTATATGCTCAGCGGAACTTTGGGCTGCCCTGGACAAAAATTTTTTTGATGAGATGATGATAATAGCTTCTCATTAAAGTTATTATGAAAACCAGTCATTGGGCTGGTTATTTTACTTATATTATCTCACTTCATCTTTAAACTGCTTTACAAGGGAGTCATTAGCTTCATTTTTACAGACAAACAAAACTAAGTGTCAGTAAGATTACATAATTTACCCAAAGTAACAGTAAGCAGCAATGTAGGCTTTCAATCCAAATTTGTCTAATTACCAATCTCTGAGACTTGCTGGTCCAGATAAAAGGTAAAGCTGGTTGCTCTGGAGGTGAACGGGAAGCCTTGGGCATCGTAGTGCAGCATGAGAGGATTGGTGTGGCTACCGCAGAGGGGCCAACTTAGTGGCAAGAGGTGAACACAGCTCTAAATCTCTACACGAAGGCTAGTTTGTGCCACCCTGTTTTGGGGGACATTAACCATGAGCGTTTGTTATCAGGGTTAGCTTCAGACATTTCCCGATGGATGATTATTTTGAGGACTGATTCCGAGAACAGATGGGTATGCTTAATATTCGAAAGTAGAGTGACGTAAACCAGTTTGGGGCTCGAGAGTAGGACAAAAGGTCAGGTCTGGGATTAAGGAAAACCATCCATAATAGCGGGTCTGTGGCTCTGTTCTCACCACTGATGTCAACATGCACTCCTTAGCCCTTCAGCCCTCACTCCCAGACCCACTGTCCAGGTAATACCAGGAACATCCACCCTTAAGAACATAGCAAGAGTCAAGTCTGCTCTTATGTCCTCTGCTTTTGTGACCCTGGATGGTAGGGTGAATATTCATGGGGAAAAATATTTTGCGGAACAGGAAGGAAAAACATTCAGAACATAATCACTCTTCCACAAGACACTCAATAGACTCAAGTATTGAAAGCCTGCTTTGAATCAGGCACTGTGCTGGGCTCTTCCAGGTACATCATCTTAGCCTTCACAATAACTTTGAGAGGGAAATAATTTGCTATTATCCCCATGTTACAGGCGTGGGAACTGAGCCTAAGTGAGGTTTTAAGAAACCTGTCTGAGGTTACCCAGAGGTAGAAACAAACAACATAATAGTTCCACTCTAACAAAGGATGTGGAAAGAGGAAGTTCGGACCTTCTGAATTATGAACTGGTGGAGTATGGTCACTTTTATTTATTTCTTTTAAGGAAGGCAATAAAAGAATACTGAATGTTTTCCTGCTGAACTGCTGAAAGCTTGTTCTGGAAAATGAAAACTTTACAAAGAGAATTCTGGTATTGTAGGTCAGCAACTCTTATCTATGAACCATATTATGAATGGGTCCGGGGACTCATATCCTATAAAAGCATCATACAGATGAGGTTCTAATCAGTTCAAATGTTGTCATCTTCTAATTTTGTGCCAGTGCAATTATTCTAGAAAGTACAAAGTTTCCATTTTAAATGGTGCTTGGCTTATTTGTTTCTGAACACATTGGTTTGGTTTTAAACTCAAGTGAAAACCAACACCTAGGCTTTGTCCTGGTTTCAGGAAAACTGCACTTTTTCCCCCTATACTTCAATCAGTAGTTGGTTTAATTGCCTGACCAGGTCACAGATGTAGGTGTCCCAGGTGTGTGTACGCTTTGCCTACGTTACAACCCAAGTACTGTAGCCGGAGTGGAGCGAGAGCCATTCAGGAAGAAGTAATGGGCTCACACTCTGAGTGTAATTCACACCCAAGACTGATGCTCACACAGGCTCACTGCGTCTGGGCTGGCTTCCCAGCCGAGAAACAACCAAAGAGAATGAGAAACACAACACATGCAATTCTCCTGATTTAGTCCCAAAGACTGACTAAGCCATCAGAGCTTGTTCCCCCCAAACCCTAAGACTCCTCGTGTACTGCACAGGAGCCTTTCTTCCAGAACCAGTGGATGGGCTTAGCACCTCTACCAGCCCAGTTCTGGAGAGAGAGGGAGTGCAGTCTGAGGACTGGAATGCCCTCTGCCTTCTCTAGCACAGAAATGTGCTACTGGCATTTGCAGAGACAAGCAAATGATGTTGTATGTGTGCTCTTAACCTCTATTTTAACGTCTCCAACAATCTAGTGGTTAATTAGCAATTTGCTGCCCACCAATATGCAAATGAATGACAAGCAAAAGCCCTCCGCATCTGTAATTATTTTGCTGATTTACAAGCCACTCTCCTCTCTGTGTAGGTTTTTCTGTGTGTGTGCATTCATGCATCAGGGATTTCATTATTTTTAGAAGCATACTCCGTACACTTTTATGCTTTAATATTTTCAGGCTTCAGTAATTACAGTATTATAGATATACATACATTTTTTCCCCCTCAACTCCAAAAGCATTTATTTGTCAGGAATGCTTTTTCTCTGATAAAGAGTGGAGAGTCAGATTTATCAAGGGGCTGAAATCCAAACTGCAGAGAGAGTCGGAGCACAAGATTGAAAGATGCACGTTTCTGCTGTTGCCAAACCCTTATCTGGAATCGGAGGAGTCTTGTAATATTTGATTTTCTCCCAAGCAGCTCTGGTGAATCAAGCCGCGATCTGCGTTATCCATCTGCTTACTTTGGAGCAGGGTGTTTTACTATTTGGCGGTTTAAATGCTTTACGTTTTTGCCAGCGTGTTAAGAAAGCCTCTCATGTTAAATTAAGTCAATTAATAAATGGAGACACATTAAGCAATCAATTTTGTCAGCCTATCTCCCCAGCATTATGTATGGTTGGCTGTAATCACAAGATAAATGCAATGTGCTGATCTATGGTAATGTTCAATAATACATTCTCCGCCAGGCTCAATTCATCAGGGAGTTTCGGTAGGGGAGGCATTTGTTATTGGCTGTCTCTGCACCTCAAGGATAACATTTCTGTCCTTTTGATTGGCCGCCTCACTGCTGCAAGATTCTAACCGTCTTATTTTGATGATGAATACGAAAGCACAGTAAGCCGGGCTGGAGCGTAGTGTCTCAGGGGCTGCGCTCCTTCCAGAGCCCAAGGACTTACAGCTTCCTCCGCTGCCTTCCTGTGTCAACAACCCCCCCAAAAAAGTTGTGATGCTTTTCTTCACCCAGTGCTTTGGGGCTGTGTTAGATCTCATTCACCTCCGCTTTCAGCACTACAAGGCTAAACGGGTGTTCGCCGCCGCTGGGCAACTTGTCTGCGTTGTAAACCCCACGCACAACCTAAAGGTGAGTGGCTCTCTCGCGCTTGATGTTCCCGCGGCTTGGGTTCAAGTCCACCCTCCGGGGGCGTCTGTGACCCTCCCGCGAGCGCGGGGAACTCGCGGCAAAGGCTGGTCCACTGGCGCCAGGACGGTGTTGGGTACCCGGGGCCGGGGCCTCGGGGCTCATTCTCCCTCTCTTGGTGGTTGCATGCTCTCGGCGACAGTGTGTTGTTTCCCCGACTGGCAAGAGCAACTGGAGTGAGAGTCTTTTTTTTTTTTTTCCACGCTGTCAGCCTAGGAGTGGGGCGGAGGTCAGAAGTGAGGGCGGTGGACAGAGCAGGGGGCTTGCCCCTCTCTCTCCCAAATATTTGTGGGCAAGTGTTTAGGAGACAGGATTTGAAAAGTTATTCAAATCGCAGTCTGTCCCACGTGCTGGAAAGGCAGGCGAGCACACGGATTTAGGAAGCTCCTCTGGCTGCCACTGAAGTAACTGGGGTCGGAGTGGGGGGACAGGAACCCCGAGGCAGGGATCTGGGAGTTGGGGAGAGGGCTCCTTCTTCAGAGTGTTTTCCCCTTGTGCTCAGACTCGGCGTGAGTGGGGATCGGGGGGCGGGGATGTCGGGAGGAGTTTGTCTTCTTTCCTTCCTTCGAGCTAGATGCGCCCGGTGCGCGGAGGACAGGAGGGGCAGATTTGCTTCAAGAGTATCGAAATGAAACCGGCCCCGAGCTGCCACTGCCCGAATCACCGCAGGCGCTGCGGGTGCCTCTTTGCTGTGGCCGCCCGCCCGGCTGCGCTTCCGACGCCGCTGCCGCTGCGTTTGTGCCTTTAGGTCAATGCCCTTTAAGAGAACAGCCAAAATAAGGGCTGGAGGGACCGCTTCACATCACCGCCAAGACTGGGGGAAATGAATGCAGAGCCCCTGGCTAGGGGAGGCAGGGGAGACGGGAAGGTAGGGCGGGAGCGGCGGTGCGAGGGCGCAGCTGAACTCCCCCCAGTGTGAAAGTCTGAGCCCAATGGGCTCTGTCCCCAAATAAACAATGGACTCGTTTGGGAGTTGCTTTCCTGTCCTCATTATACCCAAGGCGGAGTGACGGGGGTAAGGGCACGTCTGCAGCTGAGCCACGGAATAGTCTCTGCCAGAATAGAACTGTCATTCTGACCACTGCTGCTGGGCGATGTTGCTTGTTGCTCATCACTTTATAAACTCTCTTCGGCTGGAGCCCTGCAGGCCAGTGCTGAAGGATGCCTCCCTGCAACACCCCCACCCCCGCTTCCCCACAATTCCTGGAAGTCCTCAGGAGGGACAGCTGCCTGGAGCCCCTGGGGCCATATGCCAAGGCCACTCCTGGATGGAGGGGTGATGCGCTACTCTGGGACAGCTATGGTGCTCCTGACCTAGGAACCGGCTTTCCGCGGTCCCCAAGCTGTGACTAATACCATCTCCCTCAACCACTCAGCCTCCCCAATTGCAATCCCTCCTTCTCTCACTCTCTCTCTCCCTTTCTCCCTCCTCCCCTCCCCTCCTCTCTCTTCCCCTCATTCTCCTATTTTCTTTTTCCCTTCATGGCTTACTTTTATAAATGAGAATTCACCCCCAGTCATCCTTGGCAAAGCGAGTGTATGATGTACCTATTAAAATATGATGCTGAATTCCATTTTATGGCCACTTTTGAGACCGCATTCAAACTCCCATTGTTTTGTCGCTTTACATTAGTTAGTTTTCCCTGTGGCAAGAAATTTTGTTTATTCCTGTTTCGCATTTTAAAACCTTTACAAATTTTTTATGAGACTTAGCATTTCCAAAGTTTGAATTTGGATGGTTCGTTGGCTGCAGCAGGTGACGGAGGGGAAGAAGGGTGCTAAGATCTTGGTGTGGGGTGGAGTGAAAAGCATCTGTGTGTATGTTTCAGTGATGTCAGCCTGGATATTAACAGGTAGTCCTGCTGCCCGGACTCAGGAGTCCAGAGTCAGTGTCGGAGTCCTTGGGTCAGTGCTGACTAGCTGTGTGACCTTGAAGGACTCGATGTCTCTGAGCCTTCCCTCCCTCACCTGCAAAATGAACCTATGTATCTTTAGCCTGCCTCCTCCACGACTCTGTGAGGCTGAAAAAGAGATGATACTCAAGGTAGTTGTGCTTTATAACGGTCTCCTCCGAAAAAAGATTACATTATCGTACATAATTTGTACGGTTCCATTAGGAACTTCAAAAGTTATCACTTAAAGCCTTCAGCCAACTTAGTAACATAAAAATAGGTGACATATGCTTTGAGAGGCTATTTCCCATGGCTCACTTTTTCACATACATTCTCATTTGGCTTTTCATTTCCTATAAAAAGCCACTTAGAGAGTTTGCTCAGATGAGTGTCACTGCAGATAAACAAATCAAATCGACGGCCGCTAATGTTACCAGGGGTTGCAGCAGGACACACAGGATTTACAGAGGCTGTACCAGGCGGAGACAGACTTCCGCATCCCAGGTTGCCCCTGGGGAGGTCTCATCCAGGCTCCAGGTGGCCCATCAGGTAAGTTTTACCTGCTTCTCAAACCTGAGGGCTAACAACACTTTGGAGCTTATAAAGGAACAGTTCTCTAGGAGCATTGCTGCCCCATCACTGATATTAAAAAATGCATAAAACCTCCAAAGAAATTGCTCCTTCTCAGCATTCCTTTCCATAGGCAGACCACAGAAGTATGCCTTAGATGTAATAAGCTGTGATCCACATAGGAAGAAAAATTCTTCTTTTAAAGAAAAAAAAAAAAAAAGCTGTGGCAATGTTAACCCAGAATAGCTATTGATCTGCGGTGCTCCCCGCATTTTGTATGACAGGCTAGTACATAAAATGGTGACGAAGGACAGAGAGACTGCAACCTTGCTTTCAATTTTCTAGGTTGCATATTGCTACAAAGAGGGCTGGGAAGCCTGTGTTTTTCTTTGTGGAAGCATTTTTTGCACTTTGTCCTTTCCTGAGAATGCTAGCAGTGCTTTACGACCTGAGGCAAGTGCTGAGTTATAATCAAAATTCACTTACTGAGCAGACAAAATTGTGTATTTACCATGCTTCTATGGGTCACCTTCATTCTCAATTTTATTATGGCGATTACTCGGTAACCTGGGATTCCTTCAAGCAAGCTGATGCCTTTCCTTCTAAGTGGAAGGCAGAAGCCTTCCTGGGGGATGCAGACAACCCAGTTAAAGCCATTACACTCCTTAAGCCCACCCTGCTTTAAAGGGGTGTTTAGAGTCGCTGGCCTGGAATAGGAGGGTCTTCTGCTTCAAGAAGAATCCATAGCAGAGCTGGCTCTGTGGACTGCAAATGGCACTCCGTGTTGCCCTGTGTCTGTCTGTCTGTCTCTGCCTACAGGGATGGCTCCTTAAAGGGACCCGGGCCCCCACTTCTCCTTCCCACCCCATGAAAAGGGACCACCAAGGAGCCGGTGACCTTGGCTGGCTGCCATCTGCTTCCCCATTCATGGAGGTCACTGAAATGTGGCCCACGGGCTGCAGGCTGGCACCGGGGAGGGTGCGGACTCCTGGTCCTGATTCAGCACTGCTTTCTCCCTCGTGTCCTTTGCTTGTTTCCAAACCAAGAAAGCCTTTCTCTCCTGGCCCCTCTCCCGTCGACACTCGCTGCTTGTACAATGTCCTGCCCCGGGCAGCCCTCCCTGCTTCTGTCCCATCCCCAGAGGTGCCCTTTGAGGGGTGACCTGGCCAGTCTCTGCACCCAGGCCTCTACAGGGAAGGGTCTGTAGTGGCAGCCAGACCCCTCTGGGGTCAGTGCTCAGCGCTTCCCAAGCGGACAGGCGCTGAGCTGAGGCTGGCTGGGCGACTTCCTCCCTGTAGCCACAGTGCTTGATAAACGAGGTTCTGAAAGAAGTCTAGCAAAACACTTTCTGGCAGACTTCCAAAAGGCCCCCACCAGGGCCAATGTCATTGCTGAGACCCCCAGTGCCCTCCCCGGCACCCAGACCCGAGGGCGGAACCTCTCCCACCTCTCCTGGAAGGCTATTCATACCTCCATCCAGCCGGTCCAGTCCCTGGAGCTCTTTTCGATTATTACCCGTTAACCTTGAGTTGACAGACAAACAGACAGACACACACACACACACACACACACACACACTCACAGTCACACACACAGTGGGAAGGGCATATGGGACAATGACGGCTTTAATTTGTGCCTGACAGATACTAAATCTAAAATTAGGGCATTTTAGTACCATCACTTAAAGCATCCATGTGCCTTTCATTCTAAGACCAACCCTTATGGATGAATGTGTTCTGAGTGATGGTGGAGCTGGTGGGCTGGGGATCATCAAAGGAGGGAGCTGAGGAGAGGCGGGGGGGCAAGGGCAACCCTCACCTCTACCGTTCATGGGCTGATCTTTGGAGATCCCGCGCCTGCCCTGGGGCTTTCACTAACTCTGCTTGACATAGCACGGCAGGCAGCTGAAGGAACGCTAAAGACATGAACATCGTTTTTAGAGGTTTAGAGGTGGTCCTGGAGTATTCAGCCTGAATAACTAGTTTAAGGCAGTTAAAGGCTTCCGATAATATTGCTTCATAGGCAGGGTGTGGGTTGCTCAGCTCTTCCTGACACAGCCATCTCTGAGGGTCGCATCCCCAGTCTTCTGGACATTTCACCATCTTCCTTTGCTGCCCAGGCTGGAGGCTCTTCACAGCTCCAACAGCACCTTAGACGGGGGCGGGGGAAGGATGAGGGAGGAGCTGAGCTGGCTGTCCTCGCTCTGTGAGTGTTATTCTAAAGGCTTTCCCTTGCTGCCTCCTCCAGCCCTTTGGTTTCTGTGAATATTATAAGACACTCGACACTGTAGGCACAGAGCAGTCATGCGGCTTTTCTGGTTAATGGTGATTGCAAATGAGGCTCCTGAGTCATATAACTGGAGGCGCGAGCCCTGAGCAGCCATTCGGTTAGCAGCGTGCTGGTGACGGGGAAGCAGGGGAGGCTGGAGCTGGCGCAGAGGTGATGTGAGCCCCTTGCCTCCGTACTGCATTTATCCGGCAGCCCCAGAGCAAATTTTGTGGCTCTCCCTTCACCATGGTCCCTCAAGCTGCAGGGACTGTTTGGAAGAAATGAGAAAACTGAGACTGAACACTTTTTTTGAAATCCACAGAGAGGTCAGAGTTATTTGGATGGCTTCCCTGGGGCAAGGCAGAACGTTTCTCTAGCAATTAACAATAAGAAAAACAAAAATTAACTGTCTGGGGTGGTATTTTACTCTTAGCAAAGTCATCTGGACTCAACCAACTCTGTTCCCCAAAGGGGAAAGGTGGCCTGTTTAGACACAAAGTGCCACGTGGAAGGGGTTACCTGGAGAACGGAGCTCCGTTCTCTGTGGCTCAGAGAGTGACGGGGAGAATGTTAGAACTGGGAGCCTGAACCGTCTTAGTTTACAGTTGAGGAAACGGAGGCCAGAGAGGGGGATGACTTGTATTTGGTTCCTACCGCTGCTGTAACAAATTACCACAAATGGGGCAGCTGAAAATCAGAGTGATCTATTTCTCAGAGAAATCAGGAGGCTGGAAGTCCAAAATCAAGGTGTCAGCAGGGCCAGGCCTCTCCAAGGCTCCAAGGAAGAGTCTGTCCCTTGCCTCATCTGGCTTCTGAGAACTCCACGTGCTTTTAGGCTTGTGGCCACATCCCTCCAATCTCTGCCTCTGGGGTCACATGGCCTCCTTCTCTCCTTTGTGTGTACATCTTATAAGGATACAGGTTATTGCATCTAGGGCCTCCTTGGGTGATCCAGGATAAGCTTCTCATTGCAAGATCCTTAATTTAATCTCACCTTCGGTCATATAATATTCACTGTCTTGCTAGTTAAGGTAATATTCACAGGTTCCAGGCATTAGGATGTGAATCTATCTTTTCAACCCACTACTCGACTTTTGCAGAGTCAACCTATTTAGTGGCAGAATTTAGGAACCAGAAGTCGGCTCTCCTGATGTCAGACCTAGATCCCCTGCACTGCCCCAGGCTGCCTTCCAATTAGCCCTAACTAAATATCCCTTGCATGCTGTGGAAGCAGAAAATTGCGGGAACCCCCCTTCCTGCACCCCATCAGGCCCAGGCCAGCAGTGTGACCCCATGGGCTGCACCACACACCCACCATCTCCCCTTTGTCAGATCCACATTTCAATTTGGAGCCTCTCCATCCTCCTCCCTTATTCTCCTTCCCCCTCCATAAATCTTCTTCCCTTTTCTTTTCTGAATTATTTTAAAAACAATATAATTAACATGGATGCATGCACATCATATTTAAAAATCACATGGAAAGAGATACACTGTCAAAAGCATAGAGCATAGGGAATTCCCTGGCGGTCTAGTGGTTAGGACTCCACGGTTTTACTGCTGAGGGCCTGGGTTCAATCCCTGGTCGGGGAACTAAGGTCCTGCAAGCCACGAGGCCAAAAAAAAAAAAAGCATAGAGCATTATATTTTGCCCTTAGTACATATTTTATAAATCCACCAGGTCAATATGGGGAGAAGCAGTGGGTGTAGGAAAAAAACATGGGCTTTGGGGAAGACAGGTCTGAACTCAAATCCAGGCTGTGCCATTGGCCGATGTGTGACTTTGAACAAATGACTGCCTCTCAGAGGCTCCATTTCCTCCTCTATAAAAAGGACAAAAGAATGCCCACCTTGTGACCACCTAGAGGGGTGGGATAGGGAGGGTGGGAGGGAGACACAAGCGGGAGGGGATATGGGGATATATGTATATGTATAGCTGATTCACTTTGTTATACAGCAGAAACTAACACAACATTGTAAAGCAATTATACTCCAATAAAGATGTTAAAAAAAAAACAAACGCCCACCTTCTATGGCCGCTGCAGGCGTAAATGAGTTCACAGAAGGAAAATGTCTACCACAGAGAGAGTAGATAAATAGTAGCAGTTATTGTCAACACGGGTCATTAGGATAAAAACTAAAAGCCACTCCTGGGAAGTTAGAGTCAACTCCCCAAAACCCCACCTTCCGTCTTTCTCCGCCTCTCCTCCCTCCCGGCAGGCCTCAGTGCTTGCTGTTCCTTGGTATCCGTGAATTGCCCTTGGCCTTGAAGAGATTTTGAACGGAACCATTTCTTGCCTTACGTAAAAGTCAGATTTGTCCTTACTGCCTAACTTCAGAGAAAGCCCTGAACCCTGCTTGGGTTCTGAGCCCTGAAGTGCAGTGGGAGAGGAGGAGCTGGGGCTGGGAGGACACGTGTGCCTGCGGTGGAACAGGGGCTGAGGACCTGGTGCCCGTCATCGGAGCCAGGAGCCCTGCGGATGAGGCCCCTTTTCCTCCCACCCCGGGAACGGGCCCTCGTGACTTATGCATGCTTTCTTTTCATTAGAGGCACCTGACTAAGCACAGGGGCAAGCGGCCCTGTGAGGGGCACCTGATCCGGAGGGCGTGGGTCTGAGGCTGAGTGACACCGCTGAGAGATGCAGCGGGGTAGGGAGAGGTAGGTGGGCAAAACCTGCAAGCCTCCTGGGAGACTGGACATTTTCTCTCTGCCCTTCAGTTCATTCTGCCTTGAGGAAGTAGCTTCCCTCTGAGCTGGGCAGGATGAAGGGGGTTGATGCTTAATGGAGAATGCAGCCCCTGGCATCAAGGGCAGGTGAGGGGTGCTCTGACCTTTCTAAGCCAAGAAAGAATTCCTGGATCCCACTGTCATCGGACACTTTTTAAAAAGCACGGAGGTAGGCCACAGGGCTGAGTTCCCTTACTCCAACCTGAGTTTCTACACACACACACACACACACACACACACACACACACACACACACACAGAGTCAGTGAAGGTTCTGAGATGCCAACCTGTTTGTACCCTGAGTGGTCTCTGAATAGCACAAGATCACAGGGTACAGGGCTCTCCTGGTGGCACAGTGGTTAAGAATCCATCTGCCAACACAGGGGACACGGGTTCGATCCCTGGTCCGGGAAGATCCCACATGCCGCGGAGCAACTAAGTCTGTGCGCCACAACTACTGAGCCTGAGCTCTAGAGCCTGTAAGCCACAACTACTGAGCCCACGTGCCACACTACTAAAGCCCACTCACCTAAAGCCCGTGCTCCACAACAAGAGAAGCCACCACAATAAAAAGCCTGCACACAGCAAGAAAGAGTAGACCCCACTCGCCCCAACTAAAGCCCACGTGCAGCAATGAAGACCCAATGCAGCCAAAAAAAAAAAAAAATATATATATATATATATATGTGTGTGTGTGTATATATATATATATATAAAGATCACAGGGTACGAAGCCCACTGGATGGGGAAACCTGGTCCCCAGCACTGTGGAGGAAAGCACGGAGATGAACAAGATCCCTCTCCCCAGCCCAACCTGTAACTGACCACTCCAGCCTCAGGAAAGAGGTAAAAGGGGGAAGTCAGTGATGGGCGAGAAAAGAACAACATTCTAGCTGAGGTCCTGGAATATGGGCTTTGGAGTCAGACTGATCTGGGTTTGAATCCAATGCTGTCACTTGCCTGGAGTAATCTCTTTGACTTCCCTAAGCCCGCATTTCCTCAACCTTAAAATGACTGTTCTGAAGGTGAAATATCGTGATATACATAAAGTGCTTAGCATAGCACCCAGCACCTAATACACACTCCATAAATGGTAACCATCACTGCTAGTAAGTGGAGTCCCTTAGAGATGTTACCTGTTGCACAAGATGTGACCAAGATTCTTTTGCCCAACTTGTATGAGTGATCAAACTTCTACTCAAACTGGATGCTGGGGGAAAGAGAGGGATGGGTCAGCAGTAACAGGACCTGTCTGTTGAGTGACCAAGATTTTGAGCATGGCAGGTCCAAGCTCAGAGAACCAGAGCCATGCTCCAGTTCCAGGTCCTGGTCTAACAGATGAGGCCCAAAGGGGTGATGCCCAAGGTCACAGCTGATAAGGGGCAGGGTCCACTGCTCTACCTGTGCCACCACACTGCTGGGGGGTAGGGGCGTTCGATAAGGATGCTGCCTGTCTACTATGACCCATACACACTGGGCATCTTCCCAAGGGGTCCCTGTCCTCAGGACCTTGCCAAGGTATAAACCAGCCGGGTGAGAGTGGGGCGTTAAAAAGGCAATGTTCCTCATGTCTCTAGTGCTGGCACAAATACATAGCGAGTGACTGAGATGAGGCTCTACGTGAAATCACCTAAGCCAGGAAGCCATAACCCCAGGCTTTCACATAGCAGGGTGGATCAAGTTCTGCTACAAAAGGCTGCATTTTCATCTTGACCTTGGCCCCAGGATGAAAGCACCATCAGAAACCAGCCTAATGTTTTTAGCAGAAGAACAAAGGTCTTGTGGATAATTTAGAATTGTGGTGTAACAGGAAATAGCAGTTTTACTTGCAACATGCTGTATCTCAATAATTCCTTGGTCCTGTAATGGATGTTTAATCACGAACCGGTGATTAGGAGGGAGCTGTGAGCCGCAGAGCTATCTCCAGGTGGCACCGAGAACTCCAGCCAGGAGACACTGGCCTGTGGAAGGGACAGGGCCCCACAGGACGAAACTGGAGAGTGTCTTCTATGGAAGGGAAAGGCCATCGCAGACCACATTTGGGGACGGAAGACGGGGTTAGCATGGCATTAGGAAGGCTCCACAGAAACAGAACCAAATCAGATCAATACCAGATTTTACAAAAGACTGGCCAGCCCATCTAGCAATCTGCCCAGCTTTGCAGCCAATGCCATGGTCCCTCAGATCTAATTCCTACGACTTCACCAAGGATGTGCTGGGAAGTCCCAGGCAAGTAGTCACTCAGAACCTCGCGTTCCCTTTCTATAAATTAGAGGTATATTGTGACTTAGGCTAAGCTGGCTACATATCCTGAAATCCACAGACTGTCGTTTTCTGCTGTCACAGTTATGCACACAATAATAACAACAATGATCAGAACAACCACAAAATAACTACCGTTTATTGAAGGCGTGCTATGTCCAGGAACTGTGTTAAATGCTATGCATTTGATTCTCCCTTGGAAATAGTATATTATCATTCTATCAAAGCAAAGGAAAGGTAAAGCACTTACTCACTCTTACACAACTGTTTGTGGCGGAGCCGTTTAAAATTAAAATTCTGCGCTTTTAAGCACTTCTTGGTATGTCATCCCTCAGTGTTCTCTTTTCACAACAAACAACTGGCCATAGGACTAATATTGAGTATATTATATTTCATTTAAAAATACTGAGCTAAGATCCTGTCTCATTCACCCTCTGTCTGCATACGTCAAACACACACAGATGCCCCAGCTCTTGGGGGCCGATCCTGGGAGGCATGCTCTAGGCTCCCCAGGGCTGCCTGGTGGAATGGAGCCCTGTGGCCAATGGCAGTGACTCTGTCCCTTCCTCCTGCTTCCTGGAATCACTTCCCAAATAAACCACTGCATCCAAGTTTTTATCTCAGGCTCTACTTTGGGGGAACCCAAGTTAAAACTACATATGTGTATATGTTTTTTGTTTTTTGTTTTTTTTGCGGTACACGGGCCTCTCACCGTTGTGGCCTCTCCCGTTGCGGAGCACAGGCTCCGGACGCGCAGGCTCAGCAGCCATGGCTCACGGGCCCAGCTGCTCCGCGGCACGTGGGATCTTCCCGGACTGGGGCACGAACCCGTGTCCCTCGCATCGGCAGGCGGACTCGCAACCACTGCGCCACCAGGGAAGCCCCTATGATCATTTTTCTAAATGGGTTACATGGTTGGACAGGAGGACAGAGCACCTGAAACCAGCACTGACCCCCAAATCTGGGACATGTGATCGTCTTGTCAATTCCCCACTTGCTTCTCAATGACAGTGGGAACTAGTTGACCACGTCAGAAATGAAAACGTTCTCTAAGCACTGGGATAGCACTAAACGGGTCACTTTTTCTCTGAGAAAAGAAGAAATCTTTTTATACAAAAGCAAAAATGTCCTTCAAGAGAATGTGGCTCTTACCCTGTCACACCAGTTCTCTGAGAGATCCACAGGCCTTTGAAGTTTCCTTTCCCATTAGAAGCCATACTTTATTACTAAATTTATTTTCTTAAACTAAAATCGAAGAGGAACGCAATTTTAAGGACCATTTTCTACCTCACTTAACTGAGCCTCTATCTTGATTAGGGGAAGGGTCGACCGTTCCCCCTAACGCTCTTCAAACATTTCCTTTTTCCAAAACTGCCGTGGGAAGAACCGAGTTGAGGGAGGTGTCCGGGTGAGAGGTGAGCTTCTAGGAGGACAGCGGAATGACGTTTGTGAGCCCTGTTTCCAGGGTACAAGCTGGAGCCACGAGGGGCAGCGTCTATACTGACTTCAGGGGGCGTGAGGAAAACGCTCAGCCAGGCGCTGTGGAGGGGAGGCCACCAAGGTAATCCCCCAGGGGTCACCTCATCCAGCAGCTCCGACATCTGGGGAAAGTCACAGAGGCTGCAGAGGGCTCACGGGGGACACTGACACGAAGGAACTAAAGGAATTCTGTGAGGAAAGTGCCTCAGACTTGAGCGATGTGCCATCACCACCATTCCCAGCCCCGCATGACCCCTGCTCATCCCCACGGCCCTCGGGGTGACGGCCGGAAGGACCACAGCGGGGGCAGGGGGCTGGCACTGCAGGCACCTCTGCCGACCCCAGCCCTGCCCGGCCTCCCCATAAGCAGGAGAGCTGATGAGCACGTGAAGAAGCCGCCTCATTGAAAGGACAGTCTCTTCAGCAAGTGGTGCTGGGAAAGCTGGACAGCTTCATGTACATCAATGAAGTTAGAAGACACCCTCACACCATACACACAAATAAACTCAAAGGGGCTTAAAGACTTAAATATAAGACACAACACCATAAAACTCCTAGAAGAGAACACAGACCAAAAAACTTTCTCTGACATAAATCGTAGCAATATTTTCTTACATGAGTCTCCCAAGGCAAAAGAAATAGAAACAAAAATAAACAAGTGGGACCTAATCAAGCTTATAAACCTTTGCACAGCAAAGGAAACCATCAACAAAATGAAAAGACAACCTACAGATTGGGAGAAAATATTTGCAAACAATGTGACTGACAACGGCTTAATTTCCAAAATATACAAACAGCTCATAGAACTCAATATCAAAAAAACAAACAACCCAATCAAAAAATAGAAGGGCTTCCCTGGTGGCGCAGTGGTTGAGAGTCCGCCTGCCGATGCAGGGGACACGAGTTCGTGCCCCGGTCCGGGAAGATCCCACGTGCCGCAGAGAGGCTGGGCCCGTGAGCCATGGCCGCTGAGCCTGCGCGTCCGGAGCCTGTGCTCCGCAACGGGAGAGGCCACAGCAGTGAGAGGGCCGCGTACCGAAAAAAAAAAAAAGTCAGAACACCTAAATAGAAATTTCTCCAATGAAGACATACAGATGGCCAACAGGTACATGAAAAGATGGTCCACATCGCTAGTTATTAGAGAAACGCAAATCAAAACGACAATGAAGTATCACCTTACATGGGTCAGAATGGCCATCATCAAAAAATCTACAAACAGTAAATGCTGGAGAGGGTGTGGAGAAAAGGGTAGCCTCCTACACAGCTGGTGGGAATGTAAATTGGTGCAGCCACTATGGAAAACAGTATGGAGGGTCCTTAAAAAACTAAAAAATAGAACTACCATATGATCCAGCAATCCCACTCCTGGGTATATATCTGGAAAAGACAAAACCTCTAATTCAAAAAGATACATGCACCCTAATGTTCACAGCAGTGCTATTTACAATAGCCACGGCATGGAAGCAACCCAAGTGTCCATCAACAGATGAATAGATAAAGAAGATGCGGTACAGATACACAATGGAATATTACTCGGCCATAAAAAAGAATGAGATATTGTCATTTACGGCAACATGGATGGACCTAGAAATTATCATACTGAATGAAGTCAGACAGAGAAAGACAAATATTATATAATATTCCTTATATGTGGAATCTACAAAATAATACAAATGAACTTATTTACAAAACAGAAACAGACTCACAGACATAGAAAACAATCTTATGGTTACTAAAGGGGAAAGGGAGGGATGAATTAGGAGTATGGAATTAACAGATACACACTACTATATATAAAATAGATAAACAACAAGGTCCTACTGCATAGCACGGGGAACTATATTCAGTATCTTGTAATAAGCTGTAATGGAAAAGAATCTGAAAAAGAATATATATGTGTGTGTGTGTGTGTGTGTGTGTGTGTGTGTGTGTGTGTGTGTAACTGAATCATTTCGTCTACACCTGAAGCTAACACAATATTGTAAATCAACTATAGTTCAATTAAAACAAATGAATAACAAAAGACAAAAAAATAGAAGCTGCCTCATGAAGCCCCAGTGATGCATCTGTTTATGGTAATTAAATAAAGCCAGTTGGACCCTTCTCAGCGTGCTTGCTGAAGTCGGTGCCAGACACCTGCGGCTCTCCAAGAACCCAAGAGAAATGAGAGCGGAAAGGCGGGCTCCCAGGCACTCACCACGGCTCCATGAAAATGCTCGGCCGAGGAGGCTTCCTCAGAACCGAGAGGCTGGAGCCCTTATCTGCGGTCTGGCTCCGTTCCCACGGGGTCTTAGGCAAGTCATTTAACCTTGGCTTCTCCATCTGTCAGGTGAGAGGTGACACTTGCTCTGCGCCTCCCTCCTGGGTGACCTTGGTGTGCGGAGGACCGCTCTTCACTGCTGACCTCATCCACACGTGGTCTCTTTTCAAAGGGGTTTGAGACAATTGAAGCCAAATGGTAGCGTGAACAGGTGAATAAAATGGAAGAAAAATGGAGGACGCAAGTAGTTAATTGGAAAGCTTAACCCATTTATCGTGACAGAAATTTAGTAGAAAAGTGAAATTCTACAGATGTGTTTTAAACACCTCTCAGTGTACTGGAAAGATCATGGCCTTTGGACTCAGATGTGGTTTCAAATTTAGTTCCAATATTCATAGCTGTGTGACCCTTGGCAAGTGACAACCCCTCTGAGCTTCATTTTTCTTGTCTATAATAAGACAAATGCTGAGAAGCTGGTGGAGGATTAAATGTGACAAATACATGCGAAAGCACCTAGATCAGTGCCAAGCACGCAGTAGTACCCTCGTAGACGTTGATTTCTTTTTGCCTTCCTTCCTTCCTCTTTTCATTTTTTTTTTCATGGTAAATAAGGAAGTCTCCAGGAAACACTTCTGGCATTATTTGAATAGTGGGTTACAGGAAACTCTCTGAGAATGAGAAAGTTTGAAATTATGAAAGGAAGAGAGCCTTGTCATGCAGGGAAGGGAGAAATCTTCAAGATGAGAAATGACTCGGTTAACTTATCCAAAGTCACCAGATGAGTCTTTTACATTCTCTACATCGTATTTTTGTTATCTGGGTGTAGAATTAATACAGTAAGTTCTCTCTACAACTGAGCTCTCCCAAGGGTATCTGGGAGTAGAAAAGGGAACCCTGGGAGGATGTTTTTTCCACGTGAAGCTGGGAAGACCAGGGGCAGGGTCACTGTTAGGGAGGGCAAGGGGTACAACTCCAGACAGACGTGAAACTTTGCAACATCAGGACGCCTGGGCGGTCTAGGGGGCGCTAGAACCTGCCAGTTCCCTGTTCCTGGAGCTGGCACTGGACGGCAGACGTCTGCACATTTTCTACTAACCAATTAGAAAGTAAAGATGATAAATGCAGCTCCTTCTTGCACTCTGAGGTCATGTGGGTGTGTCCAGGCAGGCAAAGAGACAACCAGCAAAATACCAGGCAACTGGCTGGTATCGGGGATGCGCAGCAGCAGGAAGCAGCCCGTGCCGCCTCCTCTGTGTAGCCTGTCCTGATAACCTCTCTCCCCAGGGAGAATCAAACCTGTCTTGTCCACCTCAGCTGAACTGATGTTCCTCACAGCCCTCAGACTCTTCCATTCTATGCAACCATTTGCACATCTGTGTCCCTGTCACACACGGTGAGACACCCCCCCCCCAAGGCTCTGTATCCCCAGGCCTCGCGTAAATGACCATTGCACACTAGGTGCTTGGTGAATGCGGGTCTAATTAATAAATGGAAGGCTCAGGACTGTAAGACCATGGTAAGGAAGCGGGAGAACTGAGCGGGTTAGCAAGACAGAGGTTTAAGGGCAGGAAAGAGACAAAGCCTGTCTCCTGAAGCCTACGCTAAGCTGGAAACTTATGAGGAGGACAGTCGGGTTACAAGGCCAGAGCTAGACGAGCAGTGAAATTTGGCCCAAGCCCCCGCAAGTCCCTCCTGCTTGAGGACAGTGTTGGGTTTCTAAGCCTGGACTGGGTCTGGGCTCACAGTTGGGGTCAGTGATTCAATCAAGTGTAGTGTGATGCTGAGGGAGGGACTCTGGAGCCACGCTGCCTGGGTTCAACCACTGCCTCTGCAGCTATAAGCTGTGCAACGTTGGACTTGCAACCTAGCTTTTTTCGGCCTCAGTTTTCCCATCTGTAAAATGGGAATCGTAACAGTAGTACTTGTATCCTAGGATTGTTGTAAGGGCTGTTGTTGTCATTACCAGATGCAAGGAGGGCACACTTAGTCCACAGGTCCTGACAGTGATGCAGTGTAAGAGGAAAGAGGAATCTCGTGGGTTCTGACTTCTATCCACTCTGTTACAGCTGCTCTAACTTAAACTGGGTAGTTGATGATCTGCAGGTCAGTTCTCTCTCTACATGCTGCTGAAAAACGTTTTAAGGTCCACTTTGGGAGAGTCTGGGAGTCACTACCATGATGGTGCCACAGGTACTTTTAAAAGAACATGGGTTTGGGCTTGGTTTGCTGGTGTATTCAAACGAACCAGTGGGTTTTGTGGTTTAGGCTTTCTGTCTTTATATTCTACCTAAGAGGGACAAAAGAACATTAGAAAGCTCCTTTAGATGTTAAAGTTCCTTTTTGTTTTTAAAGGCACATTTACTATGAGCCAGGCACGCTGTTCTAATTACAAATATTAACTCACTGAATCCTCAAAATAACCCTGTGAAATAGGGCAATAACTATCACTAGTATACAGATGAAGAAAGAGGCAGAGAGAGGGTAAGCACTGTGTCCGCAGCCACACAGCACTGAGAGGTGGAGCCAGGAGCATGAACTCAGGAGCCTGGCCCCAGAGCTGCTCCGGTGTCTCCTGTTACACCTGTTATGCCAGAAGATCTAAGTTTAGGTAAATTCACAGGAAGGTAAGCGGGCCTCTCCTAGCCCAGGGTGGGTTGGGCTGCCTGATGGTGCTAGGGTAGCTCAGTCTTTCCTGCTGGAAGGAAAGGAGTATCCCACAGACCACATCAGACTCCCTGGGTTGACTCCAAGTGGCCCAGCTTTGGAAGGGAAGTTCTGTGGCCCCCCCAGAAAAGGAGCTGAGAACCCAGGCAGACAAGCCCCATGAGGTCAAGGACACTGCCTGCCAGCTATGGGGCCTGAGCACCCAGGGAGCACAGCCCTGTAACCTGAGACCTTAGAGGCAGATCGCTTCTTCCCCTTGGTTTACTATTACCTCTCAGATGGTCCCTGACTCAGACAGAGGACTGGGGGCCTGGGGGACTTCCTCCCTCTTCTCAGCAAGTGGAGGGAGCCCCAGGGAGCCCCACGGATGCTGGTAAACAGGCGTATGTGATCGCCAGGCCTTCACAATTGGACAGCCTTTCCTTTCCCCTGACAGAGGTAAATGTTGATAACTCAGTGATGATGATAAAAATTGTAAAGTGCCAAGCACAGCATGTTTACTTACAAAAGCCACGAAATAATTGCTGCGGCCTTGCTGCTAAGAAAACCAGTGGTTGAGTCCAGGATAATTCTAGTAAGAAATTGGCACCCAGGGATTAATTGTTTAGAATGTAGTGACCGCTACAACCCAAATGAATGAGAACAGAAGACAGTTTCCAATTTGAGTCTCAGGAATGAAACAGACCTTGCCAGGCTGGCTGATACAGAAAAAGAGAATGGAGGACTTTTTTTTTTTTAACCTCACTACCGATTGGGCAAAAAAATCAGAAAGCATTTTGCAAGAACACCTTCTGAGAAGACTAGCCAGAAATCTGTGAGGACGCCTCAGGAAAACTCTTGATTGATTAGTGAAAGCCTGGCTGAGCTCGTCCTAGAATCCCTGAGCAGGTTTGGGGGCAGCAAGGCAGGGGTGAATCATCACCGCGCTGGGGGAGAGGGAACGGGTGCCAAGCATGGAGACAGACCCGCCCCTGACACTTCAGCTTGACCTTCAGCAGACCACCCCTGCTTTCTCAATCTGCCCTTTCCTGCAAATCTGGGATGGACTGCAGTACTTACCCTGCCAACCTCAGTGGCTTATTGTAAGGATCAAACAAGAAGATACCTGGCAAAGTGCTTTGTGATCTTTAAATCACAATGTGGGTGAAGTGTATTATATGGATAAATTACCCCCTTCCACATCCTTTTGTTTGCTTAGCCCTTGTTGTTCTAAAAAGGACTCAAGGCAACCTGCCTATTTTTTCCTCATTTCTTGCAGAGTAATAAGCACTCTGTAGAAAAATTGTCATGGCGAGCAGTGTTCAGCTCCAGAAAAGACCCAGGGTGGTTTGCTGGGTCCACTGGACAGGAGTCTGAGGGTCCCGGTGGGAGCAGAACCCTTAGCAGGTCTTCAGAGCATTGAACGTGATGGGGAAACGAAGATGGGGTAGCCCATTTGTTCATGTGTCTACTTACTGAGCTCCTGCTATGAGCATATATTTATTGAGGACCTGCTATGAGGATTGGCTCTATCATGGACAGAGTAAAAGGACCCTCAAAAGATACCTACTTGGGCTTCCCTGGTGGCACAGTGGTTGAGAGTCCGCCTGCCGATGCAGGGGACGCGGGTTCGTGCCCCGGTCCGGGAAGATCCCACGTGCCGCGGAGCGGCTGGGCCCGTGAGCCATGGCCGCTGAGCCTGCGCGTCCGGAGCCTGTGCTCCGCAACGGGAGAGGCCACAGCAGTGAGAGGCCCGCGTACAGCAAAGAAAAAAAAAAAAAAAAGATACCTACTTAACAAATACCCATGGGAGAGGTCCCCAATTCTTCACCAGTTTCCCAGTTCTTATCCATTTCCCTCCCATCTCCATCCCTCTTCCTAGCTAACGTTGGTAATAGAGGTGCTGAGTTCTTTCAACTAACTGGAAGGCATGCTCATCACAAATGAGGAATCCCAGGATTGCCTGCCAGACTTGAGTGGTCAGAGTAGGTACTGAGAGAGGGTGCAGACTTGGTGATCCTAGTCAATGGAAAATCACAAGTGTTGTCAGAGGATGTGGTGAAATTGGAAACCTTGTGCACTACTGGTGAGCCTGTGAAACGGAGCAGCTGCTATAAATAACAGTATGCAGTTCCTCAAAAAATTTAGCATAGAATTACCATCTGACCCAGCAATTCCACTCCTGGGTATATATCACAAAAACTGGAAATGGGCTCAAACAGGCATTTGTACACCCATGTTCACAGACGCATTAGTCACAACAGCCAAAGGGTGGAAACAACCCGTGTCCATCCACAGATGAATGGATAAGCAAAATCCATATGGTATATCCATATAGTGGAATATTGTTCAGCCATAAAAAGAAATGAAATTCTGACATACGCTACAACATGGATGAACCTTGAAACTACGATGCTAAGTGCAATAAACCAGTCACAAAAAGACAAAAACTGCATGACTGCACTTACATGAAATATTTCAAATAGGCAAGTTCATAGAGACAAAAAGTAGATTCGAGGGTACCAGGGGCTGAGGGAAAGGGGAACTAGGGAGTTTTTGCTTAATGGTCAGAGTTTCTGTCTGGGGTGATTTTTTAAAGTTCTGGAAAGAGATAATGGTGGTGGTGGTACAACACTGTGAATGTAACTAATGTCACTGAATTGCACACTTAAAACTACTAAATGTGCCGAATTTTGTGTTATATATTTTTTACCATACCAAAAGTATACTTTGTTCAAAAAAAAAAAAAAAAAAAGGTCAAGTCCTTGAACTTGCTGGTCATAGCGGGGCCCTGGCTTACCATGGGTAGCTTCACGCCACGCCGCTCTCCCCCTCATTCTCCGGCCTCTTGGGCCTGGCTCAGCCTTCCTGTCCATTGTGCTCTCTCCCATCACTGGGCCTTTGGAATGTTTCTCCACCCGCCCAAAGCAAGCCTTTTCAGACCACCCAGGCTAGGTCAGGTTCCTTGGTTATATGCTCTCAAAGCCTATTCTCTTTCTCTTCAAAGTACAACCTCCAGTGATGGGATATTCCAATGATGCCTGACTCCCCCTGGCTCTCCCAGGGACAGTGTCTGTTTAAATCTCTCCATTTTAGTGCCATTGCCCATAGCAGGCCCTCAGTAAATAAATACATGCTGGTTGTAGAAACACATGAAAGACTGAGCTAGTCTGTCTTCTTCCCACCTCCTCCATCATCTCTATCCCATGATTTATTATCCACAGGACTTAGGTCTGTCTGAAATAATCTGAAGTATTTATTTCTTTATGTATCTGTGGTGTCCCTGCCTTCTCATTCGAACCCCTTCAGAGTAGGGCCCTTTTCTGCCTTGTCCACTGCACTACCCCCAATACAGAACAGTGCCTGCCATATTGTAGGGCTCAATGGATATCCATTCGATCAATGAATAAGCAGACCTTCATTAGCTCCTGCCTGGATTATCTTCTTCTCGATTTCATGGTCTCCATATCAACGCCAGAGTCATATGGCTACAGATGTTGATTTGCCTGTGTCCCACTTCTGCTTTAAGCGAGGGTCCAGAGGTATGGTCCCTGTTCCTGTCAGAGCATACACTGACCTCTCCTGACACACCCCATGTCACCGCTCAAACCTTCCCAGGTCGGAGGGCTCTAAGCTCACTACACAGACCGTTCTTAACCCACGCTGTTCTCTCTCCCCAGAATACCATTCCCTGCTTCTTCGTCTGGTTAGTACTTTCCCACCCATCAAGACTGCTGAGATGCCATCTCTTTGCAGGATGCCTTCCCCAAACCTCTATCATGATCCAGAATTGTTAACCGCTGGGCTCCCCCACTAGACTCGAGGCAGGAGAGCTGGGAGCAAGCTCCGTTCATGTCGGGACAGGGCTCACTGCCCGGCATATGGCAAGCCCTCAGTGAAGAAGGGCTTCACCAAACCCAACTGTTCAGAGTGAACTTGAGAAGGACAAGAATGGTCTCTTGTTTGAGACCAATGATTGCAATTCTGTAGAACCACCCTTGGACCAGACAAAAGGGCATTTTAAGCCCCGAGCTCTGCAGGTCCCACCTGGCCCTCCTCATGCTGTGAGGGGTAAGGAATCTGCAGCCACAAGTGAACGTTCCTACCTGGAGCTCGCACCTTCCCTTCCAGGCCTCTCTCTGGGTATCCAGAGCTTATCTTTTGCAGATCTGTCTTTCCAAAGGTGTCCCATGCCACCACCGTGCTGGGAGGCTGATTAAGGAACGTTAAGGCTTCCATTTTTGTGGAGACCGTGGACAGAACTTAGATGTAAAAGCTGGGGTGGCCATGTACATACATCGGGTATGGGATGGAGCCAGAAATAGGAAGAGAGGCAGGGCAGGCTGCCCAGCCTAGAACCACAGCTGACTCTCTACCACCATGTTTCAGAATTCTGAGGAGTTTGAGCACTCTAAATTCAAGCTTGGTCTTCTAACATGTTATGAAGATGTTTACTTATCAAGACGGAAAAAAAAAAAGTACTTTATCAACCTATTGGCTTAGCTGTAACTCTGAAACATCTCGACAAGTGGTCTGTGGGCCTCTATGTTACCCTTGCCTGGGGTCTCCCTAATGTTAAAGGCAGGCCTGACCTCACCACCAGGAGAGGGGCATCACGGAGTGTGGGGCTTGTGTCTCGAACACAGAAGCCTCTAGAAATACAAGGTATTTTTTTACTCTAAATAGAGATTTTACATATAACTGAACACATGATATAGATAGGATTTATTAGCAGGGCTGAGAGACAGAAGAACCTCTCCGTCTTCTCTGAGGAAAAAATGCAGGAAGGGAAACAAGCAAGATTGTTCTGTCTCAAACTAATTGATGTCAGAAGAGGAATTACTGGGGGGTGGGGGGGAGATGGAGAGAAGCTTCCAGAACGCTGCAAGTGTTCCACATCTTGATCAGAGTGGCGGTTACTGGGTCATGCACATGTTAAAATTCACCAAGCTGCACACTTGAGATTAATGCACTTTACACACGAGCAGTTTTGGGAGTCAGTCAGCTGGGGCTGGCCAGCTCCATGCCCTCAAGCAAGTCACTTATCCTCTTAAACCTCAACTTACTCACGAGGAGTAGGTAAGGTCAACTCCCTACCTCAGGGTATTGCAGGAGAGGAAGGACGTGCAAGTGCTTCATCACTGGTGGTTATTATATCAGCGACATTAACTACTTGTGCGTTAGCTATGTAAGCTGGTGCTTAAAATGCTTGAAACTTTGAAAGGTATGGATTTGTTTAAGGTAGAGTTTTTCTAAATGCAACAGAATGAGTTAGTTCTGTCCAAAACTCTCCTCCACCTAACAAGTCTGTCAATACCACTCATTTTCACTGACGGATTTCATGGAAACCACACTTGGGTCTAGGTGTCAACTTTTCTGCGTGGTAAGCAGGTTTCCCCTTGGCTATCGGGCATTATGATGTGACTGGAATTCAATCCTAAGGGAAACTAGAGCCCACTGTGGAAACTGGCTTATTGAAAAAGACCTTTATTACTCTTGCAGTGGACTTCACCTTGGGCCCCCAAAAGAGGCCTGGTCCTGGTTGCATTGATTCCTTATGGTGATGTCTCAGCTCTAATCTAATTCCACATGTAAGCTCAGAGGATGTGGAGAGATTTTTCTGACTGTTTTATGTTAGGTAAGCCAAGCCAGGATAGCAAGTTTTGAGTCTCACAAAATATTGACTATGCCTTCTTTGTCATACTGCTGTTAAATTCTGCTGTTCTTTAAATCCCACTTCCAAAGGAGAAGTGGGCTTCTCCTAGAGTCCTAGAAGCTTCGAGAGCAGCATCTGTACATCATCAAACCTTTACCTGATGCCCGCCAAGGACAAAGGACCATCACAGGTACCATGGGAAGAAATAAAGAGGATCTCGGCTCTCAAAGAGCTTAACTGGCAATCAACCCCCTAAATGACGTATCAGGAATGTGAACTTCAACTATGGAAATGGGCGTGGGTGCAACTAACTGCAGTGTGAGTCAGGCCAGGACCAATACTCAAGAGAAGGGCGGGAGAAGGAACCAGAACAGGGCACTCACAGAGGCAAGGCGCAGTGCGGCGCTTTGCTTATGTCTCATTTAGTCTCCCCAACAACCGGGCAAAGCAGCTAGGATTATTCTCATCTCATAGATGAGGAAACTGAGGCTCAGAGAAGCTAAGACATAGCCCAAAGTCAAAGTTTGTAACAGAGGCGGGACTGGTGACATTTGTGAGGCACAACACAAAGTGAAAATCTAGGACCGTATGTTAAAAAATTAAGAATTTCACAGCAGTGACAGTAGTGCATTAAAATCAAGCATGGGACCATTCCAAGTGCAGGGCCCTGTGTACCTGCACAGTTTTGATGCCCACGAAGCCAGCCTTGAGTGGAGGAGCTACAAAGAATTGTGGAAGGAAAGACGGATTAATCTTGGTTGGAAAGGTTGATAAAATGAAAAGCTTTATTGATAGGGGTTGCAATGAGCTGGAAGGGGAATGTCACTTTGGTTTCATACAGTCAGACCCAAGACCACCCTGGTGGTGCTTTTTAACCTGAGCAAGATGTAGCCAGGAGCTTAGGTAGCTCCTGAAGCCTATGAGACTAAAGAGTCTGTCCCGGGAGCAAGCTGTCAGTGCTTGGTCTAATTCTTTGCTGTCTGCAGCTTTCCCAATCCCTCCGAGAACTCTGTGACCTTCCGGACCAGCTCCAGGCCTAGACTGGACATGTCTGCCTAGTTCCCTATCAGTTAAGAATACGTCGAAAATAACAGAATAATTCAGCATCAGTGGCTTGAACAAATATAGGCCTATTTTTCTCACAAAACAAAGTCTAAGAGTAGATAGTTTCTAGCATTCATTCAGTTCTCAAAATGTCAGTATTGGCCTCTCTGTGATTCTCCTGCCCTTTTTGTCGGGGTATCACCTCATGGTTGCAATATGCTTACTGTAGCTCCAGCCATCTTGACTACATTCAAGATAAGTAGAAGAGGAAAGGGTGACACTACACACAATAGGGAAAGCAAAAGCTTTCTCAGGACCCCCACCTCCAAATGGTGGCCCTCAAATTTCATTGACTAGAGCTGGGTCACAGCCACCCAGAACTGCCAAGAAGGGCGGAGAATCAAAGAACAGTGACTGGCTCAGCACTGGAACTGGCCACTAAGCTGCCATGAAAAAAAGAGAACTGGTGTTGAGTAGGTCTTCAGCCTGTTCGTGACTCTATGGATGAATCTAGTGCCCGGTGTTCATTCCAGTCCACCTGTATGTCTCCCAGAAACAGTCCTAGGGAATCTTCGGGACATGGTTGGCCTGGGTATTAATCTGGGGGTGCCTGTTATCCCAGGACTGTGGGCAGCTAGGCGGTCTTCGAAGCGATGACCTGCGTTCCCGTGGCGCCTCACCTCTTCCCTTTAGGGCACTTACAACTCACACAGAGGATTGAGGTCTTTCCAAGGATGCCCTTTCTCTCCTGTGGGACTATAAACTCCGAGAGGGAATATCCATGTTCAATTTAAAGAAATGTATTTAAGGATGTCAGTTGTTAGGAACTGAGATTTTGCTGCAATCCACTAACGCATAATAAAGGCTGCAGCACAGACACGAGGAGAGTGATAAGAGAAAGCACAGAGTTCCTGTAATAACACAACTTGGAGAGAGGAGGGCTGGCAGAGAAGGCTGTTGACTTATCCATCCATCCATCCGTTTAAATGTTTATTTAACATTATGTGCCAAGCACTGTCCTAGGCTCTGGGGATATATTAATGAATAAGATAAACAGGTCCCTAATCTCACGGGGCTGATCTCAATCTAGTCCAGGGAAAAAGAAAAATAAAGCTCAAGTAAATAAACAAATATATAGGGTAACGTTACACGCTTTACAGAGAATTACAAGCTTCTAGGAATTGGGTCATCCAGGAAAGCCTTCTCTAAACAAATTGCACTTGACTTCAAATCTGAATGAAGAGAATGTTTCCAGAACCGGCCCCGCAGGGCTTGGGGGAAAACACCTTTCGGGCAGAGGCTAAACAGAGGAGAAAACAAGAAACAAAGCTTCAGGGCTGGGGTGTTGGGAGCCAGAGGGAGGCAGGCAGGGACCTCTGAGTGCTGAGAGTCCTGGGCTTTGTCGGCGAGTGGGTGGAGCCTCCGGATGAGAGCTGGGTCTTAGAGGATGAGTCCAGGTAGTGAGGAGGGAGCAGGGGGAAGGGTCATCCTATGGACAAAGCAGGATAATGGCAAAGCCCAGAGGCTGTGTGTGGCTGGGCAAGTGTGACGCGGGGGAAAGGGAAAGTCCTCTGAGACACAAGGGGCCGCTGACAAGTGTCCCTGTTCTAGACCCTTGAGAACTGCCTGGGGGAGAGTGAGTGCGGAGAGGAGTCTTAAACTCAGGGCAGAGAATGCCAGTGGGAGACCCTCTAGAGGCGTCGAAATATCCAGAAAAGAAACGACGAGGACACACACCTTGGAGGGGGCTGGGTGGTGGGAAACATCGTCGATCTGGGAGATGAGTAGCAAGTAGAAAACATGACCGGGCTTTCATCTTTGGAAGCTCCGCTGGGCCCACCTGGTACTCTACCTGTTACAAGCGTGCTCTGACGGCAGTGGAATGAATGAACAGACGATGCGAGGCTCAGCAGCTCCAGAGAGCAGCGAGAGGGAAATGAGTTGCAGCAACAGAAAGGGCTGCCTCCTAAGTCACTTTCTGTTTACCAAGATGTTTCATAAAAGACACTGACTTTTTTAGTTTTCCCTACCGTTACCTTCGGCAGGAAAGCAAGCTGGGAGAAGTGGTCATCTGGAGCACTAAACTAATTTACAGAGGTGCGAAAAGGTCACTTCAGATTTACCACTGAGCACATCACCCCGACTTGGCTGGGGGCAGGGCTCCCGGCTTCGGTGAAATCGGTTTCCCCTCCTGTGTTTTATGGTGAACAGCATGGTGGGAAGCTCTGGCGTGGAGGCTGCAATCCCTTCCCTGCCTTTTCTCCATCATCTTCCTTCCCATTTATTAATGTGATGTTCCCAGAGTCGAGATAATGATTTAAAAGCTCTAATTTTGTTACATTCTGAAGCCTGTCTGCCATCAAGGCTGATTGTAATGAGATTTGGGAAGGAGCTGAGCTCTTAGCTGGGGTCAATTCATCTCTGGGAGAAAGTGCTACCATCAAAACACCCAGGAATTATTAGCACTTAGAGGATGGCTGAAGAGACCTATTAATGCGAGCTGCCTGGGGAGTCCTGAAGTGTGAGGTGCAATTATATTTCTTATTTATTTCCTCCGGCCTCATATTTAAGGGTGAAGAAAAGATGGGTAGAAAAGATCTAGTGAAAATCACTAAATACTTAGTGATGCTGTCCCAGTGCCTTGCCCAGGTACCACGTTCTGGCACTCCTAGATGTGAGCACATCAGCACACGCTAGGTCTCGTGTCCATTTCTCAGCCCAGCCCTGCAGACAGGAGAGGATGGCCTGTTTTCCATTTTCGTTTTTTTAGAATGAGGAATCTGAGGCTCAGAAAGAATAAGTCCCTTTCTCTAATAAGTGGTAGAGCAGGATTTAAAGCTGGGTTTTCCATTCCCGGTGCACTGTTTTTATAAATCCATCACACCCCTTTCTTTACATGCCAGGCTCTGTGTGATGCAGTCTGGGGGTCTGGAGAGATTTTAGCAAGTGGTTTCCAACCCTGCCTGCCTGTTAGACTCAGCTAGGAAGCTTTAAAAGAAGAAAATAACGTCAATACCTGGTCCCCACCCCCAGAGATTCTGCTTTAATTAGATGAGGTCAGGCCCAGACCCTTTTGAGCTTACAGAGATGGGAGAGAAGGAAGAATATGGGAAAGACACTGAATCGTAGGGGGGCCGTGGTTACTCTGTTACTATTTTTATTACTATCAATGCTTTAGTGACTGCAAGAACCGCCAAGTGCCCTGCCTGCTTCTGGGCCTTATCACACTCAATCCCACTAACTACCCTCGGGGGCGGAGAACATAATTGACACTTTTAGGCAACTTAATATGGCACAGTGAGACGAATTAAGGGCTTGGAACTAATAGGAACTGACTTCAAAACCAAGTTCTGCCGGTTTCTATTTGTGTGATTTTGAACAAGTCACTTAAACCTCTTTAAGTCAAATTTGCGTGGTTTGTAAAATGGGATGTAAAAATTGCCTAAGTTATAGTGTGTGGAGATCAAACGGAAGAAAGCGTGTCTTTGAACTTTGTAGAGTCTACTATGTAGGCCATCAAAACAACGTCCTGGGGCTTTCCTGGTGGCGCAGCAGTGGTTGAGAGTCCGCCTGCCGATGCAGGGGACACGGGTTCGTGCCCCGGTCCGGGAAGATCCCACATGCCGTGAAGCGGCTGGGCCCGTGAGCCATGGCCGCTGAGCCTGCGCGTCCGGAGCCTGTGCTCCGCAACGGGAGAGGCCACAACAGTGAGAGGCCCGCGTACCGCAAAAAACAAAAAACAAAAAACACAATGTCCTGATGATACTACAGAGGAAAAACACTGAGGATCAGAGCAGGAAGCAAGTTGCCCAAGGTCACAGGCAGGACGGACACACTCCAGATACAAATCCGTATCACCTCCTCTACTGTGGACCTATAGGATTAAACCACCAGATGAACATTTTCATGGTACCTGGTTGCCCTGAAGGCATCTGCGTCTTTAGACCTCTGTCTTAAAGGAAGGGTAGGATAATGTGGGCAGAGAGGAGTAGGAAAAGCTTCCTAGTGTCTTTGGATGGTGTTAAGTCTGAGGCCAAAATACTGCCAGTGCTTGGGGGATCACGGAATAGACCAAGCTCTCTAGGGCCGAGAGTTTACATTCAGATAATTGGAAAATTTTAAAGCTGGAAGTTATATCAACTGTAGGTTTCATGAAGAAAATGGGAAAAACTCCAGAGGTAGAACGAGACTTAAGGTTTGTAAAGTAGTAGCTATAAAAAGATTTGCCTTGGAAACTGGGGCAGACTTGCCTTGCCTGTAGCGGTTCTGAGAATCAGCTGAAATAGCGGACGAGCGCTTCTCAGCGCTGGCTGCATATCAGAATCACCTGGGGAGCTTTCACAAGACTCCAGAAGCGGATTAAGTCAGCAGGCTGGGGGTGGGCCGGGCAGTAAAAGCTCCCCAGACAAATCAATTGTGCAGTCAGACCTGAGAAACCACCCCTCTGAAGCATCATGCAAATCTGAGCTGTGATTATGTTATTATGCAAGTACCCCCAAGACCATTATGGAATACAGTGCCCACCTTCTACTGAGGTTCAAATAAGAGCTAATGGCGTTATCTACAGCAGAAGGGACCAGTTAAACCAAAGGAGGAGCTGTCCGTCCTGAGGGGGGATTAAGAGAATCCCTTGGGGTTGCCTCTCTAGGGCAACCCGAGCATAGACTCCACGACCATGTGACCTCCAGCCTTCATTTGCTCTTGAATAAAGGAAATAAGTAGAACCACACAGAGCTAATATTTAAGGCTGGGCTGGAGGCCGTGGCGGCAGGAGGTGGAGTTGGAGAGCACTTCAGCTTTCGGAACAGCTCCTCCTGTTTCAGAACGAGGATGAATTTCTATCTCCCAGGTCTGCGTACACCCAGCTCTCACACAATAGATATGTGTCAACTGTACTTAGGCTACTGACTTTTTAAAAAATAACATTTTTCTGATTGTATGAAAAATACACGTTCATTTTCAAAATTTGGCAATAAAAATATTAAAAACTTAAATTGCCCATAATCTCACAGCCCAGAGGCAATCCTTATTAATATTAATTAACATTATTTATGCCTTTTTTTCCCCATTCTCTATATATACTCACTTGATAATGAAAACTTTAGCTCACTTTTTCATGGCATTAATCACTCCTGAGTAATAATTCAGAGCTGAAGCTTAAATCAGAAAAGATTCAAATTCAAATGCAGTTTATTACGTTACAAGAAAAACCCCTTTGGCTCAGTGTGTTTTCACATGATCCAATATGCTGCTGACTATACAGGCATACCTCGTTTTATCGTGCTACACAGATATTGCCTTGTTTACAAACTGAAGGTTTGTGGCCACCCTGCATTGCCAGTTGATGGTTAGCATTTTTTTAGCAATAAATTATTTTTAAATTAAGGTATGTACATTGTTTTTTTAGACATAATGCTATTGCACACTTAACAGGCTACAGTGTAGTGTAACTGTAAATTTTATATGCCCTGCGAAGTTTAAAAATGTGTGTGAATTGCTTTATTGCAATATTCTCTTTATTGCGGTGGTCTGGAACCGAACCGGCGAGATCTCTGAGGTCTGTCTGGACTTTGAAAAAGTAATGAGTGATTACTGGGGAAATATAGTCACCTCTGAGAAATTGACATTAGAGTTGAAGAACAAGTTCCCAAATCACGTTCCAGAAAGACTGCAATTTTTCTGCTCATTGCTCCCCAGTTATGAGAGCAGGATATCAGACGGGTGCGGGTTGAGACCTCAGTGTCTTTAGAAGGTGCCCTGTGAGTAGCTGAGCAGGTGTCAGGACTAACTCTGGGGGGCCTGGGCTGGTAGCTCCAGGAGCCAGACTTCTGAGATGCCCTGGGTCCCACGTGTCCCCCGCAGCGGGGCACACATGCCCCAGGAGCAAAAGCATGTAATCCCAGGTAGGAACACACAGGTATGATGCATTCCCTGACGATGGCCCTCATAAATCCCTCCTGCCTCTTCCCCAGGCCCTCAGCCCTGCTTCCTGGAGGGTGGTGCTGAAGCATAAGAACCAGAAATCGCCCCCTTCACTGCCTTTCTGCCCCACTTCATTGATTATCAACCCAATAATCCAGAACAGGTATTTCCTGGGGGCACCATCTAGGTGATGATATAATTAAGAGGGCTACAGAGCTGTTTAAGCAACACGTGTTTGTAATTTGCATCTTTGTATAGTTAATTAGGACAACAGTCAAAGTTTTCTCTAGCAGTTTTCCACCTCAATGGCACTGACATTTTCTGATGGCCTACTATGTGTCAGGCACTGTACTAGATCCTGGGGCAATACGGTCCAGGCCTTCAAGGCTTATAGTTGTGGAGACGAGAAATCAAATAAATGTAACAGGTTGTGATTGGGCTATCAGTATCTGTGTTAGTTTCCTAAGGCTGCTATAACAAAGTACCACAGCTTAGCGGGCTTGAGCCTCAGAGATTAATTGTCTCATGGCTCTGGAAGTCCAAAATCAAGGCACAGGCATGGTTGACGCTGGGAGGGAGAATCTGTCCCACACCTCATTCCGGTGGCCTCGGGAGTTCCTTGGCTTGTAGATGGCGCTCTCCCTGTGTCTCCACATCCTCTTTCCTCTGTAAGTGTCTGTCTTTGGGTCCAAAATTATCTTTTGATGAGGGCACCAGTCATGTTGGATCAGGGCCCACCCCAACAGCCTCATTTTAATTTGATCATCTGCCAAGTCCCTATTTCCAAACAGGCCACATTCGCAGGTACTGGGGGTAGGACCTCAGCATCTTTTTCGGGGACACAACCTACCCATAATTGTACCTGTATCTATGTACAAAGCACAGAGGGGAACACAGAAGAGGAGCGACAGAGCCTGCTGGGAGAGTGTGGGAAGGAGAGGACTTTCCAGGAAGACACCAGCAGCAGCATGTCAGAGAGATGCCCCACAGCAGGCTGTTCCCCGGTGAGGCCGCTCCAAGGACCCCAGAATCTGGGGGGGGAGGAGAAAGAGAAGTCCCTGGGAACCCAGAGGCTCCCACAGAAGCGGCCCTGGTGGAGAGTCTTTCTCCCCAGGTTATTCAGGATGTGAAGAAGGAAGGGAAGGTGGTGGGAAAAGGGGCCGCGGCTGCTCAGAAGGACTCTGGAATCACCAGGCACCATCACCCTGAGCAGACCTGCCCTTATTCCTTGTGAGGCCTGGGGCAAGTGGAAGCCCCCATCTCATACATCAACACTTTGCAAAGAGCAGCCCCACGAGCCTTCGGCATCTCGAGGAGGGGAAGCAGGCGAAGGTGAACGGTGCGCTCCGTTACCCGTGCCAAGCAAGCGTCATCAGAGGGTGTGCCCCGGAGGGCTGCCGTCCTGGGGCTTCTGTGGACGTGTCCATCCGGATGAATGCCATTCCTAAAGGGTTTTATAACCCAACTGGTCTAATTTATAACAACACTTTAAAAAACAGATACATGCACATAATTTTCCACTCCACTTGTTAGTGGAGGTAAGTGGCTGTAAACACCTCTCTTCTTTTGCTGGGATGTGAACACCGGATAAAGCCTCACCTCACTGTCTTTATTCCAGTCTGGTCACCAGGATCCTAAGGTGAAGAGGCTGGCAGAACCAGGGCCAGAAGGTCGCCTGGGGCCTTTCCCCCGGAGCGGAGCAATGGAGTGGCGCAAAACAGACACAAACTAGAGGGGGCTTCAGCCTCCCTCCTCTGTCTCAATGCAGGCCTAGCAGGGCGGCTGCCTGGGCTTCTTCACTCCTGCCTCCAATCCACCTGGGTGAATCTGGGTGATGCAGCTAAGTTTCTCTGTGCCTCAGTTTCCTCATCTCTAGCACGGGGTTGAGGATGATTCCTAACTGGTGGCTTTGCTGTGAGAATGAAATGAGATCATGCATGTAATGTGCTTCCCTTGAGGGCTGGCTCCTGGAAAAATGTTACGTAAGTAGTACCTATTGTCATTTTTATTATGAGGCTCCCCATGCTGCCATGTCACCTTAACTGCCGCTGTCAGCTGTGTGACAGATGAAGAAACCAACTCCCAGGAAGTTAATTGACTTGTCTGGACTCTAGAGACCTGGGGCAGGCATGGAATTCGGGGCTGTTTTTTTCCTACCAAGTCCTTTGTGATCAGCAGAAAAAGCCAGAAAGCATGGTCTTTCCTGGTGGATAAAACGTTAACACTTTCAAATGAATCAAGGCAACCTCAAGGCGCCAGGGTTTATCCAGTGTAATGGTCAAGGCTCTCCAGAGAACAGAACCAATAGGATCTGTATCTATCTATCGATGGATCAATCAATGCATCGAAAAGAGAGAGATTTATTTTAAGCAATTGGCTCACACGATTGTGGAGGCTGGCAAGAACAAAATCTGCAGGGCAGGTGGCAGGCTAGAGACCCAGGGAAGGGTTGATGTTGCAACTAGAGTCTGAAGGCAGACTGCAGACAGAATTCCCTCTTCCTCAGGGTATGTCGTTCTGTTTTCTCTTAAGGCCTTCAACTGATTGGATGAGGCCCACCCACGTTGTGGAGGGTAATCTGCTCTATTCAAAGTCTACTGATTTAAATTTTAATCTCGTCCCCCAAACATTTACCTTCATAGCAACATGTGCACTAGTCTTTGATCACATATCTGTGTACCATGGCCTAGCCAAACTGACCCATAAAATTAACCATCACATCCAAAACAGGCAGCAGTGCAGGCCCTACCCAACAAGCACCCACAGTGATTTTTTTATTTCTGCTAGATCTCTGCAGGAAAATAAACTCATGACTTGCAGCCCAGAAGGACCCGAGCAGCATGAGATTGTGGGGAGGAGCTGAGATGAGAATGAAGCCTACACGCTGCGGCATTACCTCTGCAGGTGCTGCTGACTGTGCCAGCTAGCCTGCTCCCCTGTTTCTCTTTGCTTGCCCAGTTCTTGTTCATTCCCTGAGAGGTCACTTCTTCTGGGAAGCCTCCCCCGACACTCTGAAATGGTGCTCGTTTTCCTCTTAAATATTCCCTGGCACCCAGTGACCACGCCGTGCCAGGGCACTTCTCCCATGTAACGTCACTGCTGGTTACTTGTCAGTTGCTCACACTGGACTGTCAGGGCCTCGGGGACTATGCTCCACAAACACTTCTTGAATGGATGGATGAGTGTTATGGACTTCATGTTTGTGTCCCCCCGCCAAACTCATATACTGAAACCTTAGCCTCCAAGGGGATGATATGAGGAGGTGGAGCCTCTGGGGGGTAATTAGGTTTAGATGAGGTTATGAGGCTGGAGCCCCCATGATGGGATTAGTGTCCTCCTTCTAAGAAAAGACTAGAGCTCCCTCCACCATGTGAGGACACAGCAAGAAGACAGCCATCTGCAAACCAGGAAAAGGGCTCTCACCAGACACTGGAGCTACCCACACTCGACCTTGGATTTCCCAGCCTCCAGAACTGTGAAAAATAAATTGTTGTTTAAGCCACCCAGTCTATATTATTCTGCTACAGCAGCCTGAACTAAGACAGATGAGTGAATGAAAGAATGAATGACCCTGGGGAGTTCCCTGGTGGCCTAGTGGTTAGGATTCTGGGCTTTCACTGCTGTGGCCCTGGGTTCAATCCCTGGTAGGGGAACTGAGATTCTGCATGCAGTGCAGCCAAAAAAAAAAAAAAGAATGAATGACTCTGTAAGGCCAGGAAGAAGGGCTTGTCGGCATAAAGCTGACCAAAGGGGCCTCAGACACAGGACACCGGGAGCAACAACCTGCAGTGCCTTAGTCTGTTTGGGCTGCTAAAACAAAGTACCGCAGACTGAGCATCTTATAGACCATGGAGATGTATTGCTCACAGCTGTGAAGGCTGGAAGCCTGAGATCAGGGCGCCAGCATGACCAGGTGGGGGTCTCTTCAGAGTCATATGTCCTCACACGGCAGAAAAGGCAGGGAGATCTCTGGAGCCTCTTTTATGAGAGCTCTAAGCCCATTCATGTCGGTTCCATCCTCATGACGTAAGCATCTCCCAAAGGCCCCACCTACTGTACTAATACCATCACGTAGGGCATTAAGATTTCAACATATGAATTGGTGGAGGACACAAACGTTCAGACCAGAGCATCCAGGGTCCCCAGCACCAAGGGCAGGGATTTTCCTCTTGCCCCTTACGCCGTGGAAGCCAAACAGCCTCCTTCCCACCTGGCCCTCTCCCCTTTTCAGCTGCACGAGAGCATCACAGAGTAAAGAGCTGAGGCCGGCAGTGAACGAGGACCCGGTCCTGGGGCAGACTCACCACCTTCTCGCTGGTCTGGCCAATCTGCTTCTGAGTGTGGACTGTGCTGACAGCAAGGGCTGGGTACCCTCTCACTTCCCAGCAGCCCCCTGGGAGCCCAGAAGGCCTGGGCGGGCCTCCATACACTGGCTTCCTTCCACTCCTGAGAATAGGCTGTGGCCTCACATTTCCAGTCAGCAGGGGGCTCAGCACCTTTATTTGCTGCCTGCACTTGAGCCCGTGAAGACGCCCCCAAATTTCTCTAATCGTGTTAACTCCCTGTGCCTGTCATCCTCAAAGGCTTTTGTGCCCCTAGATTATCAGAAAAACATACAGAATTCCTGCTCACAAGTGCTGGGACCTTAGGCCTTGTTCTCAGCACCCAGCGCGAGCTGCCTCACCTGGATGCCCTGCAGATGGGGAGGTCGGTCTGTCTATCTATCTCTCTCTCTATCTACCTATCTATCCATATCTAGATATACACACAGGCGCACGCCCATATGGGTCACAGAAAAGCGCGGCAGTAAGGAAGCTGTTCCCCAGGCTCCCAGTGATTCTATGTCATGATAATGATCATTATAATCATTATAATATTAGCCACCCGCTGCTCCAGAATGGCTGTGAGGATTAATGGGATGCTGTTAACAAAGTCCTTGGGGAAAGCTCTTTAGCAGGGACTGTCTTTAACCTCTTTCGGGTGGGGGGGAAGAAAGGATAAACTAGGAACGGGACCACATCCTGGCCATCGCCCTGCCATGTCCTAGCTGCAAGGCCTTAGGCCAGTTGTGTCACCCCTCTGACTCTGTTTCCTCATCCATAAAATGGGCTCACAGGGCTTGTCCGTCCTCTCTCCTGGGATTTGGGTGAGGACAAAAGGAGATCCTGTAAGTGAATGCCCTGTGAAAACTAGCAAGCTTGGGACACATTCCCAAGCCTGACCCTGCATTATCAACCTCAGGCCATGTTTCTGCATCAAACAGCTTGGGAATCCACTGGCAGCTCCTTCTCAGAAGTCCCTGGTCTGCTCGACATGACTCACTTGTTTCTTCTCTATCTCCACTGGTGCTGGGAGGTGTCCTTTGGATGAGTGGCTCTAGGCTAAAAGGAGCACATGGGGAGAGTTAGGCTCCTGTTCTCTGAATATGTCCTTCGGCATCTATCCCTGCCCAATCAACGGCTGAGGAATCTCTGAAAGTTCAGATGGAGGCTTCCCACAGGGTTCCAGGGCAGAGTTCAGGCCCTGAGCCCTTCTCACAACAAGACCAGGTTAAAAGCTCTCTGGTTCCCCAGAGACAGAATCACCTTCCTTTGGGAAGACTCCCTAAAATGACCTCTGAGCCCTAGGTCAGTAGAGGTTGGTACACATAAGGAGTGGAAGTTAAACCAAGAGCAGCAAACTCCAGGATAGGGTGGCCCTGGGAACCTTGGAAGGAGAAACTGGAGCAGGTGACCACAAAAGTAGTTATCTCCTGTCTGCAAGAAACTTCAGGACAGGAAGTGTACCAGGACCACAGTTTCATAGCCTAAGACCCTGAAGTGGTTTCCTGAAATTAAAAAAAAAAAAAAAAAAGTCACCCATACGAGGTGTCATTTAGAGGGCACTAAAAATGCTTTTCCAGAACATCTGTTTGTCCTATCAACAAAGCCTAATTACAGAGTTTTCAAAATCTAGTTAGGCTGAAAACATTTTTTTTTTTTTTGGCCACGCTGCACGGCTTGCGGGATCTTAGTTCCCCGACCAGGGATAGAACTCGTGCTGTCGGCAGTGAAAGCACAGAGTCCTAACCACTGGACCACCAGGGAATTCCCTGAAAACATTCATTTCTCTAAGGAAATGTTCATTGCCTCCCTCATGGCCAGAGTGCGAACTACCACCACCCTTCACCCCCTCCAACTAGTCCTGCCTCGCTAAGTTCCAGAATCGAACGCCACCACCACCATCATCATCGTCACTACCACTACTGACACTGATTAGCAACTCCTCTGTCCCAGACAATGTGCTACGGTACATGACTCTCTCTTTTAATTCTTAAAATCACCCTATGACAGAACTTCTCTCATTGTCCTAATTTTACATAGGAAGCTCAGAGAGGTTAAGTAACTTTCCCCAGGTTGCACAGCGAATAAACAGCTGAACCAGAACTCCAACATTCATGCTCTGAACTTCTCTATTTTACTGCTCCTGGGCGTAACAGAATAGTTCCTCAACCATATTCCCGTGGAAACCAACCAGAGAGATACGGGCATGCAAGCTGTGCATTTTCTTTCTTTCTGACTCTGGGCCTGGTTTCTGTCTGTTCCACGCCCTTGCAGGTGATGTACATGCAGATCCTCACTCTAACTACAGAAAATGAACCAGAGGGCCCAGGGGAACTTTGTAAAGTTTGTTGCTTCGTATCTCCAGAACTGCCTGTAACTGAATCGGTAGTGACAATTCACAGTCAAATTTTCACAGTAGAATCTGTTCAGAGTAATCATTTTGGTAGAGTACCATTCTAGATTCCCATCAGTCACACAAGTAGAGCAGCACATTGTTTCTCTAAGGGTTTGTCTCTGACTCCAAGACTAGAAGTGGAGAAATTGACTAGCTCCACGCAAACACTGGGCTAAAATTCCCGTCCTACGTCACTCCCTGTGGCAGCATTTTTCTATTTCCTGAGTGTGATTTGCTCTGATTCCAGGACACATCAATACCCCATGTCTAAGCCACCAAATCAGCCACTGGTAGCAGAGTCTGAAAAATACCTCCTGGATTTTAAGTATCCAGGGTGGTTTGCAGCAGCACTACATCAGCCCGACAACACGAGCCAAGATATATGTGTGCTCCTGGTACAAACCATCCTTCACCCAGGCTCTGTGTGGAAGCTGACTCCCATGCGAAGCAGAAGTGCATCCATCCATTCAGCCAGCTAGCCATTGCGGAGCATCCCCGATGCACACGGGATAAGGGCCGGACCTGCTTGTCTCTCACCTTCACTGAAAGGTGGAGGTTGGGTTGAGCAACCGGAGGGCCCTGGCATCTCCTGGGGGAGGATGCAGAGCTCGGTTTCCTGGGAGGGTCCAGAATGTTGGCTGTGGGCCGCTGTGATCTAAGCCGACAGCTCCTCAGCTACCTTTGCTGAATTGTGCCCTCAGCTTGTTGCCCCAGGACTTTGCACTGGTTTAGGAACTTTGGGTGCTGTGGGTCGGAACTGGCTCAAATAGGGGGCCTACTGATAGGAGGAGTTCTGAATGGAAGTGGTTTTTTTCTTCTGTTTTTGCTTTGTTTCATTCCTGTCCCTTTCTCTCTCTCTCTTTCTCCCTCTCTCCCTGCTACACACATTATTTTTAAAATAACATTTACTTTTTTAATGACAAAATCAGCACATGCTCTGTAAGGATGCTTATAAAATATAGAAAACCACTAAGAAAAAAATTGCCTATAATCAATCCCACCCAGAGATAACCACAATTCTGGTGATTGTGCTTCCAGTAAATTTTTGTATTGTTTTGTTTTGTTTTTTGCGGTACGTGGGCCTCTCACTGCTGTGGCCTCTCCCGTTGCGGAGCACAGGCTCCAGATGCGCAGGCCCAGCGGCCATGGCTCACGGGCCCAGCCACTCCGCGGCATGTGGGATCTTCCCGGACCGGGGCACGAACCCATGTCCCCTGCATCAGCAGGCGGACTCCCAACCACCGCGCCACCAGGGAAGCCCTCCAGTAAATTTTTAACACAATACCTTTGATTGTATTTTTATAAGAGGAGCGTTAAATAGCATTATGCATATACAGTCTTATCTTTCTTTTTAAAAAATTAATATATTGTAAACATTTTACAAGGTCAGTATGAAGGTAGGACCTTTTTGGGTAAGCACCTTGGGTACTTTTCAGCCCAGTGTTCCCTGACTGGAGTCTCAGCCAGGCTAGAGGAAGATGGTCCAAATTACCGATGCCCTTGGCTGAAACTTTCCTTGCAGTCTTGAAGCAACTGATCTGCCCATGATCAGGAGTCATGCCTGGCAAAATCCCCATGAGACACAGCTCTCCATCTCTAGTGGGCACATCTGATTTATTTAGGGCATTTGTTACAACGTCCAGAGATTCTCATTCCACAGATCTGCAGGCACGAAAAACACGTCTAGTACTTGTAATGATTTCCAAACCATAGTCTATAAATTTCCAGGGTAGCCTTAAATGTGGAATGGAAATTATGGAGTCCATTTAAAGGTCTCGGTTCTATAGAGCCCCCAACATCCCCAATTCCCTCCACCCTAACTCCCAACAACTCAGCCAATTACCTTAAGGCGGCAGCCACTGAAAGGTCAAAGGTTATGCAGGGCAGCCTCAGGATTTATGTCCACTTCAAGACTCAGTGACCCTCATCAACTTCTCTTATGTGTCAGGACTGAGAAGGGACCATCAATATTGTTACAACAGAGTTGGAGGCCCGCTCATTCCCCGTGTGGGATGTGCCGCGGAAGGCATAAACCGAGGGCACTCTGGTCTCAGAAGCTTCTTATTCAGCTAAGCTCTTTCAGATGAGAAATAAGTACAAATCTTAAACATATTCATAATTTGTGAAGTGCAATAAATGCAAGACTCTTTTCTCTATAACTGAATTTAATATATATATTGAGCTCCCATTCCGTCAAGAGTGGAAATAATCTTAGCCAAGTTGAACATTCCCCACTTTTGCCCAGAGTTGTGTCCACGTTTTGAGGGGCCTATGAAGTGACCTTTTTTTTTTTTTTTGGCCTCATTGCACGGCTTGCAGGATCTTAGCTCCCCGACCGGGGATGCAACCCGGGCTCCCTGCAGTGGAAGCTCGGAGTCCTAACCACTGGACCACCAGGGAAGTCCCTGGAGTGATGTTCTGATCTACGTTTAACAATCAGCTCTCTGGGGAAAAAGTACGTGTATACATATGTACGTAAGTTTATTATAAACTTATACAGAGGATGTGAGACAATTCTAAAAAATAATAAAATATACAATATTCTTAATTTTAAATTCCATATAGCCACACAGAATGCCTTGGTTTTGCTGAACTTTTGTACCCATAGCCAACTTATGGTTGCAATTCAGCCATCTTCTGACAAGGTCAGATTACTATGAGAAGTCACCACAGCACTGATGAATGTGTATGATTTCCCTGTGAATGTTGGTTGATAGTTTCTTTTATGTGAACAAGATAAAAGTAAACCAGCAAAGGTAAATAACAGAATATCACTCACTCCTCAGTGATTTGAATGACCTCTTGTCTGAATCAGGTAATAATTTTAGAATACTACAAGAATATTTCCTCCATTTTCTGCGCTGTTTAACTCACCAAAAAACCAGCTATATACACAACACACTTTTAAATGTAATTTGCCTTATTAACATTTTCTCCATTACTTTCTTCAATCTACTCTAGAGAGTCAAAAAAACAGGAAATCACGCCCTGGTTTCCAGCATTTGCCAATTTCCTAAACACTCTCACCGCGGCTAATTTCAAGCTACTGACGTGACATTATACCTGAACTTGTGAAGAGATGTTTACCATTATTTAGCATTTCCATCATACAGATAAAGATACAAAGGTTTAGAGATATGTAAATAACCTCAAGAACACATATAATAGTAAAATGATTAGGAAGTGATAACTTTTGAGTATTTACTACCTTTCTTGTTTTAATGTAATTTACCTGGCAGTTTACATAATTTAATTTTAGTAATGGCTGGGTTTAACAATCAGCACATAAAATTCCTGAAACTTTAACAATTAGCTCTTGTGAGCTGATAGACACTTGCCTATGGGCTGTCAATGATTGGGTCTGGTGGGCATTCTTTCTAGCCACTGTCAGCTATCCATACTGGCACCCACGAAGAGGTCTTGCTGACCTCTGGTCTCTGGTCACGGGTCCGAGCAGGTCACCGCTGTGTCCTGATTTCTCTACACACAGTGTCTTCTCCAGGTCCATAAGCTCTCAGCTCGCTCCTGTGCCTCTATGGACGAACTGGGGATGCAGACTCTAAAACACATTAGAAGACTTGGTAGTATATACTAGTCCACGCCACTCTCACTTCGCCCCAGCTTACCCTTCCCCCTCCCCGTGTCCTCAAGTCCATTCTCTACATCTGCGTCTTTATTCCTGTCCTGCCCCTAAGTTCTTCAGAACCTTTTTTTTTTTTTAGATTCCATATATATGTGCTAGCACACGGTATTTGTTTTGCTCTTTCTGACTTACTTCACTCTGTATGACAGACTCAAGGTCCATCCACCTCACTACAAATAACTCCATTTCGTTTCTTTATACGGCTGAGTCATATTCCATTGTATATATGTGCCACATCTTCTTTATCCATTCATCTCTCGATGGACACTTAGGTTGCTTCCATGTCCTGGCTATTGTAAATAGAGCTACAATGAACATTGTGGTACATGACTCTTTTTTAATTATGGTTTTCTCAGGGTATATGCCCAGTAGTGGGATTTCTGGGTCGTATGGTAGTTTTATTTTTAGTTTTTTAAGGAAACTCTATACTCTTGTCCATAGTGGCTGTATCAATTTACATTCCCACCAACAGTGCAAGAGGGTTCCCTTTTCTCCACACCGTCTCCAGCATTTATTGTTTGTAGATTTTTTGATGGTGGCCATTCTGACTCGTGTGAGGTGATACCTCATTGTAGTTTTCATTTGCATTTCTCTAATGATTAGTGATGTTGAGCATCCTTTCATGTGTTTGTTGGCAATCTGTATATCTTCTTTGGAGAAATGTCTGTTTAGGTCTTCTGCCCATTTTTGGATTGGGTTGTTTGTTTTTTTGATACTAAGCTGCATGAGCTGCTTGTATATTTTGGAGATTAATCCTTTGTCAGTTGCTTCATTTGCAAATGTCTTCTCCCATTCTGAGGGTTGTCTTTTCATCTTCTTTATGGTTTCCTTTGCTATGCAAAAGCTTTTAAGTTTCATTAGGTCCCATTTGTTTATTTTTATTTCCATTTCTTCTAGGAGATGGGTCAAAAAGGATCTTGCTGTGATTTATGTCATAGAGTGTTCTGCCTATGTTTTCCTCTAAGAGTTTGATAGTTTCTGGCCTTACATTTAGGTCTTTAATCCATTTTGAGCTTATTTTTGTGTATGGTGTTAGGGAGTGTTCTAATTTCATTCTTTTACATTCAGCTGTCCAGTTTTCCCAGCACCACTTATTGAAGAGACTGTCTTTTCTCCATTGTATATCCTTGCCTCCTTTGTCATAGATTAGTTGACCATAGGTGCATGGGTTTATCTCTGGGCTTTCTATCCTGTTGATCTATATTTCTGTTTTTGTGGCAGTACCATATTGTGTTGATTACTGTAGCTTTGTAGTATAGTTTGAAGTCAGGGAGTCTGATTCCTCCAGCTCTTTTTTTTCCCCTCAAGATTACTTTGGCTATTCGGGGTCTTCTGTGTCTCCATACAAATTTTAAGATTTTTTGTTCTAGTTCTGTAAAAATTGCCAGTGGTAGTTTGATAGGGATTGCATTGAATCTGTAGATTGCTTTGGGTAGTATAGACATTTTCACAATGTTGATTCTTCCAATCCAAGAACATGGTATATCTCTCCATCTATTTTGTATCATCTTTAATTTCTTTCATCAGTGTCTTATAATTTTCTGCATACAGGTCTTTTGTCTCCCTAGGTAGGTTTATTCCTAGGTATCTTATTCTTTTTGTTGCAATGGTAAATGGGAGTGGTTTTCTTAATTTCACTTTCAGATTTTTCATCATTAGTGTATAGGAATGCAAGAGATTTCTGTGCATTAATTTTGTATCCTGCTACTTTACCAAATTCATTGATTAGCTCTAGTAGTTTTCTGGTAGCATCTTTAGGATTCTGTATGTATAGTATCATGTCATCTGCAAACAGTGACAGCTTTACTTCTTCTTTTCCGATTTGGATTCCTTTTATTTCTTTTTCTTCTCTGACTGCTGTGGCTAAAACTTCCAAAACTATGTTGAATAATAGTGGTGAGAGTGGGCAACCTTGTCTTGTTCCTGATCTTAGTGGAAATGGTTTCAGTTTTTCACCATTGAGGACGATGTTGGCTGTGGGTGTGTCATATATGGCCTTTATTATGTTGAGGTAAGTTCCCTCTATGCCTACTTTCTGGAGGGTTTTTATCATAAATGGGTGTTGAATTTTGTCAAAAGCTTTTTTGCATCTACTGAGATGATCATATGGTTTCTATCCTTTAATTTGTTAATATGGTTTATCACACTGTTTGATTTGCGTATATTGAAGAATCCTTGCATTCCTTGGATAAACCCCACTTGACCATGGTGTATGATCCTTTTAATGTGCTGTTGGATTCTGTTTGCTAGTATTTTGTTGAGGACTTTTGCATCTATGTTCATCAGTGATATTGGCCTGTAGTTTTCTTTTTCTGTGACCTCTTTGTCTGGTTTTGGTATCAGGGTGATGGTGGCCTCATAGAATGAGTTTGGGAGTATTCCTCCCTCTGCTATATCTTGGAAGAGTTTGAGAAGGATGGGTGTTAGCTCTTCTCTAAATGTTTGACATAATTTGCCTGTGAAGCCATCTGGTCCTAGGCTTTTGTTTGTTGGAAGACTTTTAATCAATTTCAATTTCAGTGCTTGTGATTGGTCTGTTTATACTTTCTATTTCTTCCTGGTTCAGTCTCAGAAGGTTGTGCTTTTCTAAGAATTTGTCCATTTCTTCCAGGTTGTCCATTTCTTGCATATGGTGGCTTGTAGTAATCTCTCATGATCCTTTGTATTTCTATAGTGTCAGTTGTTACTTCTCCTTTTTCATTTCTAATTCTATTGATTTGAGTCTTCTCACCTTTTTTCTTGATGAGTCTGACTAATGGTTTATCAATTTTGTTTATCTTCTCAAAGAACTAGCTCTTAGTTTTATTGATCTTTGCTATCGTTTCCTTCATTTCTTCTTCATTTATTTCTGATCTGATCTTTATGATTTCTTTCCTTCTGCTAACTTTGTGGGTTTTTTCTTCTTCTCTCTCTAATTGCTTTAGGTGTAAGGTTAGGTTGTTTATTTGACATGTTTCTTGTTTCTTAAGGTATGACTGTATTGCTATAAACTTCCCTCTTAGAACTGCTTTTGCTGCATCCCGTAGGTTTTGGATCATCATGTTTTCACTGTCATTTGCTTTTAGGTATTTTTTTATTTCCTCTTTGATTTCTTCAGTGATCTCTTGGTTCTTTAGTAGTGTATTGTTTAGCCTCCATGTGTCTGTATTTTTTACAGTTTTTTTCCTGTAACTGATATCTAGCCTTACAGCGCTGTGGTCAGAAAAGGTACTTGATATGATTTCAATTTTCTTAAATTTACCAAGGCTTGATTTGTGACCCAAGGTATGATCTATCCTGGAGAATGTTCCATAAGCACTTGAGAAAAAAGTGTATTCTGTTGTTTTTGGATGGAATGTCCTATAAATATCAATTAAGTCCATCTTGTTTAATGTATCATTTAAAGCTTGTGTTTCCTCATTTATTTTCATTTTGGATGATCTGTCCATTGGTGAAAGTGGGGTGTTAAATTCCCCTACTATGATTGTGTTACTGTTAATTTCTCCTTTTATGGCTGTTAGCATTTGCCTTTTGTATTGAGGTGCTCTTATGTTGGGTGCATAAATATTAACAATTTTATATCTTCTTCTTGGATTGATCCCTTGATCATTATGTAGTGTCTTTCTTTGTCTCTTGTAATAGTCTTTATTATAAAGTATGTTTTGTCTGATATGAGAATTGCTACTCCAGCTTTCTTTTGATTTCCATTTGCATAGAATATCTTTTTCCATCCCCTCACTTTCAGTCTATATGTGTCCCTAGGTCTGAAGTGGGTCTCTTGTAGACAGCATATACACGGGTCTTGTTTCTGTATCCATTCAGCCAGTCTATGTCTTTTGGTTGGAGCATTTAATGTATTTACATTTAAGGTAATTATCGATATGTTATTATCGATATGTGTGTTCCTATTACCATTTTCTTAATTGTTTTGGGTTTGTTATTGTGGGTCGTTTCCTTCTCTTGTGTTTCCTGCCTAGAGAAGTTCCTTTAGCATTTGTTGTAGAGCTGGTTTGTTGGTGCTGAATTCTCTTAGCTTTTGCTTGTCTGTAAAGGTTTTAATTTCTCTGTCAAGTCTGAATGAGATCCTTGCTGGGTAGAGTAATCTTGGTTGTAGGTTTTTCCCTTTCATGTCTTTAAACATGTCCTGCCACACCCTTCTGGCTTGCAGAGTTTCTGCTGAAAGATCAGCTGTTAACCTTATGGGGATTCCCTTGTATGTTATTTGTTGCTTTTCCCTTGCTGCTTTTAATATGTTTTCTTTGAATTTAATTTTTGATAGTTTGATTAATATGTGTCTTGACGTGTTTCTCCTTGAATTTATCCAGTATGGGACTCTCTGCCCTTCCTGGACTTGATTGACTATCTCCTTTCCCATATTAGGGAAGTTTTCAACTATAATCTCTTCAAATATTTTCTCAGACTCTTTCTTTTTCTCTTCTTCTTCTGGGACCTGTATAATTCAAATGTTGTTGTGTTTAATGTTGTCCCAGAGGTGTCTCAGATTATCCTCAATTCTTTTCATTCTTTTTTCTTTATTCTGCTCTGTGGTAGTTATTTCCACTATTTTATATTCCAGGTCACTTATCTGTTCTTCTCCCTCAGTTATTCTACTATTGATTCCTTCTTGAGAATATTCAATTTCATTTATTGTGTTGTTCATCATTGTTTGTTTGCTCTTTAGTTCTTCTAGGTCCTTGTTAAACGTTTCTTGTATTTTCTCCATTCTATGTCCAAGATTTTGGATCATCTTTACTATCATTTCTCTGAATTATTTTTCAGGTAGACTGCCTATTTCCTCTTCATTTGTTTGGTCTGGTGAGTTTTTACTTTGCTCCTTCATCTGCTGTGTGTTTTTCTGTCTTCTCATTTTGCTTAACTTACTGTGTTTGGGGTCTCCTTTTCACAGGCTGCAGGTTTGTAGTTCCTGTTGTTTTTGGTGTCTTCCCCTTGGTTCAGTGGGTTGTGTAGGCTTCCTGGTAGAGGGGACTGGTGCCTGTGTTTTGGTGGATGAGGCTGGATCTTGTCCTTCTGGTGGGCAGGACCGAATCCAGTGGTGTATTTTGGGGTGTCTGCGAACTTATTATCATTTTAGGCAGCCCCTCTACTAACGGGTGGGGTTGTGTTCCTGTCTTGCTAGTTGTTTGGCATGGGGTGTCCAGCACTGGAGCTTGCTGGTCATTGAGTGGTGCTGGGTCTTAGTGTTGAGACAGAGATCTCTGGGAGAGCTCTTGCCGACTGATATTATGTGGGGCTGGGAGGTCTCTGGTAGTCCAGTGTCCTGAACTCAGCTCTCCCACCTCAGAGGCTCAGGCCTGACACCCGACTGGAGTACCAAGACCCTTTTGGGAAGTCTGAGGCCTTTTGCCAGCATTCAGTAGGTGTTCTGTAGAAGTTGTTCCACATGTAGATGTATTTGTGGGGAGGAAGGTGATCTCCACATCTTACTTCTCCGCCTTCTTGAAGGTCCCACCCATCCCTTTTTGTTGCCAAAATATCTGCCATTGGATGGACATACTACATTTTCTTTATCCATTTATCAGTCGATGGGCATTTGGTTTTTTTCACGTCTTTGGCTCTTGTGAATAATACTTCTGTGAACATCTGTGTGAAACTTTTTGTGTGGACTTAAGTTTTCATTACTCTTAGGTATGTACCTAGGAGTGGGTCATATGGTAATTCTATATTTAATGTTCTGAGGAGTGGCCAGAATGTCTTCCAAAGCAGCTGTACCATTTTGCATTTCCACACACAGTGTATGAGTGTTCCAATTTCTCTACCTCCTCACCAACACTTGTTATCTATCTTTTTTATTTTAGCCATCCTAGTGGGTGTGAATTGGTATCTCATTGTGCTTTTGAGTTGAATTTCTCTGAAAGCTGATGACATTGAACTCCTTTTATGTGCTTATTGGCTATATATCTTCTTTTGAGAAATGCATATTCAAATCCTTAACCCATTTCTTAATTGGGTTATTTGTCTTTTTGTTGTTGAGTTGTAAAAGCTCTTTATATATTCTGGATTTAAGCCCCTTATTGGATATATGATTTGCAGATAGTTTCTCTCATTTTTTGCTTTATCAACTATCTTTTCAACATCAAGGAAGATAATTATGTAATTCTTTTTTATCTATTTATATGGTAAATCATATTAACAGCCTTCTAATATTGAATCATTCTTGCATTCCTGATATGAATCCTTCTTAGCCAAGGGGTATTATTCTTTCAACATGCTGCTACCATACTCTATTTGTACCATTTTATTTAGAAATTTACACCAATATTCATAAGTGAGATTAGTCTAAGCTCTCTTTTTGTGCTATCTTCATTAAATTTTATTGTTAATATTTTGATGGTTTTCTAAAAATCAGATTTCCTTTTAGTCTGCTTAACAATTTAAATACGATAAGGATCATCTGTTTGGTGAAGATTTGGTGGAATTCCTCTGTGGAACCACCTGGGCCTGGTGGTTGCATCTTGGGAGGGTGTGAGAGAGGAATGACAGCTTCCTCTATTGCTTCTTAGATTTTCCATCTCTTCTGAGATTACTTTTGTGAACTCATCTCTTCTAGGGAAAATATACATACATTTGCATAGGCTGAAGTAAAACAGTGTTTCGTAATTTTTACAAATTTCCTCTCTGCTTATTTTCATTTCTTATTTGTACACTGTCCTTTAGTAACGACTCGAGGTGTTCTCTGGGGGAAAGGAGACCCCTCTGTGTGTCCCACCTTTGCCCACTAACCCCAGTGGATCAATTTAAATGTGAGACAAGAAGTTAGATCCAGCTTGGTCAACCCAGGCTCTCCACGCAGCACACTTGGTACATGTTCCACCAAGTCAAGAGCCATTTTCCTCTCCTTCTCTTGAATGTTCTTCTCATTTCCCCTTATTCCCTTTGAGTGATTCCCTGAACAAACATATGCTAATCAAGACTTAGGAAGTAGCTTATTGCTAAATTTGAATAAGGTCTGTAATTTGTTAAGAGCATTGCACCAATTTTATTTTCCTGATATTGACAATTGCAAGATGGTTATACAAATTGTTAGCATTAGGTGAAGCTGGATTCACGGTACATAGGAAATCTCTGAAATCTTTTTGCAACTTTTCTCTAAGTCTAAAATGAGTTCAAAATAAAAATATAATTAAAGAAAATACCTGATAGAGTACACAAAACTTGAATGTATGACTTTACAGCCTAAGATGGAGTATGTGCAATATAAAAAAGTCTTTGCTTTTTACAAATAGATTTGCTTTAATTCATATGTACTTATAGAATATTAATATATTAATAGTAGGAATGGTAATAATGAACTCACCTAAATTACATATAAAGTGATTTTATTTTTAAAAATGTAATATGTAAAACCATTCTATTTGTAAAAGTTCCAACCACAATTTACTTTCTAGGAATCGATCTGTTTTCAGTGTACAACTATATGCATCTCTAAAAAGGGATGTATATAATTAGATAAAAATATACACTTTAACTGCTACTAACCTTATATCCCTCTTTACATCCCACCCCATCTACGTGTCAAATTTTTAGTAAGAAATTTGCTGATGTCAGCCTCTTCCCTTTCCCCCTTAAAATCCTTTAGTGGACCCACCAAAGCCTTCATGACAAGACCCGAACTCCTTGGCAGGACGTCCACAGCTCTATGGCCTCTTCTGTGTCATTTCTCATCATTCCCACCCACCTTGACCTTGACCACCTCGACTTCCCAGGCTGGCTGAATTATTTGTAGCCTTCAACTCTGTTGACATGTCCTTGCTTTTTGTCTACCTGAATGTCCTTTCCTTCACCCCACAACCTGCCCTTTGCCAAGGTAGTCCCTATTTGTCCTTCAAGGCTGGGCTCAACTATCAACTCCTCTACGAAACTTTCCCTGGCTGGACTTCTCTCCTTGTCTCTCCTCTGCTCCCATCATTTCCTGGCCATATTTCTACCATAGCACTGACCACACATGTATTGTAGTTGTCTGTTTTCCAGCCTGTCCTTCCATCAGACTGTCCTCTATTTAGAGGGCAGACACTAGGCCTTATTTATCATTTTATCATCAGGATGTATCACAGTTCCTGGCACATGGAAGATGGTTGATAAAGTGTGCTGAGTGAATGAATGAATGAATAAAATTAAATCCATACACTCCAGCTTTAGGCAAATCAACAGACACTCTTGATCACCTCTACATACCCACCAGTGACTTGAGAAAGTCAGAGTTGTATAAAGTGCGGTCCCCATTTCAAACTACTTCAAAGAGTAAGTTGCTCCTGCCCACACTCTACTGAACAGGCTTTGTAATCCAAGGCTGCTCAACCCAGAACTCCTGGTTCTGCCATCTTTCACTTGCCTAGTGCAATATTAATTGGGGACAGCAATGTGCTGAATGCAGAACTGGAGCTAGCAGGGCACTTTCATGAAGCTCTCCAAGGTCTCTGCTCTCTGTTTTAAAATAGTGCATCATCCCAGAGAAGCCCACCCTCTATCCTAAAACATGAACCGTGGCTCCTAGTGACAGCCAATGTGACTCCCCAGTCTAGCGTATGAATACCTTACCTGAGAATTATCCTAATAATCCAGAAGCTTTTCCCACTCTCCTTTCTGCTCAGGGACCATACTCCAAGATACAAAAGAAAGATTAACTCAATAGTTCCTTCCCTGGCTCACCCCACTTTGCTCTGTAACCTCACCACCCTCATCATCAGGTCAGGGCCTAGTGGCTGGGAAAAAACTAGACTCCTGTCATTCTGCCACTTTATTGAACCTTAAACTCCTTTTTTTTTTTTTAAACCAATTTTCTGGCTGATTCTTTTACATAATGTCCCAATCTCCATGAAGAGCGTTTTCCCCTCCTGCTACCTGCATCTTCCAGAGTCAGCCTGGACGGGCAGAATCCGCACCAAAACTCAGCCTCCCTGCCACTGTGACACTAGGCCAGAGTCTTTTGCTGCCGGCCTAGACCAATGCCTAGAATGTAGGGAATATCAGCAAATGTCATCAACTGGGTGACAAGTGCACTTGACCTTCCCTATATTCAGGAGTACATGAGACACTAGGCATGAAAACACTTTCAAATGCTAAAGTGATGGTTTAAGGCAGTAGCTCTTGACTGAAGACAAGGCAAAACAATGAATAATGTAACGTGTTATTAAGTATCTGTTGAGCTCCTGCTGTGTGAAGAGCTCTATGCACACTATTTCCATTATAATTTTCAGTCACTAATATTAGAAAGCATGGCATATTCAATACACCCTGTGTATCATGATCATGTATCCAGGATACGAAACCAATCCACAGTGAATCCCCATGCTACCCCCCACCCCATCTTGCTCTCAAAGTTCTCGGTAATGTGGTCACACCTTTCTCATTCGGCCTTATTTCTCATTATTCTGCTAAGGCCTCACCAGTCCATGAAAAGACTAGCTCCTCACCAAGCTCACGCTGTTCCCTGGCCTCCGGAAGCACTCTCTTCCCAACCCTCCACTATCCAGCTCTCATCCATCATTTCTGGTCCATTTCAAGGGCCAACCCCTGCACAAGCCTTTTCCTATAACTCAAGCCATTTGATACTAGAGGGAACGCAGCCTGCATCACTCCACGCTCTCTTATATCACAGAAACATATGGCTTCACATATGGCTTGTGCTGGCAAGCCCCCTGATGGCCAAAACAGTGACGTCTCTGTGCGTGTCCCCTTCAACACATCACATGGTGTCCAGCATACTCTAGTTGCTTCACAGGCACAAGCTGGTTGATAAGGAGCCTGGGAGAAAATGGCCCTGAGCCTACAATCAAAAGTGGACACAGGCAGAATTGGCCCTTCTCGTGGGAGGGTCGCGGAAGCGAGGTCCCATCCCCTCCTCCCCACTGTGAACATGGCACCAGGAGAGGTCACCCACAAAGACAATGTTCTACCTCATTACCAATTCAGTCCCCGTGGAAACCTTTGCCAGAGCCCTTAATTTCTTGTGTTAAAACAACACACGAGGTGACCCCAGCACAATCTCTAATAGGTAGCATGGGTCAACAATTATTCATTTGTACTACAGCTTTTCCCATGACGGGCTGAGATGAAAACTTGTCCTCTTCCTGGCAAGAGCTATAAATTAGTTTTATGCTACTGTTAAACCCAGAGGCAAAAAGGGGAAGGGACTGGAGGTGGGGGGGAGGGTCAGTGAATAAGGCCTGGCTGCTTCCAGGGACAAAGCTACTTCTTGGACCCTGTGGACAAGGGCAGAGGGGACAACAGAGGACAGTGAGATTAGGCCACAAAAGAAATTGATGCAGAGACTCTGAAACAAGACAGTGAACTCTTTGAAGATCTGAACTGAATCTTAGTTTTCTTTTTACGCCCAATATCTGGCAGGTCTGCTGAATGAATGAATAAATGATTGGAGGCATGCAACTGTATCTCTCAGCCAGATGTGCACAAAACCAATTATGCCACCCTCCATATGAGTCTTCCATGAGTTCTCTGAGGTCAATGGAGCCAATAAAAATGCTGGTGCTAATCAACATTGTTTGACATGTACTGTATTGTTCCATAAGCTCTCAAATGGAAGAAACAGTGTACAAGACCATACATATAATATTTAGGTATTTATGTTTAAAAGGCATTGAAAAAAATACCCACCAAAACATTAACAGTGGTACCAACAGGATAGTGGCCTTCTGAGTTTTCTATTTTCTTCTTTATACTATGCAGAATTTTCTGAAATTTCTTTGACCAGAATTCATTCCCTTCTGATCAGAGAAAGAAAAAAAAAAAAAAATCCACCATCAAGCCATAGTTATCTGGGCTAGAAAAAGAGAACAGTGGTGTAGATCATCTAGAAGATGGGAAAAATCATCCACGCTTGACTTTGGAATATGTTACATACATTTTTCCCCCAGAAGATTTATCTTCCTAATTATGCTTTGCTCTTTACTTAATATCAGGATTAGTTCTAAGTCCCTGAGCTCCCTTGCCAACTAATGAGCTGAACTGGATGGCAAGAAAAAGTCAGCTTGGAGTAAAATGAAATACGAGCTGCAGATAATCCACAGGCGGATACTTGAGCTTTGGCTGCACACAGAGAGGGGGCAGGAGGCCTGGGGGACTCTGTTCCCCTGCTCAGAAGCCAGATTCCCAAGGGTCAAAACCCAGCTTCACTACTGCTAACCCCAAAGTTATAGGGAGAGACCCTATCTTTTCTTTTTTTTTTTAACATCTTTATTGGAGTAAAATTGCTTTACAATGGTGTGTTAGTTTAACGAAGTGAATCAGCTATACGTATACATATATCCCCATATCTCCTCCCTCTTGCGTCTCCCTCCCACTCTCCCTATCCCACCCCTCTAGGTGGTCACAAAGCACCGAGCTGATCTCCCTGTGCTATGCGGCTGCTTCCCACTAGCTATCAATTTTACATTTGGTAGTGTATATATGTCCGTGCCACTCTCTCACTTCATCCCAGCTTACCCTTCCCCCTCCCCGTGTCCTCAAGTCCATTCTCTATGTCTGTGCCTTTATTCCTGTCCTACCCCTATGTTCATCATAACCATTTTTTTTATAGATTCCATACATATGTGTTGGCATATGGTATTTGTTTTTCTCTTTCTGACTTACTTCACTCTGTATGACAGACTCTAGGTGCATCCACCTCACTACACATAACTCAATTTCGTTAACTTTTTATGGCTGAGTCATATTCCATTGTATATATGTGCCACATCTTCTTTATCCATTCATTTGTTGATGGACACCTAGGTTGCTTCCATGTCCTGGCTATTGTAAATAGAGCTGCAGTGAACACTGTGGTACATGACTCTCTTTGAATTATGGTTTCCTCCGGGTAGATGCCCAGGAGTGGGATTGCTGGGGAGAGACCCATCCTTTCTGTGCTCTAGTTTCCCGGGATGCAGATTGCTAGTGATAATGGTCCCCGCCTCCTGGAGCCAGAGGAGGATTAAAGGAGATGATGCGTGTAACGCACTTAGCCCAGGCCCTCAGCACGTGTCAGCCAGGACAATTACACTGGGGCAAGCAGCCCACGATTTGCATCCATATTATACTTTCTTGCAAATGGATTTCACCATTTAAAACACATTTTCACATCTCCTTTCTCTCCTCTAGTTGGAGGGCAGGTGCCAACATTCTCATTTTACAGTTATGGAAATGAAGACCTGGAAAAGTGAAGAGTTGCTTTGGGTTTTGGAAGGAGTGGAAGAATTGTGACCACATCTCATTTCTTTAGGAGCCTTTATGGCCAGGTGCCCCTGTCCTCGCCCCATCACACATGGTCGGGGGTTCAACTCTATGCCTCAGTTCCTTTCTTAGCCAACACAAGGAAATGTAAGTTTCATCCCAAGGCTTGTCCACTAAGACTTGGGAAAATTAGCCAAGAAATTACTGTTAAGTGCTCGGCCAAGATCAAATGCTGCGGAAATGCCGAGTTCCAGTAATAGGGAGGAACTGAAGAGACTTCCATTCACTCTGACTCTTTGTCAGGAGGCTGGCACGTTAGCAGGGCTAGAATTGAGGACTCCTCATTTCTGTGTTTTATGGAGGAAGGCCTTTGTGCCATTATCAGTTTATCTCCTTTCCGACATATTCTCCAGTGTTAGATTCATGGAAGAAATTTTTGGCCACGGTGGAATGGGGGAAGGTACAGGGAGGAAGACAAAGTCCTTCCAAACCCCCCTGCCTTTGCAAGTAATTTATACAGAGACCAGACCCTTAGATTCTAGAGCGGATTCTAGCTCCTTCCTCACCTCCCACCCAAGGCACCTTCTTTTCCCCCTTACATTCCCTCCCCTCCCCGTGGGTTCGACATTAAGAAAGGAGAAAGCAGAAAAGACAGGGCCGTTTGCACTCAGCTTCTCTCTGCAAGACACCGCACAGGGTACTGCCCTGATCATTCTCCTACAAATCCCTGGCTGACCCCTGTGAGCATGTGCTCTCCCTGCTAGGAAAGTCTGCTCTGTGAAGATTGGGACCACCTTGTCTTGTGCACGTCCCATGGCACAGAGTAACAGCTCAATATAGATTTGTTGAATGAATGAGTGAGTGAGTGAATGAATGAATTCACTCTGTGACAGCAGAACGGCATGGCTATCAACGGACACTGCCGAAGAGGGTGATGCTTGTTTGTTTATGTACTGCTACTTAAAACTCGGAGGAGGAAGCTGTTTCTGAATTCCAAACATGAAAACCCAATTAAACTAAACAGTAGGAAATTACAGGCAGCCATAAAAAGTGAAGAATTTATTAATTAAAGCTAAACTCGCTCCTAAAAAATGAATTGAAATACTGTGAAAAGAAAGAAGATAAACCAACTTCCCATTCTGTGCTTAAAAATTCCCTCAGAGCATGACATAAATCACAGCAAGATCCTTTTTGACCCACCTCCTAGAGAAATGGAAATAAAAACAAAAATAAACAAATGGGACCTAATGAAACTTAAAAGTTTTGCACAGCAAAGGAAACCATAAACAAGACGAAAAGACAACCCTCAGAATGGGAGAAAATAGTTGCAAACGAAGCAACTGACAAAGGATTAAACTCCAAAATATACAAGCAGCTCATGCAGCTCAATATCATAAAAACAAACAACCCAATCCAAAAATGGGCAGAAGACCCAAACAGACATTTCTCCAAAGAAGATATACAGAGTGCCAACAAACACATGAAAGGATGCTCAACATCACTAATTATTAGAGAAATGCAAATGAAAACTACAATGAGGTATCACCTCACACGAGTCAGAATGGCCATCATCAAAAAATCTACAAACAATAAATGCTGGAGAGGGTGTGGAGAAAAGGGAACCCTCTTGCACTGTTGATGGGGATGTGAATAGATACAGCCACTATGGAGAACAGTATGGAGGTTCCTTAAAAAACTACAAATAGAACTACCATACGACCCAGCAATCCCACTACTGGGCATATACCCTGAGAAAACCATAATTCAAAAAGAGACATGCACCAAAATGTTCATAGCAGCACTATTTACAATAGCCAGGACGTGGAAGCAACCTAAGTGTCCATCGATAGATGAATGGATAAAGAAGATGTGGCACATAGATACAATGAAATATTATTCAGCCATAAAAAGAAACGAAATTGAGTTATTTGTAGTGAGGTGGATGGACCCAGAGATTATCATACTAAGCGAAATTAAGTCAGACAGAGAAAGACAAATATGATATCACTCATATGTGGAATCTAATTTTTTAAAAATGATATAAATGAACTTATTTAACAAAACAGAAACAGACTCACAGATTTCGAAAACAAATTTATGGTTACCAAAGGGGAAACGTCGGTGGGGGGAGGGATAAATTAGGAGCTTGGGATTAACATACAGACACTACTACCTATGAAATAGATAACCAACGAGGACCTACTGTAGAGCACAGGGAACGCTAGTCAATACCCTGTAATGAACTTTATGGGAAAAGAATCTGAAAAAGAATGAATACTTGTATATGTATAACTGAATCTCTATGCTGTACACCTGAAATTAATGCAACATTGTAAATCAACTATACTCCAATAAAATTTAAAAAAATAATAACACACACACAAAAAAAATTCCCTCAGAGCTATGTCTCCCCCCTGCCCCTCCTGTGAAGTGGGCCCGTGTTACCAGGCTCTGTCTGGGTACTGGGCACTCTATACGACTGACAAATCAAGCCGTTATCCTGCAGAATAGGGGAGCCAGATCACCTCTATTACGAAGGTGCCCTCAAAGTATGTTAAAGAATTAGAAACTTGGGCTTCCCTGGTGGCGCAGTCCGCCTGCCGATGCAGGGGACACGGGTTCGTGCCCTGGTCCGGGAAGATCCCACATGCTGTGGAGTAGCTGGGCCCGTGAGCCATGGCCGCTGGGCCTGCGCGCCCGGAGCCTGTGCTCCACAACGGGAGAGGCCACAACAGTGAGAGGCCCACACACACAAAAAAAAGAAGCAGAGACTTAAGAGGAATGTCTGAGGTCCTTAAGGACCATCTGTTTGATTCCAAAAGAGATGGCCAGTAGGATCTAAGCGGGCGGGGAAGAGTGGGCCTAGCCCCTTGCTCAACCTCAAAGTGTGGTCTGTGACCCAGCAGCTTTGGCACAGGTAGGAGCGCAGAATCTCAGCCCCGGCACACACCTGCTGAATCGCCGTCTGCTCTTTCACAAGATGCCCGGGTAATTCGCATGCACGCTGCAGTGTTTGAGGACGACGGGTCTAGCCCACTCTCTGCGGAACAGTGAAAGGAGAGTTTTGTGCCTTATGAAACTGCAAGGGATGATATAGGACAGGGGTCCCCAGCTCCTGGGCCGCGGACCGGTACTGGTCAGCAGGAGGTGAGCGCGGGCCAGCGAGCGAAGGTTCACCTGCCGCTCCCCATGGCTCGCGTTACCGCCTGAACTACCCCGCACACCCACCGTCGGTGGAAAAATCGTCTTCCACGAAACCGGTCCCTGGTGCCAAAAAGGTGGGGGACCGCTACTATAGGAGATTTATACAAGTGCAGGGCATGTGCCTTCCCTTCTACAACATCCCCTGAGAGCACTAGGAATGGCAGAGAAATAGGAAGCCATCCCAACCTCCTGGGGTGACCCCAGAGGGGACCCGCTCTGCAGGCGCTGTTCAGGCTGTTGCCATCCTAGCCTGCAGAGGGCCGAGCCAGAGCCTGGGGACCATCTCCTTCCCCTTGGGCCAGCTGGAGAGTTTGGGACCCTTGTAGAAAGAGAGCACCCTCCAATGGGGGAAACGGGACCAAAACAGGACCAATGTTGAAATGTAGCCACGGTGAATTCTGTAAAGAAATACACCTCTGGGGACAATTTCAATTGCCTTGAAGTACGTTGGGCTAATTATCTTTGCGGACACTAATAAACATGTTCCTTAGAGACGCACGGTGACTGTCATAACTCAAAGATGAATATTGGATGAATGAGTTATTAGGGACTGGCCAGACTGCTAACCTCCAAGCCCAGGGGGCAGCAATTCTCCTTTCTGCTTTCCCATGTTTTCCCCTTTAAGCCTAACTAAGATTTGCGTTAAATATGTACGCAGCTACTGGGAGAGCTTTAGAGTCAATGAGACACCGGCCCCCACCTCACTTAAGGGGATTGACTTGGAGCCATCAGCAGGGGTGGGGAGAGCCTCCCTGCAGAGACAGGAGGAGACATTTACTCAGCCAGGCCTCAGCCCACAGCCAGGGGTTAGTCTCCTCTAATCCTTGGTCCTGCTGTGGTATTAGTTTCAGTCCTTAGCCCCCAATCTGGTCTCAGGAAACAGCCTTCTGCCCCAAGGACCAAAGGGCTAGGCTTGCCAAACTCCAGGCACAGCTGTGAATACCTTCAATCCTTTCCTCTGGTTTCCAGTCTCCCTGGGAGTGTCAGCCAGACCCCACCTTTCAAGAGCAAGGAACTCTTAACTCTCCCTGGATACTCAGAGCCTGTCCCTGTTGTGACTCCCATCCCCATCCTCTGATCGCCCTAGTTATTAGCATCCCAGGCAACCAGATCACTAGAGGATCAAATGAACACATGGGGAACATGAAAGAAAAGGTTTTCTGGGTTCTGCCTTAAGCCCCGTACGATAGGCCCATTTAACAGTGACCTGGAGACAACAGCCATGCACACCCACTCTACCACTCTCTTTCTTTTTTGTTTGTTGTTTGGTTTTTCTTCTTTCACATATAGCGTGCAGTGAAGTACACAATCTCTAGTATATATCCCGACAGATTTTTACATATATATGCATCCAACTAACCACCATCTGGATCAAAAGTTAAAATATTTCCATCTCCCCCCCCCCCAAGAGGTTCCCTCATGCCCCTTCCTAGTCAATATGCTCCCACACAAAGGTCCCACTGTTCAGACCTGTCACCATAGGTCAGTTATGCATGGTTTTGAACTTCATACACATAGAATCATTAAGTATGTGCTCTTCTATGTCTAGCTTTTCTTAATCAACATGTTTTTGAAATATAGCCATATGTGTAGCAGTCTTTCATTGTCTTGTGATAGCTGGGTAGCATTCCATTGTGGGAATATACTACAGTGTACCCATTGAAAGGACGTTTAGGTGGTTTATAGACTTCTGGCTACTATGAATTAATCCTTCTATAAATATCCATGTGTATGTTTTTTGATCACACAATGCTCACTTCTGTCAGGGTCTGAATGTAACCAAGATGCGTCTGAGATTTTACTCAATTTACAGGCTCACAAAGTAGCCTGCCCATTTCATGGATGCTGGCAGAAGACACAACACTCCTGGGTCAGAGGTGAAGGGACGTTTCTCACCCACAGCAAGAGCAGCAGGCAGAGTATCTGCATTTTTGCACCAGCTCTTTGAGACCCAATCCCTAAAGGGTAATTAATGCAGAAAGGGACAAATGAGGCCCACACACACAGTAGGGTGTATTACAAATGCTTGGGGAACCCACATTTTTTTATAATGGACAGTAAGCATGCCTGCCTTTAGTTCTGGAGGGAGATACAATATCTGTGTCCCAAGACTGTAAGCAAATCTCCCTTTTGCTAGGGAGACACTAGCTCTGTATCTCAAGGCTGTTCAGTATACAAACAGCCTTGAAAACATAGTCTGGAACAAAGGACATTCAATGCCTTGCTTACAAGGTGTACAGAAATGCAAGAGCCCAACAGAGAATTGTTTCCCAACAGGTAAACGCCCAGGAGTGGAACTGCTGAGTCAAAGGGGCTGGCCTACATTTAGTTCTACCAGATGCTGCCAAAAAAGGGGTCCCAGAGTGATTGTACCAATTTATACTCCCATTAGCAGCGTCTGAGGTTTCAACTGCTCCACATCCTTGCCAGCACCTGGTGGTGTTGATCTGTTTCATTTAAGCCAAACAGCCGTACTGATCTGTTTCACTATGGCCATGCCTTTGTTTTTTCAGGAACTCTTCCACATGGTAGATGTTTAGATGCTTTTTTTTTTGCGGTACGCGGGCCTCTCACCGCTGAGGCCTCTCCCGTTGCGGAGCACAGGCTCCGGACGCGCAGGCTCAGCGGCCATGACTCACGGGCCCAGCCGCTCCGCGGCATGTGGGATCTTCCCGGACTGGGGCACGAACCCGTGTCCCCTGCATCGGCAGGCGGATTCTCAACCACTGCGCCACCAGGGAAGCCCCTAGATGTTATTTATAATGATGGTTCAGATCAACATGAATACTATTGCCTTTACCAAATTTTCCTTTGTCAACTACATATTCACAGCCATATGCCAGGTGAGCAGTGGGCAATGTAGATATGAGGCTCTGGGAAGCAGACACACAGGGCAAACTTCTCTCAGGAAACACATTTTAAAGACAGCAAGTAGGATGTGGTTCCTAAGCAGGGGGAGCTGGTCTTAGGGGAAGCACTGCTGTTCAGGCCCAGCCACTATGAGGGGCCCGAGGAGACAGGCTTGCTCAGTGGAGGAGAAAGGGGTGCGATGGTGGGAACACGGGAGGGCCAATGACCAGACCTGCTCATAGGATCACCTGAACTTTCTAGCAGGGCTGCACTGACCAAAATGCTAGTAGGTGATGATAACAATGATGATGAAAATAACAGCCATCCGTTATTGAGTACGTATTGAGCTAGGCTCCTTACGTGTATTAAATTACTCTGTACGTTGCAGCCAGCACCCACTGGCCAGTGATGAGATGAAAAGATTTAGTAAAAGGCTTTCTGCTAAGTGAAAACACTGGTCTTGGATGAGAGCTGTCAGGGAGGTTTTAAGAGAGATTTGGAAGGGCTCTGGTGTTTTTATGATTCCATCCAATTCAGGTACGTGTCTAGAAATTATGTAGGGTGAATTACCTTAGCTTACATCTCGATTAGCTAGCTATTCAATAATAATAATAACAACAGTGATGACGGTGATAATGATAATAGTAATGACATCTTCTTACTCTGGGCTAGGCATGATACAATGTACTTTGTATTTCATTCAGTCCTTACTTCAACCCTATGAGATATTACAACTCCCATTTTACAGAGGAGGAAACAAGTATGGAGAGGTTAATTAATGAGTCCATGGTCTCACAGCTTTTAGTAGCAAAGCCAGGATTCACACCCCAGTGGGTCTGACTTCAAAAATGTTTTCTTTCTACTCTGCAGCACTGTCTTTCCATCTACGCTTGGTCAAACGACATGCTTCTTATTTTAGGGATGGGCTCACAGGAAGGCCTAATTTGCTAAGGATGATTATTGAGAATTAAGCCTGCCGTTGGAAGATGGATTTGTGTGTGTGTGAAATGACCTGATTCTCTGCTCTAGATCTGTGCAGCTCTGGTTTTAGTACATGGATACTAAGTTGACAATCATCCTGGGAAAGACTGCTACCTCCACGCCTGGGGGTAGACACGGCGTTTCCTGACAGTGAGGCCGTCCTCAGCCAAGTCCTCAGGAAGGAAACCAGAATTCTGAGCAGAGGTCCTAAGCAGACAGAGAGGGACCCCCGGCTTCTTTCACAGCCTTGTTGTCTTGGGCCTAGAAGATTTAGAGGAATACAGGTGTGTAGGCATGAGTTTGTCAGCGCTGGGAGATTTGGAGACAGACTGGGAACCAGGATGGGACAGGCCTGAAAGTCCTAGAGGCCAGGCCTCATATTTACACAGTAAGCTAGGCCTGATCGCAAGCACGGGTTCAGGGTCAAAGTCTGGTCAGAGTGAGGTCAGGTTTGTTTTTGCTGCATTTTACTTTGAATCCGCAAATAAGCAGGTCAAAGATACACCCAAGGTCAGGGACGCACATGAGTAAACACTGCTCTCCAGTGCCGCCCTAGTGCCCCTACAGACACCACAAGTTCATGGTCTCGGCAGCCACAAGCTATGAGAAATTTGCCAGGTCAGAGTTGGACAAAACTCTGATGGGGAGACCTGGGGGCAGGGGGTGGAGGAAGTGGGGAGTGGGGAGAGTCCCTGTCATATCAACATCCCAGTGACACGTGCACTTTACCCAGGTTCTCTAAGATGGAGAAGTTTAAGACCCAAAGGAATTTATCCATTCTTTCAAAACCAAAAAAACCTACTGAGCTCTTTTAGGTATCAGATAATGTTCTAGAGATACAATGGTGAACACAACCAAATTCCTAGTCCCAAGAAATATACATTGCAGTAGGGAAGACAGACGGTACACAAATAAATATATGACCTACACTACATATACTATAATATAATGTTATAATTGTATAGAACTGATAAATACTAGGAAGTGAAATAAAGCAGAGTAAGGGGATTGAGAGGGTTTCTTTAACAGATAAGTGAAGGACAGCCTCAGAGTAGAGGAGCAGAGACGTGAATGAAGTGCGAGAGTGAGCCATGTGGGTAGCTGGTGTTGTTCCAAGTAAAGGGAATAGACAGTGCAAAAGCCCTGTGGCAAGTGTGTAGACAGCGTGTTCAAAGAACAGCAAGAGGCCGATGTGCTTAGAGCAGAGTAGCAAAGGGATGCAGGGGGGAAGAGATGAGGCAGAGAGTTAGCTGGGCGTCAGAGGATGTTGGTTCTTTTTCTTTTTTTTTAACTGAAGTATAGTTGACTTACAATGTTGTGCTTGTTTCAGGTGTATAGCAAAGTGATTCAGCAAAGTGATTCAGTTATACATATAAGAATATATATTCGTTTTCAGATTCTTTTCCATTATAGGTTATTACAAGTATTGACTATAGTCCCCTGTGCTATAGGTCCTTACTGTTTATCTATTTATATATAGTAGTGTGTATCTGTTATTCCCAAACTCTTAATTTATCACTCCTCTTCTCTTTCCCCTTTGGTAACAATAAGTTTGTTTTCTATGTCTGTGAATCTATTTCTGTTTTGAAAATAAGTTCATTTATATCACTTTTTTGGATTCCACATATATGTGATATATTGTTCTCTGACTTACCTCACTTAGTATGATAATCTCTAGGTCCATCGTTGTTGCTGCAAATGGTATTATTTCATTCTTTTTTTATGACTAATATTCCATTGTGTATATATACCAAATCTTCTTTATCCATTCACCTGTTGATAGACATTTAGGTTGCTTCCTTGTCTTGTATTGTAGACAATGATGCTATGAACATTGGGGTACATATATCTTTTTGAATTAGAGTTTTCGTCTTTTCTGGATATATGCCCAGGAGTGGGATTGCTGGATCATATGGTAGCTCTATTTTTAGTTTTTTAAGGGACCTCTGTACTGTTCTCCACAGTGGCTACACCAATTTATATTCCCACTAACAGTGTAGGAGGCTGCCCTTTTCTCCACACCCTCTCCAGCATTTATTATTTGTAGACTTTTTGATGATGGCCATTCTGACCGGTGTAAGGTGATACTTCATTGTAGTTTTTTGTTGTTGTTGTTGTTGTTGTTGTTTTTTGCGGTACGCGGGTCTCTCACTGTTGTGGCCTCTCCCGTTGCGGAGCACAGGCTCCGGACGCGCAGACTCAGCGGCCATGGCTCACGGGCCCAGCCGCTCCGCGGCACGTGGAATCCTCCCGGACCGGGGCACGAACCCGTGTCCCCTGCATCGGCAGGCGGACTCCCAACCACTGCGCCACCAGGGAAGCCCTTCACTGTAGTTTTGATTTGCATTTCTCCAATAATTAGTGATGTTGAGCATCTTTTCATGTGCCTATTGGCCATCTGTATGTCTTTTAGAGTATGTTGGTTCTTGATGGCATGGATAGGGAGTTTGTGTTTCACTCTGATACTGATGGAAAACTACTAAAAGATTTTGTGAGAAAAGTTACAGTCTGTATGAGGCCAAGAATGGATGCAGGAAGACTTGTGTATTCATTTCTTAGGGTTGCCATACAAAACCACAAACTTGGTGGCTCAAAATAACAGAAATTTATTTTCACACACTTTTAGAGGCCAAAATGGTAAAAATCAAGTTGTCAGCAGGGCCATGCTCCCTCTGAAGGCTCAAGGAGAGAATCCTTCCTTGCTCTGGTTCTGGTGGCTCTGGGCATTCTTTGGCTGTGGCAGCATTGTTCCAACCTCCACCTCTACCTTCACATGGTCTTCTTGTCTGTGTCTGTGTCTTCTCCTCTTCTGTCTCTTCTAAGAACATTTGTCATTGGATTTGGGGCCTACCTGGATAATCCAGGGCGATCTCATCTTGAAATCCTTAATTTATCTAGATCTACAGAGACCGTTTTCTTAAATAAATTCACATTCTCAGTTCCAGGGGTTACCATGTGGACACCTTTTGGAGGCCACCTTTCAACCCACTACATCTAGTCAGGAGGCTATCATAGTAGCCCAGAAAGGCGGTAAGGGTGACTTGCCTTAGAGTGGTGGCAGGCAGATGGTGAGAAGTGGTTGGATTGTATTAGGGTGACAGCTCAATGGAGAGGATTCACTCGTTCATCATCTCCACAAATATTTCTCGGGTTCCTACCATGTTCCAAGCACTGCCGGCACTGAGGATACAGCACGGAAGAAACAGATGCAACACTCAACCACCTGAGCTCACATCACGGTCCAGCAGCAAAACACATAAGTGTGCTATGTGTCATAAAGGAACACGCAGCAGACAGAGCAGCCCTAGTCAGTACAGAACATGGAAGGAGGAATACAACTTAGCCAGGCCAAAGGGTACCCCGGGGGTGGGAGATGGGGAGGGTTGAGAGCCCTGGTGGAGAGAGCTGAATTTGTGGAGTTCCTGGTCACAATGTCTTTAAAGAACCAGACAAACAAGGGTGGCATGTGGCCTTGGGGCAGCCTGGCCATCAGAATGTCTCAGACCACCCAGGACATACCGCTGTCCACTCGTAGCCTGCCAACACATCTGCTTCTGAAGTTTGCATTTGCATGTGTAACCATTTTAGCAACCCCCCCCCCCCAACTTTATGGCCCCGGATCCCACCATAGCGACACCAGGTACATGAGCAAAATTGTTGCCCACAACCCGAGGTTATCCAGATCAGGTGAGACAGCTCCCAGCATTCTACGTACACCACCCTTGAGTCACCCCCAGGGTCCTTAAGTAATCCTACCCAGATCCCTGCAGTTAATGGGTCTTCAGCCAATCAAATCCTAACCTTTAAATTGCTCACACAGACCCTGGGTTTCACTTGCCAGCTGCAGATATAAAAGTCTGACTACTCAAGAAGTTGCTTTTCAGGAAAGGTCTTTCATCGGAGAGATTCACAAAACTCATTAGCATCTCAAAACCTTGCAGATAAAAGGCAGAGTCAAAGAATAAATGGAAATGAGCAGGATTCCTCTGCTGTGTGGTTTGACTACAGGCCCGCCCCTAATGTTTGCGGGGCTCTAGGCAAAAGTGAAGGCGGAAGCCCACACACTGCATGTCTAAACACTTAAAAGATCAAGGTAAGAGACACTTAAAATATGGCGTGCCCTTCTACTTTAATAATTATCCCTTCATAACGATCTGGATGGCCACAGCCCCCCGTCCGCAACCCATCTCACTTTCTTCCTAATGAGGCTTCATGCTGCACTGAAATGAGTCCCAGGCAAAGGCAAGTGGACACCCTAGCCCACACATCCAAGCCCCAAATAGTCCCCCATGGGCCACACCTCATGTCTAACGGTCCACCTTCGGGATAATGGATCCCAGAAATAGCACAGGCTCCCAGAAGCTGACTCAGAGCCACTGGGTAGGGAATTCCAGGATCCCAGTTATCTGGAGTATGGTCTGGAAGGGCCAGTTCAGGGCTCTGGGTGGGCACAACCCATTAGTCCCCCCACCTTATGGGGAAGGGGAAAACTGGGGGAGGGCCCATAATCTTTGGTTGGATTGAAGTTACTTCCTGCTGATTGTTAACAGAAACTGGAAGTTTGGGGGCATCCAACCTTTAGTTAGGTCACTGGTCCTGCCGAAGTGCCAGAGGGGAAAGCGGGTCTAGACCAATCTAAGAGGGTTAGATTAAGACAATCTAAGACAGTCTGCTGGATCCAGGGTTGTCCTTCCCAAACAAATTGTAAGAAACAATCTGCTATTGATAAAGGGAATGCCTAGGACTCCGAATAATCTCTATACAAAGTAAAAGCAAAGAAAGTACCTCGCTGGCATGAGAAGTTCCTTCTTCGAGGCTGTTATTTGACTTTCCATGATGGCAGCTGGGTACATTTCAGTGTCCTGCTCCTGGTCAGGTCCCATTGTCCCATCACTGTCAGGTTCTGAGTGAGGAGCCACCAGGAGACCTACCTGATAAGCCAACAGCTATGGACTCCCGTGCACGTGCGCACACATACACATACACACACCACGCCACACATATGTCTACAGGAAGGAAGGGTAGAGAACAGAGCCTCCGACTGAAGACAAGCAGCCTTTCCATGGATATAGTGCAGGACACGGTTCCATTTATGAATCGTTCATTCATTCATTCAAGCAACAAATACTCAGGGAGAGTCTAGTAGATGCCAGACACTACACGGTGCTGGCATTGCCCATCACGGGGCTAAGCGCTGAGCAAACTAAACCCTGTCTCTGCCCTCTGACTTCCAACCTAGCTAAGAAGAGAAAGCCATGCACTAGTGATTTTCAAAACGAGTTGAAATTAAAAAATGAATTGTACGGACAGATCTTGACCACTGCTTGACTTCTCAGGTCAGGGAGAGAGGCAGCATCCCCATCTTACAGGGGCTGATGGTCTCAAAGTGACAATACCAGTTGGGACCATGATGGAGGCATGCTGGGCGGTAATGGGCCAGGATCTAGGAACTAAAGAAAGGCCTGGGGTGCTTGAGGACTGAGTCATATTTTTTGTTTTCACAATGTCGTCCACACATTTCTTCCCAGCCTCTCACACAGCCAGGGTCTGAATTTACAAGATGACCAGCTGAGTCACGAGCCTTTTGAGACCATAGGACCAGTGCCGGTGTAGACATCTGTACGAACCCCTTTCATTGTTTTTCACCCATGGACCTTGGGTTCTAAAAATTTGATCCACCCACATTTTTATCTTCCTCTTTTCACAGTAATAACTCACTTTCCTCTTTTTTATTTCTGGCATATAACGCTCAGGACTCAAGGCTTCTGTGTGTTTGCTAACAAGTGTCTCCTTGCTCAATTTACATAAAATTTTAATTGCCAGTGAGGAAAGTTTGTATGCAGTGATCTACCAGGAGCAAGATTCTGATACTCTTAGAGATGGTACCAAACCACGGTAAGTCCTTGACTCAGTGGCCAGAGGCAGGAATAGTCAGGGAACAAGCTCCCGGGCTCGTCCCTAAAGTGTGGAATTCCTCTGAAGTGTTTTAAACAATCTTCGTAGCTTGAAAACCAGGAATTTCATCAAGGAGAGTCCATTTCTAGCATCTACTATGCTGAGGAACAAACTACTAATTTCACCAATGGAAACCTCTGTGGAAATGTTAATTAGCAGCATCTGGTGTGGATCAGAAATACGGGTGCTAATCGAAGCAATTGTAGTCGTTATCTCTGGAGTGTGGTCTTTCTGATAAAATGTTAGGTGATCACCTTGAAGTGAGAATTCCTGATTAGGGAATTGACAGCCCCTGGAGTGTAGGTTAAAAATGTACAAATTCCTATCACATTCTCTCTATGAAAGCCTTTTAAAGAAAATTACAGACATTATCATGCTGCCCACACGAAGCTCTCATTCATTCTGTGTTCTCAGTATAACCGTCTGGGGGGAAAGGAGCATGAGACACATTTTCTAAGGAAGACAGTCTATCCCAGGCAATAAAAGCCCCATCGTTGTTTTCTATCTCCGTGTAACTTATTTCTCAACTGTTTGCTGGAAGCTTTCCAGAGTCCTCCTGGGTTTCATATGCACATGCACAGTCATGCTAGGTTTTGCGAAGAGGGGTGGAGAGGTGGGTGTCCCAGGAAAATGGAATGCGGAACACTAAACCTTCAGCCTTGACCGTCCTTCTGAGAAACGGAGGGGATTTTTAAAGACTACAGAGTGGGACCTGGAGCGGGTACAGATACTCACCCTTCTCTGCAGACCCGATTCCCAACTAGGTTCCAGCCTCCCTTCTTTTTTTTTTTTTTACCATCTTTATTGGAGCATAATTGCTTTACAATGGTGTGTTAGTTTCTGCTGTATAGCTAAGTGGATCAGCTATATGTATACATATATCCCCATATCTCCTCCCTCTTGCGTCTCCCTCCCACCCTCCCTATCCCACCCCTCTAGGTGGTCACAAAGCACAGAGCTGATCTCCCTGTGCTATGCGGCTGCTTCCCACTAGCTATCTATTTTACATTTGGTAGGGTATATATGTCAGTGCCACTCTCTCACTTCGTCCCAGCTTACCCTTCCCCCTCCCCGTGGCCTCAAGTCCATTCTCTCGTAGGTCTGTGTCTTTATTCCTGTCCTGCCCCTAGGTTCTTCAAAAACCTTTTTTTTTAGATTCCATATATATGTGTTGGCATATGGTATTTGTTTTTCTCTTTCTGACTTACTTCACTCTGTATGACAGTCTCTAGGTCTATCCACCTCACTACAAATAACTCAATTTCATTTCTTTTTATGGCTGAGTAATATTCCATTGTATATATGTGCCACATCTTCTTTATCCATTCATCTGTCGATGGACACTTAGGTTGCTTCCATGTCCTGGCTATTGTAAATAGAGCTGCAATGAACATTGTGGTACATGACTCTTTTTAAATTATGGTTTTCTCAGGGTATATGCCCAGTAGTGGGATTGCTGGGTTGTATCAGCCTCCCTTCTTTGCAGACCTGATTCCCAACTAAGTTCCATCCTTGACTTTATCCCAATGTTCTGATACCTGCCCTTAAATGTTACTCCTCCCCGCTCTTCTCTCCTGTGTGTGAGATACATCGATAGCATCGCTGCCTTTCCCCTTCCCCCCCTGTACTGAAAGCTTCACTTCATTAATTCTCACAAATAAGGGCATGAGCAAACTCAAAGCACATGTCTGTCGTTATTTTTTTAGAGCATTTATTCTTTCTGATGTGGACCATGTTTAAAGTCTTCATTGAATTTGTTACAGTACTGCTTCTGTTTTATGTTTTGGTTTTTTGGCTGCAAGGCATGTGGGATCTTAGCTCCCCGACCAGGGATCGAACCCATACCCCCTGCACTGGAAGGAGAAGTCTTAACCACTGGACCACCAGGGAAGTCCCGCACATGCCTGTCATTTGAAATTGGGTGCAAAACATCTGCCTTCAGCTGAAATGCATTAATTATCATGGCACAGTTCCTGGAATCGAGTGGAAGGAGAGAGCAGTCCTCCAAATGAGCTCACTGACCAGAGGGAACAGATGCTGGAGAAAGGGTCACGTGGTTTTCCAGGGGCAGGTTTCCTCTTTGGATGCCAGGATTTGTAGGGATAGCCATTACCAACCATGGGAGTGTGGCTGATGAAATTAAGGAAGGCATTTTTAAATTCAATTACACCCTCAGTGGAAATGGTCTCATTAATGCTTGGGGAGAGAATTATACCCAGTCCATAAAGCCTAACATTTCTAAACCCAATTTTGCGAATTATTCTAAAGGTTGATTCAAGATCTCTCTTCCAAATGGGAAGCTAAATATGGCCAATGGAAGGAAGACATCCTCAGACTGACTGAGGGGTTTATCACCCTGTAAGAGTTTTAATTAATGTAATCACTAATGTTGCATTAACAGCTTAGTGAAGGAAAGTAATTACTCACACATCCGCTGTATCAGATGGGAAGATTAGAATTCATTTTCCAAAACGATTAGCATTTTGCCAATTAAAAGAATCCCTTCTCCCTGCCAGCAGCCCTGTGACCTCGCTCAGCCGAAGATCATTTAAATGAAACATATTTTGCGTCAGAAGATAGAGCAGGAAGAAATGGAGAATTAAGGCTGTGTTTATTCTTAGCGCCTTCTCAGGGCACAGCAAGCGCAGGGGTCTCCGTGAGTTGATAATGCCTCGCTTTATTTGCATAGTCATTCACTTCAGTCACTTTGGATTATACCACTGGCTGCTCTGTTACCCTGCAGCAATTAAACAACGGAAAGGCCAGTGGAAGACGCGGCCAAAAGGAAGCAAGGGGAGAGTCTGGGTGGAATGGCCAAGCCTAGGGTCCAGGGGTTGGACAAGTGCCAGGACTCACTGTTGCCCCATCCTGAGTGACAGCTGGAACCGGCTCTGCTGGTGGGCTTGGGCCATCATGCTGCCCGCAGGGGCTCCCTAAAGTGTGAAGCTGTGTCCCTTGAGCCCTCCTACGGATGGCCCCTGAGTGTTGGGTGTCATCTCCGTGCCAAGACTTTGGCAATATGGTCCGACGGCTCTCCAGCCCCCCTCCTCACCATCTCTGGCAGATCCTCTAGTGACAGCCACTTGGAACTTTTCATTTCTTAAAAATCCCATAGTTGGGGCTTCCCTGGTAGTGCAGTGGTTGAGAGTCCACCTGCCGATGCAGGGGACACGGGTTCGTGCCCTGGTCCAGGAAGATCCCACATGCCGCGGAGCAGCTGGGCCCGTGAGCCATGGCCGCTGAGCCTGCGCGTCCGGAGCCTGTGCTCTGCAACGGGAGAGGCCGCGGCAGTGAGAGGCCCGCGTACCACAAAAAAAAAAAAAAAAAAAAAAAAAAAATCCCATGGTCTTTCAGATCAAGCTCCTTGGAACCTGTTATTCACCCCAACAGCAAACCTTTTGCCTACTTTGTTAGAGCATCACCCTTCCTGCTTCGCCCAGGGTAAATGGCACTGGGCACTGACTAGAATAACTACGGCCCCCACTTTGCACACTCAGGGTCCCTCCGGTCCTGCATTTTTGCATTGTGTTATATTATACTAATCACAGTGAGCTACTGAGACAGGAACTGGGATCGTACTCTGCTCAGTATTCTCAGCCTGTACTGAGGCGGTGCACGTGTCAGCTGGTGTATCCATTCCTGTCGAACGGCTTAACGATCGTGGGCATATATTAGCCCTCCCTGCCTCCCCCACTGTCAGCCTCATCGAAGCTCAGCCTAGGAGGCCCAGACTGGTCGGATCAGCTAACATCACAAAGGAGGGAACTGAGCCATCTGCATACAGGTGGGCATTCCCTCTTCACATGTGCTCCTCACTGGTGAAGCGCCGTTTCCAACGGCGGCTGACCCTCACTGAGTGCACCGCCTGGGCTTCCTTCTGCTATGTCTCTGACTGCGTTTAGCCAATGGGAGGTATGGCAGGAGACTGGAGTCGGGGAAGAAAGGGAGGTCGAGGTGTTTCTTCCTCATGCCCTCCTTACTTCGGTTTCACATCTCTGATACTAGCTACACAGAACAGGATGGAGAAGATGGAAGGTGCCTCTGCAGAAGGGCAGAGAATAGCCCAGAGGCCATTTCTGAGATGGGAATTTCAGGATATTCCATCATCATGCACTGGCATAGGACAGGAGGCCCCAGCCAAGTGCTATGTTGGGGTCTCCAGACCCTTCCGGTGGCCTGTGTTCAGCCCAGAGTGCTGCCCAGGTGCGAGGGTCAGCTGACCAGTACCAAGGCAGGCAGCCATGGACCGAGGGGGAAGGCCACCGAAACTCTTCATCCCAAACCGTGTCCAAACGGAAATGCCTTACTGATGTAATACTTGATGTGGTTGTTAAAGCTGTTTGACAGGCACTGTTTCATTTGATCCCCCGACAACCCTATGAAATAAATATTTTGCTGATGGGGCAACTGACTTAATCAAGGCTGCTGGACAAGTAAACAGTGGAACAGACCAAAGTTGGCCAACATCCAGCTGGTGATCTTCCCAGGCTATGATCCATATCACCTTTAACTGATCTGGGCTCCATTCCCATCTGCACCCCTTATAAGCTGTGTGACCCTGGGCAAGTGACTCAACCTCTCTGTGTCCGTTTCTTCATCTAGAAGACACACATAACATGTTTCTCTCGTGACTGCTGTGACCTAAATGAGGGTGGGGGGCTTCTCAGAGGCTAGGAGAGGGGACAGCGTTTGGGGCTTTCCATGAGAAGCCAACACCAGGTCCTCTTGAGCGAAACAGAAGAGGCTGATCTTCTGCCGGGCCTGTTGGGAGGACCTGGGAGGGGTCCTTGCATCTGGCTGGTGGAGTGTATGAGCCTGGGCTACTTGTACAATCCCAAGGGATCCTAGGAATTGGCCCCCCTCCTTCACCTGTTGACTAAATGATATCAGCCACCAGCAAGCAGGTAGGAAATAAGCAAGATTTAACTTTTTTAAAAAGTAAGAAAATTGATCTTTTCTGTGAGAAATTAAATAATGACACAAAAAATATCTACTTTCCACAGCGCCTAGCACTCAGTAGATGCTACATACTAGTTAATTCCCTTCCCCATATTTAACTCTAAAGGCTGAGTCAGGCTCATCACTAGCAGGATTCTAGAACACAGCCTTTCCATCAAGGGGAAGACACTGTCCCCCTTGGGACAGGTGGCTTGGCGGGTGTGCAGGATGGGTGATGACAGGCTGCCCAGTAGCTGCCACGCAGGAGCTACTGGAAGGGCCCTGTAACTCACCCTCCAGGTCAGCTGGGCTCCCGGTGGAGGAGAGAGCGGGGGCGAACAACTCCAGAACAGAGCTAGTTGGGCCCCCAGTGTGTGTGTATGTGTCCCTGGGTGCTCTAAAGAAAGGGAAGCTCGCCAGGCCTCCACTCTCAGCCACTCTCTGAGCCCGGGGAGACAGAGACTGGCCGTAACAGTGATGAGTATGAGAGACAGACCATCACCCATCACCCTGGTCATGCTGGGAAGGAACCGAAGCGAGGCAAGTGCCCAAAGGCACCCGAAGTCCAGAGGGGCTTGGAGAGCGAACCCGAGGGCAGCCCAGAGAAGGCTGCCACTTGAACGCCTCATGCCTGGAGCACCCTGCAGACCAGCCACCTCCCCTGCACAGCCCAGATCCCACAGACTAATTAAAGAAAAAAACCTCAAAGAATGGGGGAGGGAGCTGGAGGTGGGATTATTGAGGGGAGGGCAGTTGCTGTGTTCAGAGTCATGAGGCGTGAAAATGAATCCCATCTTTCACTTCCCAGCTTTGTAACCTTGGGCATGTTACTACTGAAGCCTGTTTCTTCAACTGAAAAACAGGAATCACAGTCCTTGTGCCAGGGAGGAGCCTTTTCAAAACCGTAATTAATTAGATACGCACTAATGTCTGTACCACCTACACCGAGAAACGCAGTGTTGATTTTGCTCACAGCTGTATCTCTAGGGTCTGGTCATGGCAGGTGCTCAGTAAATGCTTACTGATACCTGATCAGAATGTGTTGTCACAGCTCCTGACGTTTTGAGGGCACTGGTGGGCACGCTGTCGTGAAGAACAAAAGGTCAAGAGAGTCTCAGGGGGGAAGCTGCCTAGTTGTGAGCCCCTGGCAAGTTGCTCTGGAACAGTGAGCCTAAAGCAGGACAGAAGTGTGCCTGGTGGGGCAAAGTCCCAGGAGTCATAGCTCAGGCTCCCTCCCTGGGGACTGTGGTCCAGCTGCACACAATCAGCTCGGGGTCCCATGGTTGCCTTACTACCTAGAAGGGCACTGCAGATAGCACAACCCCTGGCAGCACTGGAAGGACAAATAGGTATTTACCAAAATTTTGTTCTAAAAATAATAGTAATGATAAAATAGAGGGAAAAAAATCCATTGACTTCCAGTCCCTGCGCAAAAATATCAACAGTATCAAAAAAGCACAAAAAAAATTGCTTTCTTTGTTCTTTATGACTAATGACCATCAATGCAAGTTATTTGAAGGGGAAAATTGCCTGAGTATCTAATTGAAGAATCAGAAAGGCAGAAATATTGCATTTTCTTGGATGAGTTTTCAGAATCTCAACGACCCAAAGCATCCACCGTGTCCCTCATTGTTTTAAAGTTTTGTTTCCTTTTTTTTTTTTTTTTGCGGTACGCGGGCCTCTCACTGTTGTGGCCTCTCCCATTGCGGAGCACAGGCTCTGGACGCGCAGGCTCAGCGGCTGTGGCTCACGGGCCCAGCCGCTCCGCGGCATGTGGGATCTTCCCGGACCGGGGCACGAACCCGCGTCCCCTGCATCGGCAGGCAAACTCTCAACCACTGCGCCACCAGGGAAGCCCTGTTTTCCTTTTTAAATATACTAATACATTTGGAAAATCTCTTCTTGCAGGAGGAATCTCTTGAAGAAGCTTCTATTTCCGATTGGGTAAATTTACATTCTATACTGAAATGAAATGACTTGGAGAAGACTTCAGCATCTAAATCTGGCAAAACATTCAAAACAATGAATTCCGTCTCATTAAAATATTTGTCAAAACAGATAATAACAAGTGTTGACAAAGACGTGGAGAAATTGGAACTCTCTTAGATGCCTGATGGGGATGTAGAATGGTGCTGCCATTTTGGAAAACAGTCTGGCAGGTCTCATTTTTTTAAGAAATAGAGCTTTCTCTACCGGTAAGGGAGAGTCTGCTTTCCACATTCTGAACACCGGGGGAGTCTCAGCCAGGCTGAGAGACTGATCTCACCGCCACTAACGTTCTTCTCTTTCGCCTACAGTATGTGTCCGGCCGATGCGCCGTCACCCAGAGCGCCCCGGAGCCCGGCAGCTTCCCCCCTCACCTCCTCCCCCCACTCCTCCGCCACCACGCCCGCCAGCCCCACCTCCGCCACCACGCCCGCCCTCACCACCACCCCCCGAACCAGGAGGCGGGGCTACACGCTGCCCAGGTGACGCCCTGCACCTGCCCCTTGTTCTCCTGCCAGTGGGAAGGCCACCTGGAGGTGGTGGTGCCCCACCTGCAGCAGATGCACAGGGTGGACATCCTCCAGGGAGCCGAGATCGTCTTCCTGGCCACGGACATGCACCTCCCGGCACCGGCCGACTGGATCATCATGCACAACTGCCTCGGCCACCACTTTCTGCTGGTGCTTAGGAAGCGGGAGAGGCACGCAGGGCACCCCCAGTTCTTCGCCACCATGATGCTCATCGGGACCCCCACCCAGGCCGACTGCTTCACCTACCGCCTGGAGCTCAACAGAAACCACCGGCGTCTCAAGTGGGAGGCCACCCCCAGGTCTGTGCTGGAGTGCGTGGACTCGGTGATCACTGACGGGGACTGCCTCGTCCTCAACACCTCGTTGGCCCAGCTCTTCTCCGACAACGGCAGCCTCGCCATCGGGATTGCCATCACTGCGGCGACGGAGGTCTGCTCCTCGGAAGCTGAGATGTGAAGCAGAGGCCCCGGACGGTCACGTGCAGCGCCCCCCTTCCCCGAGGAACTCTTGCCTGGGCCCTTGGATCTCAGAAGGCCAGGACTCCAGGCTCCTTTCTATCCTTCTCCCTCCTTCTCTCCTTCCTTCCTTTCTTTTCTTGTCTCAGGTACTTTGTGGTATTTGATATTCGTCTGCCATGGGCATTATATTACGTAAACATCTTGTGATTCAAGATCTGGGTGTGAGGTTTGTCCTGATTTGTTGGTATAGTCTTATAGAACACTTTTAATCGGATTCAGTCAGAATGGTGATTTCTCGCCACCGTCTCCTTGCAATTCCCTTCTCCGCTGCTTCTAAATTGAGCAAAAGTCACCAAGGTCACGAAGCAGACTCTTGGGGTTGAAAGGAGACAGTGTCCAAATCATTTTTTCCTTCTCTTTTTAATCTATTTCAGAGTGAGCTAACTCTGAAATGCGTGCCGACAGCAGATTAGGGAACGGGACCTGGCCAGCTCAGAGGTATGTATTTCAGACCAACCAGACGCAAGTCTGCCACCTTCCCAGGAACCTCAGGGGCCACGCTGCCTGGACACAAGGAGATGGCGTCTCCTCCGAAGGCCAGGGCACCGGGCTGGAGGCACCACCACGCCATGTGTCCTCTGGCTTGATCCCGGGGCTGGGGGAAACGGGCAGAGGTTGAACCCTCTTTTGCCAGGCTGTTATGAGCTTGCTGTCAGCCCGGACCATCTTTTCCTGCTCCAAAATCAAAGGCCTCAAGGGTTTGGTGCTTTCTTCAAAATCTCTTTGCCGTCTGTTGAGCAATTCATAGAAAAGGATGGGCAAGATGCAGGGGAAGAGAAGCAGCTGAAAAAGCGAAGGATAAAATGAATCTCCCACCTCTGGGAGGGAGTTCTCTCCTGAGAGAGCTTTATTATCAAGTTATAAAATCCACCAATCCTTTCCCTGGGGTGGAGCACGTCTGTATCAGGCAAAGAGCCCTCTGTGCCCTTGACAGTTCATAAGCAGAACCACGATTCGGCATCAAACACAAGGAACTTGAAGGGTGCGACCAGGTCCTCTGACCTGAAGGGCTGTCCCCATCACTCAGACACCTGAGAGGGTCCTCTTTCCTTCCCTTACTTCTAAAATGCTCCGAGGGCCCCATTCAGCACACACACGCTATCACTGGTCAGTATGCGTCCAGCGCCCCGTTGCAGTATGAATGAAGAGGCCACGGAAATCCATACTGCCTCCAGGTAGATGGCCTTCCCTTATTCGGCTGTCAGAACACTTTGCCAAACCTCTTCTTGTGGAAGTCTCTCGTGTTTTTGAAGAAAGTAAGCATGTTCAGTCGACTCCGTCTCGTCTGATGGAAGCTGAATACCTGTAAGCCTTCCCAGTAGGCCCTCTTCCCCCTCCTTTTGGTCATTTTTGTTCTCCCCTCGGCCAATCCCTGGTTGCGGCAGCTACACGGGGCCCCCAAACCCCACACGACGCTCACCAGTGGACCTTTCGCCAAGCAGACGTTGCTCTCGGTCCCGTTCCCTCCCCTGGCCATCTCGGCTGGGTCCTGGCAGGCCTCCCAGTGAGGATTTAGTTTCGGGCAGCTTTTGCCCTGAATGGCCATCAGCAATCTTTTCTCTGCCAAAAATAACTGATCCACAAACACAACACCCTTCCCCCCAACAACTGGGTCATCCTGCAGCCACCTGTGCTGCCAACCCGCAGCTCCAGCAGTTCTGATGCACACGGCAGGGTGGGGAGAGGGGACTTTGGAAGGAGAAACAAGATCCTGGTGGCCACACTGACAGGGACAGAGATAACAGCCAAGCTAGCCCTTGAGGCTGAGCCTACATAAATGGTCAGTGCAGAATGGAAGTCAGGCCAGGCAAAGAAGATTGCCTTTAATTATCCTTCTCTCCATGTACCTGCAGCTGCGATAGACCCCATCACTACCTGTGGCTATCGTGGACCTTTAAGAAACGGATCAGGTTAATAATAATAATAGTACTCATGGCTACCACTTATTGAGGGTTTACTATGTAACCTAGTGAGCTAAGTACTTTGAGTATATTATCTCATTTAATCCCCATGACAACCTTATGAAGCAGGTACTATTATTTCACCCATGAAGAAACTTAAGCTAAGAGGGATTAGACACTTTTAAGGTCACACAGTAGCAAATGGTACAGCTGGGTCTGGAATTTAGCGTGTCTTGCTCCAAAGTCCAGGCTTCAGACCAATACCAACTATGTCATTTCTAGAAATTCATGGACCCAAGGCTCAGAAGGACCGGTCATAAATACTGAATGGCATAGAGAGGCCTTTTAGTAGAGTTGTATTAAATGCGCCCTTTCATTTCTTCCCTTTCTCCCTCTTTTCCCAGACCAAGACAGAACGGTGTGCTAGAGCTGGCTTGTGTAACAGTTGTTAAATTCTTTAGGAATTTTACAAACTGTTAAGCACAGCCACTATTAAAAATTAAATTATATAAATTTACAATTAAATAAGTTCTATTAAAAAGAAGGTAATAAATACTCAAAACTCATCACTTCCTAATTATTTCACTACTCTTATTTTCTATGCTCTCAAGATTATTTACCTTGATCATATGTGTGTGGTGAACATACTATATAATGATGCGCTACCAACCCCATGTTTGGTGACATCATGGTAACAGCTTGAAACTGGCCACGGTGGCAGTGTTTACCCCACGGAAACTGTCAATGCTATAAGCCAGGGTGTTTCCCACTTGGAGAACTAGCTGTGAAAGCCTTTACCAGCACACCACTGCCTGGACAGTTCTGATGCACATGGCAGGGTGGGGAGAGGGGACCTTGGAAGGAGAAACAAGATCCTGGTGCCCACACTGACAGGGACAGAGATAACAGCCAAGCTAGCCAAATAGCAAATTTTCGGGAAAACACAAATTGTTCCGGAGAAGGGGGTCTGAGGCCTCTAAGCAACTTCAAGGGCACTCCCTGCCCTATTCCAGATCCTTCCCTATTGCTGTTAGTGTGGGAAGTTCTATCTGATGACTTTCATGGAAAAATTATGGTTCCACAAAACCAACCTATTGCAATCCCAATCCCAAAAGTAAGACCAAACTCTACAAAATTAGAATCTCCCATTGCTTGTTCTTATAGGTCATTTTTCTTACCTCTGTACATAGACCAAAACCTAAAGAAATATTTTACTTTGCTATTAGAGATTGGAAATATCCAACATCTGAGAATGACACAGTGGGCAGTAGTTGCAAACATCACATAAAATGTATGACCACAGAAATAGGACCCTCACATCCTCAAAGCTGAAGGACAAAAAACGGAACAGATCAGGGGATGTTACATGAAGAACAGAGCCTAGCGCTAATCTGGCTACTTCACTGCAACCCAACAAGGAGCCTGTTCACAATCCATAGCCTACCCAGACCAATACTCTTTCCAAATTAAGGGTATGGTTCCCACTAGGATAAAAGTCACAAGGAACTCCAGGCTGAGTGCCCTGTAGCAGGCAGAATCTCCAAGGTCAATAGTGAATCAGTTACTCTGATCCCAGTGGCTTCAACGTAAGTGAAAGAAGTGAGGCTTGTTGAAGCCTCCACTTGGATGCAATTTCTGGTGGAAGGGGAAGGGATTGCGGACTGGACATCAAAGAATTATGCTTCGATTAAAGTTCAGCTACAAATAGCATCAAGAGTAGAGTCTCCTAGTAGATTGTTAGACCTTCAGATTATTTGTTCTGAAGATTTCCTTTAAGGATTGGTGAGCTCTCTAGTGTATTAACCTGGACAATGGCCAGCCAAGAAAAACTTCACTAAAAAGAGATCCAAGAAATCTGTCGTAGATAAGCGTTGATTTGTTTCCCCCAAATCAGATTATCACATGGGTTACCTACATGGGTTAGGGTTTGTGTTTTCCGATATTGTATGAAAATATTTAACCTTGAGTACTGTACTATAAACACTCCCCTCCCCTTTTTAACCTTTTTTTAGGGTATTGAGATGAGACAGAGAAAGGAAATTGAGAATCACTTTACTTGATCTGAATTGATGTGTATATAGTTTTCTAGGCTTTCTTATGATGTTAAAGACAAGAAGCAGCAGCAGATTTAGAATTCTACTTTCTCTCTACTCTGTCTCCCATGAAAAATGTCATTAAATTGCATTTGATATTGTTTCCTCGAACCTTTGGAGTTGTTTGTCGTCGTTGGGATTTTTTTTCTCTCCATAGGCTACTGTGCCACGTGAGGGAATAGAAATGAAACGCGATACCCGACAGTGCAATTATCAGAAATTCACCAGCCGCCACGTTTGACTTATGTTTCATTATCTTCCTCCCCTTTTCATTTTTGCCTCCATTTTAAAGTCATAATTGGATGTAGGGGAGAAAGTACGGCTGAAGGTGAATAAATGCTGTGGCAGCTAATCTGCCCTCAGTACTATTTCAGCATCTGGTGCTACCCTGAGAAGAGAGACCAAAGCCTCCCTCGCTGGCCGTCACTGCCCACCCCCTTCCTCCCAGTGCCCCTTATCTCAGCTCTCCCCTGCCTCTGCCTGACAACAGTGTCCCTGAAATTTACTTCTGGGCCTATCAGATCAGTTGTCAAGGGAGCCTTCATGGTTTAATTCTTTAGTTTCAGGCCACTGTTAGTTACTCGCAAGATCAGGATTGAGCAAGTTTTAATCCTATTGCCTGTCAAGTCATCTTAACCTCTATCTTCTTCCCTACGTTCTTGGTCCCAGAACCTGTTTTCAGCTCTCACAAAGGTTTATAGAAAGCGCCTCGAATTGATCTGAGTGATCAAAACTGACCACAGGGCCAGCATGAATATTCATGAGCCCAGTTACTTTTCAGGCCACGGCCTTTCTTGGGACAGTTCTGCACACCATGGTGTCCCAAACACTTGCCCTTGCCCTAAAAATACACTCAAAGATGCACAGTAAGGTTGCTGAGTGCCAGAGAGACACTCCACTTAAAGAAGGGGGAGACGCACCCATCGGAAAGTCAGCCGGGGAGGGAGGCCCAGCCCCGAACCCACTCTGGGATGCAAGGTTAGTTCTCAGACTTGAGTGTGCTTAAGAATGATCAACAGAACTTAATTTCTGGGCCCTAGAAACTAGAGATTTTCCTTCAGGAGGTCCAGAGTGGAACCCAGGGTTCTGATTTAACATTCTCCCCCAGAGGATTCTGCTGGAGGTATGTGGCTGAGGATTAGATTCTCAAATCCAGAACTGAACACACTGATGCTAACAGGGGCCACAGGAGACTATAATAAGGGAGCAGATAAAGCCACCTGAAGAAGAAAGCCGGTCTTTCTGCGGGAGGAAGGAAGGCAGGAAAGGAGGTGATGGGAAGCGATCACAGTTACCTTCAGATGGAGAAGCAGGAAACACTTAAATGGAGTCCAAAAAGGAGAGCAGACGGCAATTGTGTAGGGGTTCCCTGTAAACCGAGTTGGCAGAGGGAACTCTATTCTCCTGTCATTTGGGGGCAGAGATGGTAGGTACAGAGGCGTGAGAGAAGGCTGGGCAGGCAGCCTTCTGTGTAAATCTTCCCCAGGAGCACAGAAGGGGCTTATCTTGTAAATCCCTGTCAGGTTGGGATGGTAATTCATATTTAAATCTCTGCCCCCAGCCCTGACAGGGAGATACCTCGCAAATCCCCAGGGAGGCATTTATTTATCCTGCAAATCTACCCAGGATGCCTGAACAGGGGTCACCGTTTCAGGGCCCTCTGTGGGGAATGCGAATTATCAGGCCACTTTCGGCAGCCGCTCAGAGCTCAGCCCCATGTAAGCCTTGCCTGTGGGGCGAGAGAAAAGGAAATCACTGAACTAGTTTCTTACTAGCCTAGAGGTAGACAAGATAAACTCTGTACACCCTCTGTAAGGGGGCCACTGGGAAAAGCATCTATTAAGGATAAAGTTGGGGGCATGGATTACCACCCATCCACGAGGTAATTCAATCTTCCCTTCTCTCTGCCTCTTCCTAGGTTCCAAATCAACTTTGTTAATACACAGAGATAGACATTTCTTGATTTTTACATCTGACTTGACGCATAATTCTGGCAATTACAGAGTTAAAAAACAAAACAGAATCAAACGGGAAATCAAGCACCCCAATACATCGAAATGTTAGGGAATCGTTGACGGAAACCGCCCGCCTTCGCCAGGCATGATGCTTGAAGGACCTCATCAGAAGGTCGCGATGAAGAATGCAGCGCTGCCGAGGAAAGCTAACCAGGAGAATTCGGGAGGGGCCTAAAGGAGGAGGGAGGAGACAACATGCCCTGCCAACCTCCCAGAAACCGTCACGCTGGATCCATCTTGGCTGAGAGATGCACGCGCCACAGGGAAGGACCCTGAGTCAGGCCAGCTACGGGCCAAGCAAGATGATTGGCCAGAGACAACCCGGAAACTAACGCCATTACCATAAAACCTGAGACTGCAAGCCGCGTGAAGAGCAGTTCTCCTGGGCTGCCTTTCCCTGCCGCTCTCCACCCGGGTGCCCCTTCCCAATAAAATCATTTGCTTTATCAGTACGTGTGTCTCCTCGGACAATCCATTTCCAAGTGTTTGACAGGAGCCCACTCTCAGGCCCGGGAAGGGGTCGCCCTTCCTGCAACAGAAAAGTTTCCAGATCATTCAGAAGGTGAGCCCACCACCTACCCTGTGGTCCTGCTTCCTGCGAACAATGACAGGAGGTCGAGGTCAGTCAGCAAAACGCAAGGAAGGTCTCCTGAAACTCTGGGTCCATCCCCTAAACATTCAGATCTGCATCTTCACCAACCCGGGAAAGGTGCTCTGTAAAAAAAAGAGAATCAGGAAAACCACTGTCACTGGGTCTGGTTTAGTGATGTGGCCACATCCTGAGGGTGAGGCTCAGTTGGGGAATGGGCTCTAGAGGGGAGAGGGCAGAGAATAAGCCTGCTTAGTAAATAAAGTAAAAAGTATTTTTATTTGCTAAATCTGGCACACCTAGGAGGAAAGAGTCCATAAAGTGCATTTGTTTTATTGTGGGTGCAGGTTACTAGCCACAGTAGGCCCTCAGGGGGAGTGTCCCCATCTTGCTAATTCTGCCTATAATCTGGGGAGCCGAGTGTATGGCCAATTCTCTCCGGCCACAGGGCTGGTGGAGCGGTATTCCCTAGGCCTCGCTGCCGCATCCATGGTGGGCTGTTCTCTGGGTGGGCTCTGGCGGGCTGGAACTCGCCTCTGCTTCTTAACAAGCCCAGGACGGCTTGAGATCCCAGAGTCTGAGGGGCACCTGGGCACAGGGAAGCCATGGCAATTTAGAAATAGTCGCAAGTCTTCATGTGCCATTAAGAAGAATGCTTCAGGACAGGATGTAGGAGCGCCTTCTGCCTAAGCAAAAAAATATTACTGAATGCCTATGTACGTTGGGTTTGCTGGAGGATGCAAAGGGAAAAGAGGGTCTGGTCCCTGCCCTCAGGAATGTCTTAGTGGACTCAAGGAGCCAAAATAAATGCATTTAAATGTGCATAAAGCAACTCTCAAATGGTCCAGCAGTTGCTAAGCAGCAGCCCAGTAGCAGTGGTTGGGTTGGATTACATGCATCCATAGATTTGGCCAGAAGGAGACAAAGAGCCCAAATGGATTTAGACGATTTACAGTTTACAGTGAGAAGAACATTTTAGTCCAGGTTCCCTGAGCCCCAATTCCGAAAGAACAATGCACAGGCGCTGACTGTGCACAGAGTGGGGATAAATTAGGGAGAGGAACCCTGAGATCAGGAGACTCTGATCTTATACGGGGTTGCTAGCAAACCTGCCCCTCCTCCTTTCTGGAGAGAGAGATTATTTTTATTACTCTGGAATATAAGCAAATCTCTCTGAGGAGGGAATACCTCTATTTTTTACTACCCAGGAATGTAAATAAATTTGTTCTAGAAGGAGCCACTGTCTCCATGCTTACACTGATATTCCTAAAAAGATAGTTCTAGAGCAAACAGGCTCTTCACGCCTAGACGAGTAGAAACACACAGCCTTAGATAATAAAGAGCTAGTGAAATGATTAAGACTTTAACTGGGGCTTCCCTGGTGGTGCAGTGGTTGAGAATCTGCCTGCCAATGCAGGGGACACGGGTTCGAGCCCTGGTCCGGGAAGATCCCACATGCCGCGGAGCAACGAAGCCCGTGCGCCACAACTACTGAGCCTGCGCTCCAGAGCCTGTGAGCCACAACTACTGAGCCCACGCGCCTAGAGCCCGTGCTCTGCAACAAGAGAAGCCACCGCAGTGAGAAGCCCACGCACCACAACAAAGAGTAGCCCACGCTCGCCGCAACTAGAGAAAGTCCGCGTGCAGCAACGAAGACTCGATGCAGCCAAAACTAAAATAAAATAATAAATAGATAAACTTAAAAAAAAAAAAGACTTTAACTGGCATGGTTTGAGGAGGAGCTTGATGGAAGTTTATATGATTTTAAAAAATGCTTCATGGAGGAAGATGAACTTGACATTGTCCCTGAAGAACTTGTAAATAATGTCCAGGACTCCAGCCCATTCTATCTGCTAGGACAGGGGCTGGCCAGATAATAAATATTTTAGGTTTTGCAGACTATATGCCCTCTATGGCAACTATTTAATTCTGCCATTGTGGTGTGGAAGCAGCCTCAGACAATACATGAATGAATGAGTGTGCTGTGCTCCAATAAAACATTATTTACAAAAGCAAAGAGCAGACTGGATCTGTCCAATGGGCTACAGTTTGTCACCTCCTGCACTGGAATACACAACAATGAACTTTAATACAGATTCAAGGGGATGATCAAATGTTGGAAATGACAGAAAGGATTCATGCAATGGGAAGAGAGTTGGATGAAGTGGCACTGAATAATGAAGAGAGTAATAGAGGAAATATCTAGATTAGGTAATTTGTAGGATCCTTTATCACTCTGAGATTCCATAATTGTTTAGGGTCTTGGTAGAGTAACTATAAACTCTAAAGGCATTTTGCGTTTTCTTCCAGATATAAGAATGAAGTTAGAGTCCTATTGGAATCTTAATCTATATATTCACCTCCAAAATTCTAGAAGAGCTAGAGATTCTAGAAGGCCACAGAGAGCCTTACTCATGATAGCTCCTAGGTTCTCTGAAGTAAATGATAAAGGGGACTTTGAGTCTGATGGTCAGTGACCTGTCCAAAACACCAGGATTACTGCTTCATTATAACAATGAGGGGGAATGCATTGATGGGGAATTCTTTAAATAACTTCCCGGAAGCAGAGGACAATCAAAATACAAGGGTGCTGTCTTGGGAAATCCAGGTTGTCATAAGACATAAAGACTTTGGAATACAATACTATCTAGTGCCACTCAAATATTTTCCTCCCCAGTGTTTTAAGATGCCCAGGATTTGTTTTAATCAGATATGATAAGATGGTAGACACAGAGACAACTACCTTTGAAAGAAAAGCTTATTATTTATAATTCCCAAGAGGAGGGGGGACCCACCATGCCACACAGAGCCACACAAGGAAGCACCAGGGCTGATCAGGAGGCAGGAGTGAGGGGAAAGCGTCATGGGCAAAAGCCATTATTGGTACATTTTTTGAGAAGGAATGGGTGAGGCAGAGGAAACACTGAGCAGGTTTAGAATTAGGTATTTGAATCTCAGTGGCCTCTGGGCTACCAGGATTGTCTCTTATTTGCTGGACACTTGGCCCCTGGGGTGATTTAGGGCAGGGGCCTGACAAAAGGAGGAGGGTAGGGGTGTGGATTCAGGATTGGTTGGTTTGCGTATCAAGGGCCTGCTCTCAGGCAAGTTGTTTGCTCTCTCTAGGAATTACCTATCTAACCTTAGGAGGGGCTGTCCCTCTTCTAGGTCCTCAAGGCGCCAAGATGTCAAAACATCATAAAAAATAAAACACATGATTAATACAATTCTCCAGGCCCAGGAAAATTTTGTTCTAAATGTCTGGACAGAAGAAATTGTAGACTAAAAGAGTTATAATTCCTTGGAGAAGGTCATGTGGGCTGAAAGAATTGTCATCTTTGTACAAAATTCTCCCTTCACACTTGGGTGGCTACAGTACCCGCTGTGGAGTGAGGCCCAAACTAAGGCAGTGGGAGCAGCAGAGCTTAGAGACCGACAACAGCCTTGCAGGAGAACAGCTCATAAGGAAAAGGTGTTCAGCCTAGGTGAATGCTGCCCTCTGGAGTTGTGCAGTGCACCACCTGCACAGCTGTACACCAGAGGCCTGAGTGTGAACCACCCAGGACACACAGGGATGGGGGAGTATATCAGTCAAGATTTTTAGTTGTGGACAATAAAATCTACTGCAGCTAGTTTAAGCAGAAAATACATGAGGTGGTTCACAGGCAGGCCAGAGAGTCACAAAGTCAGGGACAGAGCAGCCAGAGAAAACACCCAGCCACTGCACAGAATTCTTCCAGCAGAAACACCACTGTGTTGACTTCTGCTTCTCGATACCTTGATGCTAGGAGGCCGGATGCTAGGGTCAGAAACTCTGCCACAGCTGCTTCAGAAGAGTGAAGGCACCCCAAAGCAGAATACGGCACCCCAAAATGTGACTATAGGAGTTCAGGACATGCCACCCCAAAATATGCCACTTTGGTATATTGATTATTTTGAGCCCTAGGCACTTGGAAAATCTCAAGCATTGTACAAGGAAAGGCTTTCTCTGAACTCCCCTTATCTGCCTAAAGAAGATCCTTCAGAAGGAACTCAACTGTCATAAATCCCCTCCCCAGGAGTTTCATCAACAAGGGAAGATGGACTCATCACAGGAGAGAGAACTAGAAGTCGACACCACACTCAGACAAACTTCATCACAAACTACCACACCTCCCATCTGTGCTTCTAAGGGTCCATTCATCGTTCCTAAAAGTCAATTTCTCTCCCTCCCACCGCAAAGGCCTATACCCGCCTCTCCCTGTCCCTATTAAGATGGTTTTTAAGCCTGAATTCTAAGCCACCTCTTTGAGTTACTCATTTTTCCTGGGTGTCTCCCATGTATACATGAGGTGTACATGTTAATAAACTGCTGTTTGTTTTTCTCTTGTCCATCTGTGTTTTATTACAGGGATCTCAGCTAAGAGCTCAGAAGGGTAGAGGGAAAGTAGTTTTCCTCCCCTACAAAGCCCAGCTATCCCTGCCACTGTGCTTGCCGGGAGATCAAATCCCTAAATCATATGAGGAGTTCTAAATGCCAGGGAAACTAGGCAGAATTGGTCTTAGCTTTCAGGCTCTCTAAGCTCCAGAAATCAAACTGAAAGGGACTGGAATCTGTACTACACAAGTCAACTTACACTACCTGTCTCAGTAAAGAATGAGAGGCTCAGAGTTCCAGGAACACAACTGGGGATTCAAACCAGCTACCACTGGACTGATCGCCTGAGTTCTGGCTTGTCCCAGTGCCGGTGTGGGCTGGGAAACAAGGGGTGAATAACCCGAAGTAAGAAGCACCAAAATCCTTGAAGTAGACTGCATTTTGCCAATAGACCTATTCCTGAAACAATGAACTAAATCACATACTAAGTGCCACACATAATATTTACTACTTAAAGAACCCCATTGTGCGTCCTCTGCGAAGTGAGTAACTGTACTTCTATATTTCTCTCACGCGAAGCTGGATTTAATAGATTGAGCTTTCTTAAATCAAGGTATACTATCCCCCTGGAGCCTTTAAAAGAACGGACCGTCACAAATCTCATGAAAGGATGCCATAAAGAGTCACAGTTTTGACATAACAGGCATGACATAACTGCAAAATGGAAACTAGCAGTTGGCAGTGCCGCCGTTAAGCTCCCTGCCTTCCAAATTAAGAGCTGGAACTCATCAGCTTGGACACGGAGGGAACGATCTGTGTGATCCTAATACCTGGCTGTGTCCACTTAGTAGCTAAAGTCCTCAGAGTATCAACTCGAACGCAGATCCTGGGTCCCACGTTCACATGTGTGCTCTAAATACTCACTCAGGTGCTGGATGGGAGGCACAGGTACTTAACGCTCTCATAAAAAGCAGCACACAGATGGTAATTAACGCCTCACACTGTCCCCAATGCACAAGGCAGGTTTGCTACAGTGGCAGCAACTCTGATTTCTGATTTCTTTTTCTTTTTTTTTAAAATTTTTGCCCAGACAGCCGGAGACCAAAAGCTGTACATTATGAAAGCTTCCTCTGCCAGTTCCCTCAAATCCCAGCGCATAATGGAGATTGGTTCTCCTTAATAGATTCATGTACTCCTTCCCCAGTGCCTTGTCAAATAATAGCACAGTCCAAGCAATAAGAGAGGAGTCCACACTCCCAGCCCGCTCACAAGTGCAACAGTGGGGAGGGGGCTTGTTTATTACCCTGTCCAGAGCAGAATCAAATTATTTATGGACCATTTAGATGCAAATGTATCATTCATTTAGCAAACATGCTGCATATGCAGACAGTTTAGCCAAACAATGGATCTATAAGGACATCCCCCACTAATCTTCGAATATCAACTGTGCCTTTTCAAAGGGGATTTGGATTTTCTCTGAATTGATCAAACTTGACAAGTAATTTCTACGTAATGTTCTGGCTAAGGCTCTTCTCTCTTCACCATCTGTAGGTGAGAAATCCTATTGTCTGCTAGTGACGAGGTAAAACCTTTCTGCAGGATCTATTTTGTTTGGTTGCCTTGAAATTACAAAACCTTTCCATTCGACACGTGCCCCATCCCCCAATCCATTTACGCTTCCTGAGCTGTTGCAGGAGAGGAAGCTGTGAAGAAACCTAAGCCGTCTTTGTACAAAGGGAGACAGTGTTCTCGCACACCAGCCCACAAGACCGCCTCAGTCCCTGCCTGGGAATTGTAAACCAGCCGCTGCTGTTCCAACAACTCTCGGAATCAATGAAAACCACATTAGGGAAAAAGACACCAAATTTGAAAACTCTCCCTGTCCTGGAGTTTATTATCGAAACACCGGCTTGATTCAGTTGTAGTAAACAACTGGGTGAATAGGAGAAGACCAAGGTAATAAGCCCAGCAGGTCAGAGCTGTAAAATGGGATTAGAAGAATTTTTCTACCGAGGGCTCAGAGGGAGGGGCTAGGGGGCTGTGTTGCCTTTGAATGAGCTCAAAGGTCAGCCTCTACGTATTCTACTCATCTCAGGACTAAAACCTACGTGTGAGTTTCTGTCCTGGCACCAGGCAGGTGACCTTTAAAAAAAAAAAAAATCACATTTTTCTTTGTCCATGTCCAAATGGAAAAATACTTGTGATCTGCCCACTGTCTCTTCAAGGAGCCTTAGTCCAACAGAATCTCCTACCAATCCCAGGAGATCCTTTGGCTTGGTCATTAGAAAACAATAATTAAACTGCCAACACATCCTTTAACTACGTTACCTCCGTTTCACTGGAAGCCCAGTCAACGCCTAGATTCAACTGACAATGATCAAGTGGTAATGATGTGTACCAGGAACACGGGGCCAGATGCCTTTGAAATTTTTTTAAGGAAAAAAAAAAAAAGCCTTGATATTGTTTTTTATTAATTCAACAAATTTTATAAAATGCTGGCTAGGGTATAATTCTCCAAATGCTAAATAGAACACATGCCAAATGAATAGTAAGTCCCCTTCTCTATGCCACCCACCCCTAACGCTAGACACGCGCACACACACACACACACACACACACACACACACACACACACACTCTGTATCCAAACTAGTTTCCCACTCACCACTCCTTGCAACAATTCTTAAAACCTGCTGCTTGGGCTTCCCTGGTGGCGCAGTGGTTGAGAGTCTGCCTGCCGAGGCAGGGGACACGGGTTCGTGCCCCGGTCCGGGAAGATCCCACATGCCGTGGAGCGGCTGGGCCCGTGAGCCGTGGCCGCTGAGCCTGCACATCCGGAGCCTGTGCTCCACAACGGGAGAGGCCACAACAGTGAGAGGCCCACGTACCGCAAAAAAACAAACAAAAAAAAAAAAACCTGCTGCTTTACTTCCTTAACCGCTAATGTCATCCTTTATCTGTGTTCTAGCTTCATCCCTCACTACTGTAACTACCTCGGCTCTCTCACATCACAAGCTACTGCTTTATTACCAAATTCAGTGACCTCTTGTTTCAGAGGGAGTGCTCATGGATTTCCGGGAAATTCCTGAGCCCTACCCAGAGAGGTCCACTGTGCATCTCACACCCAGCTTTTTCCCAAAGTCAATGCTGACCTGCTTCCTCTACCTGCACGGGAGCCACCCCGCCAAACCTTCCATTCTTGAGTTCCCAGCCTCTGGCGAGGCAGCGCTCTCCTCCCGGTCACCTAGACTAGAAAGCCAGAGGCATCTTAACACCTTCCCTTATCCTCCCCTGGCTTTTCCAGTCCACCTTGGTATCCACTGATTCTTCCCCTACATCACTGGCTCTCCAAGAACTGTCCTGCACTTCAGAAAACCCCTCAAGGTATTCAAATCGCATGTAAAGAGCTCCACTTCACATCACGTTGTATTTGTGACTGTCACCTCCACAGTGATTTTAGTGTGGGTGAGAATATCTGACTACTTCATACTGAAATGCATGTTATTTGATTATAAATGACTTTCTTGGTGTCTCTCCTTTACACTACACTTAGTGTATTACAATTTCTGAAATTACGAGAGTAGGTTGGTTAGATTATTTGTGAGCTTCATTTCAGGTGAGGTTGGTAAACACCTCTCTCTTGTAGAGCTAGTATTTAATCTTTCCTTTCCAGACCCACTGCTCCTTTCCAATTGCTTAGCCATATACTAAAATTTTCATCCGTCCCCTGCCCCATCGTATCTCCAACTTCTTGCCTCTCCAATCCTCCCTCTGATGAGAAAGGTGATCATTCTATAGCACACGTCAGACTGTGTCTCTACCCTCCTTCAATGCCTCCCCACTGTCTCGAGAGGCAATTTTAACTCCTGAACACAGAGTGCAAAGCTATCACAAGGGGGTCACTGCCACATCTCATGCTGTGTCCCTGCACACATTCTATGCTTCTGACACTGGGGTGTGTTTACTCCTCTGGTCCTTCACTTATGCTGTTCCCTCCGCTTCAACTGCCTATCCCTCCTCCAAGCATCAGTACAAGAGTCACCCCTCAGCAAAACCTTCCCTGCCCCCAGGTCCCCCACTCCTCTAAGCATGTTACTTAAACCCATTAGAGCACACAGTTCCTCCCTGCACCATAGTTCTGGTGATTACATACCTCTTCCCTACGGTGTGGTCCCCCGAGCCAGGACTGTCTCATTTACCTCTGTAGCCCTTCTGATATAGTGTGTGCTCGAGAAATACTTCTTGAGTTCAGTTGAAATAGCAAGTCCTGCCAGAGCGAGAAGCATTTTTAAACAAAGATCATCAGTTGAGCAAGACCCAGGGGAAGAAAGTGTACACAGCCCTATTCACAAGGCTAAATGCAGGGCTTAGAGCCCCCAGGAAAAGCCTCAGATACTTCCTTCCTGTTATTTTAATTAAAATTAAAGGCACATGTCAATAAAATAATAAGGAATACACACAGCATTTTCTTGGGACTTCCCTGGTGGTCCACTGGATAGGACCCCGAGCTCCCAATGCAGGGGGCCTGGGTTCAATCCCTGGTCAGGAAACTAGATCCCACATGCATGCCGCAACTAAGAGTCCCCATGCCCCAACTAAGAAGCCCGCATGCCACAACTAAAAAGTCCACATGCCGAAACTAAAGAACCTGCATGTCACAACTAAAGATCCACATGCTGCAATGAAGATCCTGCCTGCTGGAACTAAGACCTGGCACAGCCAAAATAAATAATAAAATAAATAAATAAATAAACATTTTTTTTCTTTTTTTTTTTTTAATGCAGCATTTTCTTAAAAGCCCATACTATCAGGACTTCCCTGGTGGTGCAGCGGTTAAGAATCCGCCACCAGTGCAGGGGACACGGGTTTGAGCCCTGGTGTGGGAAGAACCCACATGCCGTGGAGCAACTAAGCCCGTGCACCACAACTACTGAGCCTGTGCTCTAGAGCCCACGAGCCACAACTACTGAGCCCGCGTGCCACAACTACTGAAGCCATCACGCCTAGAGCCTGTGCGCCACAACAAGAGAAGCCACCGCAATGAGAAGCCTGTGCACCGCAACGAAGAGTAGCCCCCGCTTGCCGCAACTAGAGAAAGCCCGCGCGCAGCAATGAAGACCCAACGTGGCCAAAAATAAATAAATTAATTTTTTAAAAATTAAAAAAAAAAAAAAGCCCATACTGTCAGGCCAGCTCAACTTCCAGAGCTCTGCTCCATAGCAACCCACCACCATCACCGTTTCTGCCCCAAAGCCCCTCCCGGTGGTGCTGTTGGAGTTGGGGTGACTCTCCCGCCACTGCTCTTCCAGCCAAACATGGAATCCACGCTCCTCGCTCAGCGGTGGGCTTTGGGACGATGGGGGAAACACTCCGTGCAGTCAGGTCTCAGCAACACTGAGGCACACGCACCTGCAGTGCCTAGCACGCAGCTCTGCCGTGTGCCCCCGCGTGGACCTCCACGGTCACGCAGCCCTGGTCTGCATCCTTCCCCCCACCTGCTCTCCCTTCTGTCTCTGTCGTCTCTGTCCACCTGGCCCCCTCTGCCTTCTCACGTCACCCGTCTTCTCCTCACTCCATCCTCCTACAGCTCTGACCTTCTTTCAGGCTCTGGGACCTGCACAGTGTCCCCTCTCTCTTCAAAGTCTTCATGCTGTTGCTTCTGCTTGGAGCACTCTCCCTCCTGCCCACTCACCTCCAGTTATCTGGGTAATTCTCACTCTGCCTCGAGCCTCAGGGAGGGCTCTCCCAGCACCTCTGATTTAACGAAAGGCTCGCAGGGCTTTCCCGGCACTTGCAGTGCTTTGCGTTTGTCTTCTTGTGTGTGTCTGTTCGCCACAGTATCCCCAGGGCCCAACACAGGGTGTGGCACACAACAGCAAATCAATAACTATTTGCTGAATTGAAATGAGCTGCATGACTGCGTGGGTCTTCAGGTTTCATGGGAATATCTACCACGGGCCAGACATTGTTCCCAAAGTGTTGGAGAACAGCTCTGAGCAAGGCGGGCAGAATCTCTGTTGTCAAGGGTCTTACACTGCAGTGGGAGGAGATAGATTTTAAAAAGACATAAACAGATGAAAAGGGAACCTGATTACTTCCAACAGTGATGTTTTTGAAAAAGTAAAATCCTCCCTTTCTCTATTAACTTGTTCAAGTTGCCGAAGTTGCATACATTCCAACTCCCTTGAAGGCCATGATCACCCAATACCTGCACAATATTAGGGTAATGTCAGTAGGGAAGGAGCAAGACTGACGGCCTAGGGGTTGACAGCCAGCGGACGGGCCGCCTTCCCCCATGCCAGCCTCATCTCTCCTGTCCTCTCCGTGTCTATACCACAGCTCCAGCTCAGGCTCTCTTCAATTCCAGGGATTCACAAGTGTCTCTGTCTCCATTTGTGAACAGGAAGACAGGAACCATCACTTCCTCAACCCTGCACACTGCCCAGCCTATAGTAGGAGCTCAATTAACATTTGCTATCTTTGAAAAAGCTGAATTTGAAGGCTAGTGTGCAGAAGTTTAAGTATGGAGCAAGTTGACTTTTGCAAACTCTGAAAAAATAATTCCACACCTGTTGGCCTTTCTGACAGGATCTACTGGGTCCCTGTCTGCAGATTTGAGGATTGGCTGCTATGACATCAGTGCCGTTCTGTCGTCACTCAGCTATCCTAGCTCTTTGGTTCACTGAGCTCCCTCTCCAGGCCTATCCCCAGGCCCAGCGCCTATGTTGACAGTATGTCCTCTAGGGCCCACCAGGGACATGTTCTCTTCTCATGCAGGTTTGAGGATGCTGCAGTCCCTGCAGAAGCTGGTGACTCTGCTTCCACATAAGCAACCACCATTCCTCTGTAAGTCAGGGCCAAGCCTGGTGGTATGGGGACATCCAGAATGTGAGGCAAGGCAGGAGCACCTTGAGAGCCTAGATAAGCAGGCAAGCAACTTCTCAAGAACATCGCATAAAGTTGTCCTATTTCTCTGCCCCATATGGGAGGAGGGCCACCAGAGGGAAAGGAGAGGGAGAAAGAGCAGGTAGGGGTGCAATGGAGAGATGGCAGAGGTGATGAATGGGGGAGGGAGAGCCAGAGCTAAGGATTAGACTAGATTAGTCTTCTCAAGCTTTAGGGTGCCCCGGAATCACTTGGGGATCTTGTAAAAATGCAGGTTCTGATTCCACAGGGCTGTGTAGCATCTCAGACTCTGCTTTTCTGACAAGCCCACGGGTGACGGCTGCACTGCTGGGCCTCAGACCACACACACTGTGTAATAAAGACGGAGGGACTTCCCTGGAGGTCCGGTGGCTGACTCCGCGCTCCCAGTGCAGGGGGCCCGGGTTCGATCCCTGGTCAGGGAACTGGATTCCACATGCCGCAACTAAGTGTTCGCATGCCACAACTAGGAGTCCGCATGCCGCAACAAAGATCCCGTGTGCTGCAACGAAGATCCCGCGTGCCACAGCTAAGACCCGGTGCAGACAAATAAATAAATAAATATTTTTTTTTAAAAAAGACTAAGATGATTTCTTAAGGCCCCTTCTGTGCAGGGATTGAGCCTATAATTCTCTAAAGGCTTGGAAGTAGGGTGACCACACTGACTGGTGGGGGCTGTGAAGAGGTGTCTTTTTTCAGTATGACCATATGCCTAGTAAAAATGGGAGATTCTGGTACTATAAAAGAAGGAGAGAACAGATTTTGGAGGATCACTACTGCTTCTGCCACACTGACACTGAATCACCACTTATTGTGTGCTGAACATTGGGCTTGGTACTCTATTGGCAAAGCATGACCTGTAAGACAGACATTCTTGGAGCCCAGAAGTAAACCCACACACCTATGATCAATTAATCTTCAACAAGTGAGGCAAAAATATACAATGGAGAAAAGACAGTCTATTCAGCAAGTGGTGTTGGGAAAGCTGGACAGGTTCATGTAAATCAATGAAGTTAGAATACCCCCTCACACCATACACAAAAATAAACTCAAAAGGGCTTAAAGACTTAAATATAAGACATGACACCATAAAACTCCTAGAAGAAAACATAGGCAAAACATTCTCTGACATAAATCGTAACAGTATTTTCTTAGATCAGTCCCCCAAGGCAATACATAAAAGCAAAAATAAACAAATGGGACCTAATCGAACTTATAAGCCTTTGCACGGCAAAGGAAACCATCAACAAAATGAAAAGACAGCCTACAGACTGGGAGAAAATATTTGCAAACAATGTAACTGACAAGGGCTTAATTTCCAAAATATACAAATAGCTCATACCACTCAAAATCAAAAAAAACAACCCAATCAAAAACTGGGCAGAAGACCTAAACAGACATTTCAAACAAGACACAGAGATGGCCAATAGGCACATGAAAAGATGGTCAACGTTGCTAATTATTAGAGAAATGCAAATCAAAACTACAATGAGGTATCACCTGACACCAGTCAGAATGGCCATCATTAAAAGTCTACAAATAATAAACACTGGAGAGGGAGTGGAGAAAAGGGAACCCTCCTACACTGTTGGTGGCAATGTAAATTGGTACAGTCACTATGGAAAACAGTATGGAGGTTCCTTAAAAAACTAAAAATAGAGCTACCATATGATCCAGCAATCCCACTCCTGGGCATGTATCCAGAGGAAACTAACTCGAAAAGATACATGTACCCCAATGTTGATAGCAGCACTATTTACAATAGCCAAGATATGGAAACAACCTAAACGCCTGTCAACAGATGAATGGATAAAGAAGATGTGGTACACATCAATGGAATACTAGTCAGCCATAAAAAAAGAATGACATAATGTCATTTGCAACAACGATGGACCTAGAGATTATCATACTAAGTAAGTCAGACAGAGAAAGACAAATATTGTATCACATGTGGAATCCAAAATATGATACAAATGAACTTATTCACAGAACAGAAACAGACTCATAGACATAGAAAACAGATTTATGGTTACCCAAGGAGAAAGTGGGGGGACAGATAAATAAGGAGTTTAGGATTAGCAGATACAAACTACTCTACAAAATAAACAACAAGGCCCTACAGTATAGCATAGGGAACTATATTCAATATCTTGTAATAAAAAACGTATAATGGAAAAGAAGATGAAAAAGAATATGTATATCTATACACAAAACTGAATCACTCTGCTGTACACCAGAAACTAACACAACACTGTAAATCAACTATACTCCAATAAAAATTAAAAAAAAAAAAAGACGGCCGCTCTTGGTATTCCCATTTTATAGCTGAGGAAACTGAGGCTTGCTTAAGAAGGCTTAAGTTATTTGCCCCAAGTCACCCACCTTGAAAATGGCCAAATTAGATTTTGAACACAGTAGGCCAAGCCCAGAGCTGTAATCGCTATAATTTGCAATCAATTTGCCATGGCCGGGTGACTTGCATTTAAATGAGGACTCCCATCTCCCCCTGGCTATGTTCTCTTGAGCATGCAGTAAGTGCTTGATCACAGTGTCTATTATTACTATCATAATTATTACCATTAATTGAGACCATGGGGCAGGATGCCTGTGGATTTAGAAAGCAGGGAAAGGAAGGGAGGATCGCTGGGAGGCTCCTGAACCTCCTGGCCAGAATTAAACCTCTGCGCATGGAAAGCCCAGAACCAAGAAATATGGCTCTCATTCTCTTGCTCTGAATCAGTGATTCCCCTTCCTGAAGCATCAGACACCCAGTAGGGAAGTGGGGCAAAGATGACCTCAACCTTAGAGCTCTCATTTTCATCAGCTACATCTACAAGGGACGGGACACACTTACAGTTGCAAAAAGAGGACCAGAGAGACATGGCTGACTGCTCGGCCAATGGTCAGCTCAGGCAGGACAACACGGTCAAGGCCCTGCATTGAAAGTGACAGTAGGTTGGGGAAGATCTTGAAAGCTGGCACAGGGCAGGAATAGGGTGAGGAGAGCGAGGCATTCACTTCGGGAGCAAAATTTAAGGGAGTGCCAAAAATTAGTAATCGAGATAAATAATATTTTAATGCAATATTATTTTAAAAATCAAAATTGATGCCCAAAAATTCCATGCAGAAAAAAATGATCAGTATTATAAATAAAGACCAGATGTGATCCTGAACTTTGTACAACCCTGAGAGTGAGTTCCTCACCTGGTCCAGCCTTGATTAGCTGGGCAAGAGACCTAGTGCCCCACATTTGGTGCAGGGACAAAAGGAGGAGGTGTGGTTCCCACCCTTCACAAACTTACAGATTTATCCTGGTGAAACTAGGGTGCACTCCTAACAGTACAACTGCTTGCTGGGCCAAAGGAAGTTGGAGCAATATTTATTTAACCTAAAATGCCAATATCGCTCAAAACCCTTCAGAATTCACATGCACTTTAACGGAGCAATTCTGCTTCTAAGATGTTATCTTAAGGAAATAATAACAGATATGTGCAAAGACATTCATCACAGCATAGTTTATATGAGAGAACTCTTAGAAGCCTCTTAAATGGCCCAAAATAAGGAACTGATTTTAAAACAATAACGAGGTATCCATATAATAAAATATTGGGTTGGCCAGAAAGTTCGTTCAGGTTTTTCCATAACATCTTATGGAAAAATCCGAATGAACTTTTTGGCCAAGCCAATACTATTCTGCCCTTTAGAACACTGCTGTAGAAGAACCGTTGATGACGTGAGGAAAAGCTCATGGCACACTGTCAAGTGCGGAAAGTAACTGAATATGCATATATGAAAACCCTCGTTAAAGAGCTAAAAATGATTACCTTTGGGGGCAGTGGGATATATGGTGGTTTATATTATATTCTGTATTATCAACATTTTCTAAAATGAACTGTTCTTATAATCGGATGTCAGCATACTCTATTTTTTAAGAAGCAAGGATCTATTTACAGATTAGTAGAGGCCCGAGAGGAAGGAGACGCATCATTCCGGGGAAGACGATGGGCACAGGCAGTGGGGTTGGCCAGGATGGCTGGAGCAGGGGAGGTGCCCAGCTAAGTATGGTGTCCTCGGACACACCCATGGAGGAACAGGGGGGCACAGAGCCTGGAGTGGAGTGAAGGTTCCTCAGACGCAGAGCAGGAAACAGCTGCCCACGTGGCTGCCAATTCCAGAAAGCCCTGATAATCCTAGATCCTGCACACAAAGGATCCAGTGAACCTGTTCCATCAGAGAGGGAAGGAGCCACGGGCATAATTCAGAGCCGTGATGAAAGTTCCAGCAGCTCCTCTGATTAAAACTGAAAGTCCACAATTCTCCACCTAATCGCTTGGTGAAAGGGAAGATTAGCACAAGTCCGCAGCCCTGATAACTCCTACTACCCCTTTAAGTCCCATGTAAAATTTCAGGCATCTCCCTGGAGACCCCAAGCTGGGCTATTGCCATTGCTTTCCCACTAATTGGAAAACTATAATAAGAAGGGAAACATTGACGATTCCATAATAACCTCAATAATAGAGCAGCTTGCCTTGTGCTCCCTGATTACTCTCTCCGTTTACTAAATACACTTGCAGGGCTTGAAAGGATGAATGATGGAGGTTATTGTGAGCCCTTGATGTCACTGCATTTTTCATTATATTAAAACAATAACATTTGTACTGGGGGAGATCATTTGGTCCAGAAAACCTTCGGACTCCTGCGTGCTGGGATGAAGGCTTTGCAAATTTGAACGACTCCCTTTGGGGACATAAAGACATGCAGCTTTCTGTGCCCACAACGGAATCTTTAAACCACAGCGGGAGGAGGGGGCGGCATGAGCGCAGGGGCCTCAGCGAAGCTGTCGCTTCTTCCTCCCTTTTTGTTCCAAACCACTTCGCATCTGGCATCTCATGGTGTCTTAAGAGGCTACGGCTGTGAGCAAAGGAGGTGAGGGGGAGTCCATGGGGCAGGGAGAGGCTGGAGCGGCTCCATGGGGGAGTAGACAATACATCCCCAACCCCGCCGGCTCCCAACCCCGTCACAAGGTCCAGAGAGCTGTGCGGTGGCTGTAGCCCGCCTGCTGCTCCTGGGGAAGACCCAGCTACCACCATGCCCTCAAAACAACCGCGTTCCCAGACCTGGGTGGCCCTTATCAGTCAAATGACAACATAGGGGCCCAAGGACTCCTAATGCAGAATCCATTGACTTCCTATTTTCCCAACACTGTATAGCAGAGGGAACTCTACTCAATAATCTGTAACGACCTTATGGGAAAATAATCTAAAAACGAGTGGATACAAGTATATGTATAACTGATTCACTTTGCTGTACACCTAACAGTAACACAACATTGTAAATCAACTGTACTCTAATGAAAATTTAAAAAGAACCAGTCCACAAATAGGCCACGATCGTTATTTCTGCACAAGAGTGGCAGAGGTGTTAACTGTGGGGCTGTCTCAGGCTTTACACAAAATACTTTTTTAAATGGGCAGCTGGTTTGAGATCAAATTACAGGTGCACTTACAGTGGTAACAAAGGAGGGTGCCTCTGACAATGTAAAGTAAATCTCCATGGCATGGGATATGGCAGACGATACCACTTCCCTTCATCTGGAACACGCACCGAACACTGAGCCGCACTTGTACTGCAGAGAGGAATCAGGCCCAGAAATAAACCAGGAGCCACGTGGCAAGGCGTGCATTAGCCTGAAATCGAGAAGAGAGGCAAGGCTGAAGGGTGGAGTGTAGCGGGGCCAGGGGAGAAGATTCTGCTGGCCAAGTGTGTGGCGGCCCTTGGCATTGTCCTTCGCTTGGCCTAATCCCCAAAGTCACCTCACTCTGTAAACCCCTGCATGTTGGGGCAACACACAATTTTTAGGAAGGGGTTGTCCCCATGCATGACAATTCTTTTCCACACCATAATAAGAGCCAAGGCTTGCCAAGGCAGTCTTTCTCAAGTTTTTATAGGCACATGAATCACCTGGAGATTTTGTCAAAACGCAGACTAGGATTTGATTGGTCTGTGTTGAGGTCCGAGATTCCTGCATTTCTAACAAGTTCATAGATGTTATGGATTCACCTGGTCCATGGACCACACTTTGAGAAGCAACGTTACGTTGTTACTGTGAGCCAGGCAGGCACTGTTACAGGTGCTTCATGCAGAGTGTATACTCATCACAACCAACCTCTTAGGTAGGTGCCATTTTGTAGATGGAGAGATGTAAGCACAGGGAGGTTTTGCAACTTGGCTAAGGTCACACAGCCAGTAAGGAACAGAGCCAGGATTTGATCCCTGGCAATCGAGTGCTAGAGTCTGACTTCTAAAAATCAGTTTCAATTCTTAGAGATATAATTCCTCATACACCCCTACCCCACAGTGAAGTCATATACACAGGTTCTGCTTTCTGCCTGTGGACATTTCTTCAACACGGTAATTTGACGACATTTACAGAGCGAGTGTTTTGAGCCAGGCCCTGGGCTAAGCTCAAGTTAGTAGAGAGCCGGCCCTGCCTAGAGGAACGGGGGGGGGGGGGGGGGGCAGGCGGGGCAGTGGGACAAGTGATCTGACAGCTCTAATGCATAGTGACCCACCCTGGGATCACAAAATGCATTGGATAAACTCACATAGGTTACACTGTTTTCTTCTCCCCAGGGTGGAAGGGAAGAAGAGGAAATTAAGGTTTTATTTTTCAAAAGCCTAATACATGATAAGACTTGTACATGTATTACCTCATTTAATCCACACGTCAGCCTGAAATATAGGTGATATTCTCCCCTTTAAAACTGTATCAGAGGTCTTCCCTGGTGGCGCAGTGGTTGAGAGTCCGCCTGCCGATGCAGGAGACACGGGTTCGTGCCCCGGTCCGGGAAGATCCCACATGCCGCGGAGCGGCTGGGCCCGTGAGCCATGGCCGCTGAGCCTGCGCGTCCGGAGCCTGTGCTCCGCAACGGGAGAGGCCACAGCAGTGAGAGGCCCGCGTACAGAAAAAAAAAAACAACGCTGTATTAGACCCTGTCCAAGGTCACAGAGCTAGCTGAGTAGGAGCGGGCATTTGAACTTGTCTATACCTGACTCCAAAGCTGGTGTTTTCCCCATATGCCGTTTTTCCTGTTATGTATGTATTGCTGTGAAACTACCCCAAAACATAGTGGCATGAAACAACATCCACGTGATTATGCTCGAGGATTCTGCAGGATAGGAATTCAGAAAGGGCACAGCGGGGAAGGTTCTCTGCTCCACAACATCTGGAGGACTCACTTCCAGGGGGCTTCCTGGCTCACACATCTGGTGCCCGAGTCAGGAAGGATGAGCTTGTACAACTGGGACCGTCATTTGGAGTGCCTTCCAATGTGGCCACTCATAGCAGTCTCAGGATAGTCAGACTCTACACAGTGGCCCGGGGCTCCAAGAGTAAGTGTTTCCACAAGCAAGGTGGAAGCAGCATGACATTTAATGACCTAACCCTGAAAGGGTTAGGCATCGCTTCACCTTTCTCTGTTGGTACACCATGGTCACAGAGCGCCCCCAGATTCAAGGCAGGGGACATAGACCCCACCTCTTGATGGGGAGTGTGTCAAAGAACTTGTGACCGTGTCGTAAAACCACTACAATCACTTTCACCCAGACGAACCACCCTCCCATGTGGCCCTTGCCTTTTGGAACCACATCGAAGACTTTTAATAACTCAGCCCATGAGGATGTCAACTAGCGCAGCATGGGTACCCAGAAGAGTGAGCTACTGATGGCTGGAAGACATCAATGGGATGAACTCACCATTAATCCGCCTTATAGGATAGCTTTAAGGACTGTATTCACAGGGAATCATGGGCCTGGCAATGACCACAGACTCTCCCCCATTAATGCCCAGCACTGCTGTTGAATGCTAATGCAGAGGATATGGCTGATGAGCAGCAACAGTTTCCCACCCACATCTTTCTTGGATCCGCCTTCTCACCATGGGCCGCAGTGGTTCCTAGATCAGGTGTCATGGTTTAAAAGCTTCCACATCGGGTTGGCATCATCCAGTACCCCCAAGAAGGCCTTGGCTTCCAGGGGACACTTACAGTGGGGAACCTTGCCACCAGTAAGGAGATTCTCTCAACCTCTATAGGATATGTTCGCCTTCCACCCTCCGTGGAACTTTACGTCACAAAACCCATGGCTCTGAAAGCCCAACAAGGAGCCACAGGGAGCCGTGCACCATTCAATATGGTGGACAGGTGAGAACACAGCAAGTAACTGATGGGGAGCTGAGTAGACGGGAAGTCATTTAATCAATCTGAGCAGGCACTGCAGACCACTCATATAGAGCTCAATCAGAAACAATTGGCAAGTGAGAAATACCTCCTTCACTAATAATTTGGTGCTCTTCCCCCATACAATGTGGACCTATATTGCTTTCGGCTTAACAACCTCGATCTAATATTTAGGGCTTCTAACAAAATGGAGTCTGTCCTTCCTTCCTTCCTCCCTTCCCTCCTTCCTTCCTTAACAATTTACTAGACAATCTAGGCACTAGGAAAAGATCAGTGACCAAAACAGACAAAAATCCCTGCCCAGCCTTCATTCTGGTTGGGAAAAGATAAGACTAAACAGTTAAAAGATAACACTAAACAGTTTATACATGACGCTAAAATGCGGTAAATGCTATGGGAAAATTAAGAAGATTGCAAACAGCTGTTGGTGGGTGCTAAAGTGTTAAACTGAGTGGTAGGGGAGGGAATCACTGTGAAGATGGTATCAGAGCAAGAATGTGAAGGAAGCAAGGAGGTATCCACGGGGCACAAAAGCATTCTAGGCAGAGACAACAGTCACCTCCGGGGTGTTGGGGGGGGGCTGGCATGATTGTGGGACAGATGGAGCAAGGAGTCATTGAAAATGAGGTCACAGAGGTATAGAAGGGCCCAATTATGGATTCTGGCTTTTATTCTGGGGGAAGTAGGAAAACAAGGAATTGTAGGGTTTTAGCAGAGTCACATAATCTATCTAGCTTTTCAGAGGTTTACCTCGGCTGCTGTATTGAGAATGGACTAGAGGCGAGTGAGGGTAGAATCAAGGAGACCACTTATGAGGGCACTGCAGAAATGCACGAGAGACATGATGGTGGCCAAGACCAGAGAGGTATCCGTGCAGGTGCGGAGATGTGGTCAGATTCTGCATGCATTTGTTGAGTGAACAGAATTTACTGCAGATGGAGATGGGATACGAGAAGAAGAGTGGCACAGAAGAGGACTCCAAAGTTTTGGACGTGAACATCTGGAAGCATGGGGTTTTCACTACCCAAGATGGGGAGAATGGGAATGGAGCAGAATGGAGAGAAGACGAGGAGCCCTGTTTGGGGCATGTTCGGTTAGAGATGTCCACTGCACATCCAAGAGGAGACGTCAGGTAGGCAGTCAGATGGTGTTAACACTAACTTTTGGAGGAACCACCCAGGAAGCAGCCATTTCTAAAGGAATGCCTGCATGTTCACAGGTGGCTGCCAGCAGGGGCAGCTTTTCCTAAAGATATGAAGGTAATGGTCCAAATAAGATAGCAAGTCTAAGGTCAGTCAACCAATCAGCAGGCATATTCTGGCCACCTGCCCTGTGGCAGCACTGTTCCAGGCACAGGAAGGATGCAGCGGGAAACTCAGACACGGATATTTCCTTCAGGGTATCTTTAACCCCTTAGCTGAACTGACACTTGAGTTGCGCTCAAATCAACGAATTCATAGATCTCCACAGAGCACAGATTATGTGCTGGGCACTGGAGGAAACACGAAGGAGTAGCAAGACACAGCCAAGAGAGTCATCCATAGTTAGAGGGGAAAGACATAAGCCTCTGAAAATTTAAGGAGAAATCTACGAAAAGTCACAAAAAAGTCAATGAACTAATGTAAAATAAAGGTAGAAAATCCCTGGCAAATGACTTCTTATTCTAGATGCTTATTGGAGTTCTGAGTATAAATCTGGAGGAAGTGGGCACCTGCTTGAATTTCAGGAAGCTCTCTGCCCATGGTCAAGCTCTAGAACACCCCACCTCTGGTTTGCGTAAGCCTTCAAAAGTGTGATGCTTCTCTTTGCCGATAATGGAGTTTAGGAATGATTTCATATGTGGACTCCACGTCCATGGTTTTCAAACATCAGAGTTTTGGGAACTTATAAAAATTCAGTCCTGGACCACACCTCCCAGGGATTTTGATTCATTAAAGTTACCTTTAGTCAGGTAGTCCCAGGCTCTAACAACTCACCACTGCAGCCACAGGTCGGAATGAGCAGGAAAGCTACCAGGTCCCCCAGGATTAGACCTGGGGAGGGAGCGGTCACTAGAAGTTAAGGGAAAGCCTTCGCTTTGATAGTCATCTATGATACTAGTGATTCACTGATTTACTCAGAACTCATGAGTTCTGTTTCAACCACATATTGTTATCCTTCTCACTCTAATGAAACAGAAAACAACAAATATGGTTTAAATCCAGTTTCTGCAAGACGCAATGGAGTATATTCACCCAGCACTGCATCAATAACGAAGGAATAAAAGCAACCACTTTGGTTGGACTTTTCCTACTTTTGATGCACTCGGGTGTTGTAACCTTTAAAATCGGGCTGCTTACAGTCAGTAACCCGACAACATCCTACCCCAGCCCAGACTATTTTCATGTCTCTCTCCTTGAAAGGTCTTTTTAGTAGTGAGCTCTATTTTTTGACCCCCTAAATACGAACCACACGTTGAAATATTTTAACTATGGTCCTTTGAAGGGGTGGGGGGGGGTGACAAGTTCATGTAAACCTATGTCTCCTGGGCTCCACATACTGCACCGAAGCAGAGCCCTATGGGTTCACTGCTGTAATAACCCTACAGTTCCTGAGATGTCAGAATCAAGGATAAGGTCATGGCAGCCTACTGCTTTCCTTATTTTATGTCTGTTAAAAGAGATCAGTTGACACTGAGTTGGTTAAGGATGAAGATCTGCCCAAGATGACCCACTAAAAAGTGGCACCACTAAAATTTGAATCCAGGCCTGTACGACTCCAAAATCAATTCCCTTTCCCTTTTTCCTTGTGGAGGACACACCCAGATCAACCACATTTGCAACCAGCCTTTTCCCACAATCAGTCAAACTGAGAAGCAGTGACAGTTCTCTCACCTCCTCCGCTTAGGTCAATCCAGAATCCAATTTGATGGCAAGTTTCTGTGTGCCGCAGAGCTCTTATCTTACACACACCAAAAATAGTGCAGACGAAATGAAAGGACTCTACCACATGAGGGGGAGGGAAGGAGTCCCACAGAGCCCCCTCTGGGGAACACTTCATCAGTGGATAGTACATAAAATGTTTACCAGTACATTCTTATTCTTCACCCTTTGCAGTCATGGTTTCATGCAACCCTCTAAATCACTATCAATAAAATCAACGGAACAGCATCGCTAGTACAATTTTGGAACCTGGCAGGTGGATGGGGGAGGAGGGAAGCAGAGAAAAATGGATGGAGCTGTCACTGAAGTCAAGAAAACAACAGGCTAAATTGAGTGCTTTCTACTCTGATGTATTTAAGTCAGACTCAGTAAGGCTTGGCACCGACCCCTGTTCACTGTGCTACCACGATCTCAGCAGATTCCCACTAGTGTATTGGGCGCTTTCTGAAATCCTCTTTCTCGTGGTGGTTCAGACTGAGCTTCACAGAAGTTGTTAATGCTGCTTGCCAATGATTGCTTGTTCTCCCCCCTTTCAGCACATATAGGAATTGCACTTCCTGGTCTCCTGTGGTTGGGTGAGGCCATGAGACCAGTTTGGGCCCATGAATTGTGTTTCTTCCAGGCAGAAACTTTAATTGCAGGTCAAGAACTTCCCAGGCATTCTTTTCCTCTGGCGTGGCAACTACCAACTTGCAGATGGTGGCTGCTCTGTCATCCTGGGTTCTTGAATAATCGCTAGGAGCAGAGACCCCCTGGCAACCCGGGTTAGGCATGGAACATTTGAGTATCTTCCTACATGCCCATGACCTATGGCATGTATCATGCATGAAAAGTAAACCTTTATTGGATACAAATGAACTTACCTGCAAAACAGAAACAGACTCAGACTGAGAGAACGAACTTATGGTTACCAGCGGGGAAGGATTAGGGGGAGGGATAGACTGGGAGTTTGGGATTGACATGTACACACTGCTATATTTAAAGTGGATAACCAACAAGGACCTACTGTATAGCACAGGGAACTTTGCTCAATATTATGTAACAACCTAAATGGAAAAGAATTTGAAAAAGAATAGATACATGTATATGTATAACTGAATCACTTTGCTGTACACCTGAAACTAACACGACATTGTTCATCGACTATACTCCAATATAAAATAAAGAGTTTCAGTAAATAAATAAATAAACCTGTATTGTTTTAAGTCACTGAGATTTGGGAGTTTTGTTACTGCAGCATACTCTAGCTTTTCTTGATTAATTCAGCAACCAAGCTTCTGAACCAGGAACAAGCAAGGAAACTGGGAGCTTTGAGATTGTAGGAAGGCTTTGCTGGCATCACCTTTGAGGAATTATGTTTCCCTAAAATTTTTGGTGTTCCAAGAAAACCTCTATTTCTGGGGTGCTGCAATATGATGATCTTAAAGCCCTGTTGAAGCCGATTTGAATTTATAAACCCTCTCATGATTCTAGAGGGTATGACTTTCAATACGTGATATATACCACGACTCCCTGTAGAGATACTCAATAGACATCATACAGACTGAAAAGCTGGGGCAAAGATGGGCCCGGCCCTTGCATCTGTGCCCCCCACTTTAACACAGTGTCGGGATCGCAAAAATGCACTCAGGCTGAACCGCTTTGGACTGAATAGTTTAAATCCCAACACCAGCATTTACTAGCTGTGGGCAAATTGCTTGATCTCAGTTGTTTTCATCTGCAGGGAGGAAATCATACTACTGTCTACTCATAGCGCTGTTGTAAGGAATTCACGAATCGGCATA
>NW_021703785.1:54347672-54347917 GCF_005190385.1 Monodon monoceros | reverse complement strand
TACTGTCTACTCATAGCGCTGTTGTAAGGAATTCACGAATCGGCATAAGTTAAGGGTATAAGTTACTGTCTACTCATAGCGCTGTTGTAAGGAATTCACGAATCGGCATAAGTTAAGGGTATAAGTTACTGTCTACTCATAGCGCTGTTGTAAGGAATTCACGAATCGGTATAAGTTAAGGGTATAAGTTACTGTCTACTCATAGCGCTGTTGTAAGGAATTCACGAATCGGTATAAGTTAAGGG
>NW_021703785.1:54243788-54347662 GCF_005190385.1 Monodon monoceros | reverse complement strand
CTCATAGCGCTGTTGTAAGGAATTCACGAATCGGTATAAGTTAAGGGCTTGCAAGAATGCCTGGCACACAGTAAGCACTATACATATATATATATATATATAATATTATCAATTACAATTGTATATTAATATACAATTAATATTATCAATTCATTGTTAATATTATCATTAGTCCATTTTTTCCAACATCTGTGAATTTTTTTTTTATTAGACAGGTAAATCTGAGGAAGCATATAAAGCTTTTTCCTGGCTGTAAAGAATACTTTTTAAGTGAAAATACAGATTTTAAGCATGTTTTTTTCAGTCCCTAAGAATTTGCTAGCCATTCTGCTGCAATCATTCAGACGGCAATGCCTTGGCAGGCGTCACTGTAAACACTGTGCAGCCATCAACAGTACACATGCACCGGCCCGGGGGTTTCTATGATTCACAAGGCCAATGTTCATTATTGGGCTATTGGCCATAAGTGGCTATTATTTTTGGCTCCAGATACCATCATTTTAAGAGTTCTCCTTGCTGCATAGTATTCACAGGTCCCCATGAATATTGGGACATATCGAAACGTTCAGACCTTTTGAGACGGAGGCTTAATTTTTTTTTTTTTCCGATACGCGGGCCTCTCACTGTTGTGGCGCACAGGCTCCGGACGCGCAGGCTCAGCGGCCACGGCTCACGGGCCCAGCCGCTCCGCGGCATGTGGGATCTTCCCGGACCGGGGCATGAACCCGTGTCCCCTGCATCGGCAGGCCGACTCTCAACCACTGCGCCACCTGGGAAGCCCAGGCTTAATTTTTAACTTCTGATTGAAGTCAGTGCTCCATTTTGTTGAATAATCATGGGTTTAAGAGTTGTAGGGAAGGAAGCTCAAGGGACAACCAAATGGTGCGTCGACATTTTTCAGGGAACGTTCAGTCCCACTTGACTTTCTGAGTAGCTATCGCCAAAGCACCTAATACACTTGGAGGAACTCCAAGAGCTCAGCGTGCTCACAAACACAAGTGCTTACACAACATCAAGCTTCCCTTGCTGGCCCTCCAGGTGCTCTCCGAGGTACTAGGGACCCATCGCACGGCACTCAGAACGGGAAGCCCGTGGCAGCCCGATCTGTGCAAGGAAGTTTCGGCAGATAATCATGCCTGAGCCCTCAGTCCCACTCAACTCCTCCAGTTTTGGTCTCTTGCCCAAATGTGAGTCTGTTCTATGGGTTACACTGAAAAAGGAAGAAAATAAATTAACACTTATTTTGTCCCTGGAAGGTTTGGAGAGCTCTGCTTACTTTTTTTTTTTTAAGTCAGATGGATTGATGTGAAATGTATATCCAATAACATTTACCCTTTTTAGGGGTACACAGCTCTGATGCTTTTAATCCAAAGATCCAGAAACTTCTTCTCTAGGGTCCTCCTGGGGATGCCAGGGAATCCACTTCAGTAGCTCAGATCCACAAATACAGCGCTGGTCTCTCACTTCTGGTCTTGCAACCTCACCCTTCAATCCCCCAGACAAGTGATAAAAACCATTTTTGAAAACTTACAAGTAAAGGGCATATAAGCTCTAGTTTTCTATTAGGCCCCAAGAGACTGAAATGGCACCTTCCAATTCGGCAGAGTCATTTATATATGTATTAATCATGCCTTTTTATTTTCTGTATTTCTGATGCTTTGACATCTGGGGTCTTGCTGACCCTAGAGGGACTGCCCCTCCCAGGGCTAGCCGGTTCCTAGAGATAGTAGAACACTTGCCTGCAAGTGTGCCTTTTATACGCAAACTAACCAATGCAGAGCCCACAGCCCACACCACCATCATCTCCTCTACTGGGCTGTCACACACCGAGCCTAACCCCCCAGGACCAGGTACCAGACAAATAAAGACAGCACTTGCACCCCTAGTCGACCCTAACCTGCTTAACCTGCCTTGCATTTTCTGTGAAAACCCAAGTAAAGGCTCTGGCCCACATTTTCCCCTCACCCCCTCTGCTCCTGACCTACCCTGGTGCTTTCCCATGGGTCCTGAATGGCATGACCCCCTCCTCCCGGGAACTGTGAGGAAAAAGCTACCTTTTCAATTGTAACTGTCCCCTAGCTTGGGCCTCACCATACCTGAACAGTAATAAAATCTACATTTAAAACAATACACATCTGCATATTATAGACATTTCACAAAGTACATGTCCAACTGACTGTGTGAAAGGCTCTCACTGAGAGGCATGCCAATGACCACCTGGATGACCTTCAACACCACCTGCACAGCTGACACATGGGCCAATTCTGACTCCCAGTCACAGTGCCATTAAAAATATAAACAGCTCAGGAAATGGTTTGGTAAAAGTTAACATAAAATTCATTCATTCAAATATGTATTGAGCATCTATAATGTATCTGGTGGTACTAGAGATTCAATAATAAGTTGTGGTCCAGACCTCCAAGAGCTTCTAATATAAAAAAATGGTACCCATACATCACCTCATATTCTATAGAATATAGTAGTCAAAGTGCTCCTGGCCTCCTAGTTGTGGTGTCATGAGGGGTAGGGGAGGGAAGCTTGGGGGCACCAGCAACAACGCTGCCAGAAAGGAAGCTAAAGTACTGGCAGGTGTAAAAGATGAATAAGATCCTTCTGCTGCATGAATACCTTCCCTTGCTTCCTGAAAATCTGGCCTTTGGCCTGCCCAGTTACCTCAGTTTTTAGTATTTACCTCAAACTTCCAGGAATTTCTTGTTCAAAAAAAAAAAAAAAGTGTGACCCTAGTGATGTCTTCTGGGTCAGAGCCTGCAAGATTTGGCATATCTGCCTTCCATTCTTTGGCCAAGCAAGAAATGAAGTCAAGTCAAAACAGACTGCTGGCCCAGAAGACATTCATACCAGAGCAGGCACCACCCGGTGGGATGTCCTAGCGAAGGGCAGTGGTGGCAGAGGAGGGCTTGCTGGTCATAACTGCTGTATATCAAATATTCCCATTTCTCTGTGTTAAGGCGTAGGGAAGGCTTGTCCTTGCTGGCTCCCCTGTGGTTGGATGGAGCCATGTGACAAGTTTTACCCAATGAATTGTAAGCAGAAGAATGTGTGTTAGTCACTTCTAGACCAAGCGTGTAATGGTTGAAGAGAAACCCTGGAGCTGCACTGCCCAATATGGTAGCCACCAGCCACGTGTGGTTACTGAGCACTTGAAATGTGGCTGGTCCAAACTGAGATGTGCTCTAAGCATAAAATACTCTTGTGGAAATTATAACACTGGGCTAGATAAAATACATTATCAAAATTAATTTCACCTTAATCACCTTCATTTTGCCTTTTTAACGTGGCTACTAGAAAATCTGAACTTATATATGCAGCTCATGTTATATTCCTATTGGACAGCGCTGCCCTAGAGCTTTTCTCTCCTCTTCTACATGACTGGGAATGTGCCAGATAAGATTACTCCTGGTGACCAGGGTCCTGAGGTGGGAATGACAATGATGTGGAGAGAGCCCTCCAGCTACCCTCAAAGGACATGCAGCACAAGCAAGAAATCAACCTTTTATTAATCCAAGCAACTAAGACTGGGTTGGTTCATTACCACAGCAGTCTATTCTAACTGATGCAAGAAGGATGAAGACACTTGGAGCCAGTCTGGATACAGGTGGGGTAAGACATACAGTAAGAAAGGGACACAGAGGAGATGTTTCTCAAGTCATGTCTTGCCTATAATCATCCCTGCACGTGTGCGAACACACACACACACACACACACACACACCTGTTTATGTCCTATGGAAGAGGAGCCAGGACATGAAACACTCTTTTCGTCCAGTGACATTTCAAATCCACCAGTAGCAGACAAGGCTGCATGGGTCTTATGAAAAACTTGTCTTGTAAGAATGGTTGACGCTGGGGTTTTGGGCTTGGCTGTGTAGCACTCGCCTGTTTCTACCTCATTCCTGTCCATGGAACCACCTCTGATAATTTACTTCTAGGGCTGACAATCACCATAATGCCTCATTCAACCTGCATCCTCGATTCAGTCGGGACCCATGGTGATAGTGTAGGGAAAAATAATCCTGGGATGAACAACTGAAGGGAATTCTGAAAAGGGTGCTATACCAAAAGGTGGACTTAGACATTTGGTCTTCAGTGAACACTGAGGAAGGGGGATCATAAAGTCCTGTCATAAAGGAGGTGTGAGTGGTGTTTCCAACAATGGGCTTGCCAAGAATCAGAAATCTAGATTCCCCTACCATTCACCTATCTGCTACCGCCCTCATTCCCTGCTTCCATTACAGGTGTTTATGGCTATAACGGAATATTTAATTAACAGTGGTTCAAAAGAGGAAATTTCTTTTTCACATAACAAGAAGCTCAGGGATAGTCAGTCCAGGGCAAGTGTAGCAATCCAACAATGGCATTAAGGACCCAGACTCCACGCATCTTTCCTTTCACCTTCCTAAGCAGGTTGGTACATTGCCTCATGGTTGTAAGATGGCTGCTTTAGCTCCAGCATCACGTCTACCTTCATGATGGGAAGAAGAAAAGGGGAGGAACTAGCTTCAGCCCCAACCCTGTGGTACAAAAGGTAGGGCAGATGCCCAGGCCTCACACTTGGGGAAGAAGGGGCATACTTCAGAAAGGTGGGTGTGGGGGAGATGTACCTTTTTCTCCTAAATCCACAGGCCATGACTCAGGGTTTTATCAGCTGGTCACCTTTTTGAAATTTTTTTGCTTGGAGGGGTCTCCTTTTTGTAATATGCACAAAAGCACTATTTATGCTGGTAGACTTGGACCTAGTACCCTCAGTTGAAGAGCCTCTGCTTCTCACCCTCCAAGGATGCCCTCAGCCGGCAGTAATGCTCACTTTTCCTACAAAAGTGACCAACACTTTGGAACACAGTGCCTTGGGGTTAGAGTGTGTAGCCCACGATGGGTCATCGCTGCAATCTCTCCAGCCCCGCGCTAATCTCAATCCGCACCTCTTTCCCACACCATCACCACCACTAGCAGCAGGATCCAGACACACAACAGGTTCTTACCTCTCCTTACGGTAGCTGATTGGCAATTCATTCCCACCAAAATCTTAGCAGATAATGACCAAGCATTATGCCCCCGGGAGCCCCTGATACTAAGAGGCTACCACGGAAGTAGCAAAGCTTTCCCTAGAGCTCCAGGGCCTCGGGTAGTTATGGGGCTGAGAGAAGAGGGCAGCTCTCTGGAGGCAGGCTGTCTGACTCCTGCAATCCCACTTCCGGTTCCGGTTCTGGTTCTAGAGGCCAGATGGGATTTTCTGCCACCCCCACTCTGAGAGGGAAGCTGCGCCCATTCCGTAAAGACAATCTCTCACAAATGGCATTTCTGGCTGGGAAAATTGCCCTGCAGCAGAAAGAGCTGGGGCTAATTTAGTGTTCACTTCTCATCAGCTGAAATGTTTTTATTTTTGGAGAGAATTGGCGAGCCATAATTATTATCGATCTCTGGGACAGCAATCAGAGAAAGCTTTCGTGTACCCTCAAAAGAGCAGGACCAGGAATAGACGCCAATCTCTCAGCCAATCAGAGCTTCTTCTTGCTCTAAGTTGACTTTAGAGCTGACTTGCCATTTAAAGAAAAAAAATAATAATTAAAGTTCTACATAGTGAATCTGGATGTGGCAATCACTCCCCTGTCAGTATTTATGGAGCATTCACTGAGGTCCTAGCCATATAGTCTTAGAGAATGTCTTACCTGACTTTCAACAGATGGATATTAATGGGATATTTATTTACAGAGTACAATTAAACTGGAGCTGCATCTTAAGGTACAATTTACATAATCAGCTTTGTTCTGAACTGATGAGCTGTTTTCAATAGCTCCTGGGACCCTTCAGTCACAGCTGCCTCAAAGCCACAGCCACTGAGAATGGAGATTAAACAGCTTCCTAAAGCCAGAAGTCTTGATGAGGATCTATTACCCCATCCTGGAGACCTCATAATTTCTCTAGACACTGGCAAAGGATCAAAGATCCATGTTCGCTTCCTGCCATCATTCGGGATCAAAAGAAAGACGTTCAATTTGCATTTGGAAACCATTACAGTCATGGATAATCTCACCCTCACTTCTATAAAGTTTATGGCATTTCAATTTTTTAATGCCTCACATTCCAAACAACACACATAATTACCGACGTACCACACCACGTGCTTGGGGAGCCTGGAGGAAATCTTCCTAATGATTAATTTCATTTTAATACCTGTGCACATAAAGCTGGTTTCCAGGGAGAGCTGATCACAGGCAAGGCACATTCAGAGCCTGGAGGGATACAGGGAGTAAATGCTCAAGGGGAGAGCCCGGTTGACAGAACTGGACCCTCAATAAGGAACTGTTATCTCCTTATCCCGACCCCCCGCCCAGAGGGCAGTGCGTTGACCAAATACTTCCTGTCCTTCCAATGCATCTGATCTTAACCTGGTGAACAGCATTGCTCCTGTAAGAAGTCACAGCAAATGAACACTTCCTGAAAACTCAAGCTCTTTACGCGGGCCTCTCACTGTTGTGGCCTCTCCCGTTGCGGAGCACAGGCTCCGGACGCGCAGGCTCAGCGGCCATGGCTCACGGGCCTAGCCACTCCGCGGCATGTGTGATCTTCCCGGACTGGGGCACGAACCCGTGTCCCCTGCAGCGGCAGGCGGACTCTCAACCACTGCGCCACCAGGGAAGCCCCAAAACTCAAGCTCTTTAAGTTTGCTTTGTTCATTCCTTCAGACAGCCTTAGGAGACAGCAATTATTACTGGCCCACCACCCTTTGCAGATGAGAAAACTGAGTCCTAGAGAAGTTAAGTAATTAGTCCCCAACCCCCTAGTGCATTAAATCGAGTAACCAGAGTTTGAACCCAGTCTGTCTGGCTCCATAATACAAAGTGCTTACCCACCCTGTTTCTACACAGTCTCCTAGAGCAAACAACACGGAGAGTTCTACTAGTAGACCTGAGGTTCCCAAATATTGATAGAAATATAAGAAGAGGCTTAAAATGAGACTTCTACAACCCAGGGCTGTATTTGCTAACCTTGATTCTTACGTTGGGCAAACAAAAAAATCCTTAAAGGAGAGGTTGATGTAAATTATTTATTCATCCATTCACTCATTTATTCATTACAATAGGGCTTGTAAGCTATAGTTAAGATATAACAGAGAGGTCAAAATCATACCCCATGGGGAGCAAGAAACGTACACCGCTGGAATCTCTACAAATTTGGGGTTTTGTGATGTCAACTGGTTATCTAAATAAACTTCAATTCTAATAGAAAGGTTCGTATATGTGAAACACATTCCTAAAATTCACTGAGCTAATTAGCGACAACAAATGCGGTAGGAGAAACATACACCTGGAGGAGGGTCTATTGATTCCTCCACCCGCTAAGCACGCAACCCTCAGCTCGTGGACCTATGTTCCATGATGGGATAAATGGCTATTGACATCCTGTTCACTCCTGAAAGCCTAACTCAGGGGACTTCCCTGGTGGCATAGTGGTTGGGAATCCGCCTGCCAATGCACAGGACAGGGGTTCGTGTCCCGGTCCGGGAAGATCCCACATGCCACGGAGCGGCTGGGCCCGTGAGCCACGGCCGCTGAGTCTGCGCGTCCGGAGCCTGTGCTCCGCAACGGGAGAGGCCATAGCAGTGGGAGACCCGCATACCGCAAAAAAAATAAAATAAAATAAAAATAAAAGTTCAGGTGACCTTTTGCAGAGATATTTTACTTTTAAATAGGAGCTCTCTAGAGGTACAGCGCTTAAATTTCAGTTGTGTTTCTAAATGGTGGCAATTTCAGGCCAAGGCAACAAGTTGAGAGAGAAAGGGGTGGGGGGAGAGATGACCACTGTAGCGGGTTGGATGGTGGCCCCCCAAAATATATGTCCGTATTCTAACCCCCGGAAACTGTGAAGGTGACCTTATTTGGAAAAGGAGTCTTTATAAATATAATTAAGTTAGGATCTCAGGATGCAATCATCCTGGATTACCCAGATGGACCCTACATCCAATAACATGTCCTTATAAGAAACAGAAGAGGAGACACAGACACAGAGGAGAACACCATGTAAAGATGGAGGCAGAGATTGGAGTGATGCAGCCACAAGCCAAGAAGCACCTGGAGCTACCAGAAGCTGGAAAAGGCAAGGAAGGATTCTCCCCCTTGAGCTTTCAGACTTCAGACACGCTCTTGGAGAGCTGTCTCCCAGGTTGCAGCCCAGTGTTCTTCGTGGCATTCTTCCCTACCAACCCACATGCTTACACTGGGAAGAAGGTGGGGAGCAAATGCCAACAGTCTTAAGACCCCAGATCGGGAGGGTGGATCGTGAGGAAAATCTGTAGCACCAGGACATGCTTAAGAGAGAAAGTCACAATTTCCTAAGATGTTGAAGAAAGGTTTAATATAACGAAGCGGATGGATGGGATAAAGAAATAATGGAATTAAAATGAGAAAAGAAATACTTGGACAAGTTTACAAGTTCATTTCTCTGGTGGTGCAGTGGTTAAGAATCCGCCTGCCAATGCAGGGGACACGGGTTCGAGCCCTGGTCCGGGAAGATCCCACATGCCGCAGAGCAACTAAGCCCGTGTGCCACAACTACTGAGCCTGCGCTCTAGAGCCCACGTCGTAGACACAACTACTGAGCCCACGGGCCACAACTACTGAAGCCCGTGCACCTAGAGCCCGTGCTCCACAACAAGAGAAGCCACCGCAATGAGAAGCCCGCACACCGCAACGAAGAGTAGCCCCCGCTCGCTGCAACTAGAGAAAGCCCATGTGCAGCAACAAAGACCCAACACAGCCAAAAATAAGGGAGGGAGGGAGAGAGAGAGAGAAAAAGAAGAAGAAAGAGAGAGAGAGAGAGAAAGGAAGACAGGAAGAAAGAAAGAAAACAGGAGGAAAACCAGGTTAGAGCAAGGACTACTGTTCTTCTCTATTAAAAAAAAAAAGAACTAAAATTAGAGTGCAAAATGATTTCTATAGGTAGATGATGGAAGACTTGTCACTCAGAACATTTAAAGCTAAATCAGTCTGCAGGATACACACAGGAGAAGCGAGATGCATCACTCAGGCCATTATACAAATGATTCAGGAAGAAAAAGAAAAACGCTCTTTGGGACTAAAACAGTTCTCTTGTCTGAAAAATCTGCATTTGATCTTCATGGGGATTGAATTTACCTGGCAATTGCTTGTCTACTTCTTTGTATACACCCAGATTTTTAAATGCATTTACCTTTCTTAGGAGTACCTAGTTGAGGTTAGGAAAACATCCTCTGACAGCAGGACAATCAAATTACCGTAAAGACAATTTCAACAGCTTCCAAGAGTTCTGGAAACCAAAGGTCTCCACCTAGGTGCTCTGAAAGGTGAAATGCAGGGGGAGTTTGTGAGCAGGCCCTGTGGCTCCTGCAGCCCCACCATCTTTCTCCATCCCCCTCATCCACACAACAGGGCAGATTACTCTGAGGGCCATGATGCCATTGCTTGAAGGACCCCATCCCTGTGGGGTCACCTAACCAACCTCGTCTGTAGACGGAGGCAGGAGGGGGCACTCTCCGTCCTCCCAGAACTCAGTCCCAGTCACCCTTCCCCATAAGGCTCAGCCAGGAACGTACTCTGCCTTCCTCGAAAATCAGCTTTTACCCACGCTTTGCACAAGCTCCTTTACTGCAATGGGCGATTCCCATCAGCACTGTGTCCTCTTCCATTCTGCTTGCTTGGGTCGCGTGTTAGCGTTCCAAGAGATGCATGCAAAAAGGAGGTGAGGTGGGCAATTTCTACTGTAAATTTTCTATCTCTATAGTATGTGTAGAAGTAATCAGGAGCGTGCCATTTAATCTTTTTTGCTTATATCTCCAAGGTAAGTGTTTTCATTTAAAAGGTAAAACCTGGGACTTCCCTGGTGGTCCAGGGCCAAGGCTCCATGCTCCCAGTGCAGGGGGCCCGGGTTCCATCCCTGGTCAGGGAACTTGATGCCGCGTGCCGCAACTAAAGTTCCCACACGCCGCAAGGAACCTCCCACGTGCCACAACTAAGACCCGGCACAGCCAAATAAATAAATGAATATTTTTTAAAAAATAAAATGTAGGACCTTCCAGTCTTCCCACGTGGCCCCACAGATGCCCTGAGATCCAGCCCTTGCCTCCATCCTGAACCTGCCTCCTCTCACCTGCCTTTTTTTTTTAAAACAAGTGATCAGTTTATTAAGAATTAAATGAGGGTATGGAATGTGATACAAGACACTCAAGATGGATATAATAGTACTACTCACACAAAAAGTTAAATCTCTTTTAAAAAACAATCACAAGACAAATGAAAAAGCAATTCTATCATCATAAAGTAAGGTATTTCATGCAAAAACTTCAAAGAAGTCCCCAGTCCCCCCCAAACCCCCCCAAGCTCCTAACAAAGCTATCTGAAATATTGCCATGCTAACATATTAACCACAATATAATCATTCATAGAAAAGCAACACACTAATGAAGCAATGGATTAGATGAAACAACACAGGCTGCAATATCGTAAACTCACAGACCACGATGATTTTACATGATAAGCAATTCCAGAGTCACTCATAGCCGCCTTCTGCCTTGACGCTCATTCAGCCACACTGGCCTCCACAGCAGGCTGCTGCTGCCTCAGGGCCTTTGAACATGCCACTCACCTGCCTGGAAAAGCACCCCCACCCGTTCCTCCCTCTGCAGCTCCTCCTCTTCATTCCAATCTCAGCTCAAGACATATCAAAGGGGCCTCTCACTCTGGTTTCCAGTCAGCACGCAAGGATCTTGGAAGCTGTCATTCCCGTCCGTCCTCACAAGAAAAACTTTTTACACCTAAAAATCAACACCTCTTCTTAGACCTGTCAGAGAACTGAGGTCGCAGGGAAAATCACTGCCCCCAAAATTGGAGAGACAGGAAGACGGTAACAGAAACACAACTTACTGGAACAGAAACCTCCGTGAGAACGAGTGCTGAGGCAGGAAGCTCTGCACTGTAACTGATGAATCGCTGGAGGCTCCGAGTGTACAACTCTGAAAGGGACCCAGCCATGGGGGAACCGTCATACTTTTGAGAGTTTTAGGCGCTCCATCAGATTCTCATGGTGGAGATCAGAGAAAAATCCCCTCGCACTTTCGGCAGGGGGAGGAGGAAGGTAGCCATTTTGAAATACACCAGAATGCTCTGTTCTTCTTAAGGAGGCCTGCCCTGAGGAGACACTTTCACCAGCACCTAACCTGTGGGGTTTTTATCGGAGCCCAGCCTACCCTGGGGAAGGGAAATACCTAACTCCAGCCCCCTCTAGCCATCCTGTCCCACCTAAAGAGGGGGAAAACTGAGAAGCACTTGTGAAGGGCACAGCCCAGAATCACCAAAAGGCTGAGACCATAGGACAACAGACTGCTTCCCCTCCCCCACACCTCTGCAACACATCAGTATACATATGACATCACATCACATCTTCCCACATCACATCATATCACATATCACATCACGTATCACATCGCATCTTCCCACGTCACATCGTATCACATGTCACATCACATATGACATATCACATCACATCACACCTTCCCAACACATCAGTACACATCCTGTATAAAAACAGGGGAATGCAGTAAAGAACTTCACATCCCACACCTTATTTAAGCAGTCTCAAAGAGGCCTTTCCTTGACAGTGCTGTCTCAAACCGTACACACCTTCCATTCCAGCAGCTCATTTCCTATGTCTTTTTTCATAGCATTTAGCATTACCTAAGATCATCTTGCTTACATGATTACTTGTTTATTGTTTGTCTCTCCTACTGGAATATAAACTCCATGTCTGCCCTGCTCCTCAGTGAAACTCCAGTACCTGTAACAAAGCTGGAACAGAGTGAGGTGTTTAGAAAATACTTGGTAAATTACTGAATAACTGAATAAACACAAGCCCGTTGGTCTATACATCAGTAGCATGACTTTCACACTCAGAACATGTATTTTGATCAGCTCCTCTTCTTTGTCTTGGATTTTCTTTTTTTTTTTTTTTTTTTTTTTTCCGGTACGCGGGCCTCTCACTGTTGTGGCCTCTCCCGTTGCGGAGCACAGGCTCCGGACGCGCAGGCTCAGCGGCAAGGGCTCACGGGCCCAGCCGCTCCGCGGCATGTGGGATCTTCACGGACCGGGGCATGAACCTGTGTCCCCTGCATCGGCAGGCGGACTCTCAACCACTGCGCCACCAGGGAAGCCCTGTCTTGGATATTCTTAAGATGCTTTCCATTTTTCTTGGGAAAAAAAAATATATATATATACACATATATAAAATGTCTGTATATATGCATACATTTTATGTGTACACGGTACTCCAGCTCTTTATAATGAATGATAACTTAATATAGCTATGCATACAAATATCATCAAAACTGTCTCCATATTGAAAGATGTCAGCCACAGCCATTGGGCAGTCGCTATCTGTTTCACAGACATGGAGAAAGCAGAATGCTGGTAGCTGGGAGTAAGACTTAGGGTCAGAATAAGACTTCAGTTCATTTCCCCCCTCTCATATCCATAATAATATTTTTTTGTCACAGTGCCACTTGCTCTATTTCAGACAGATTTCTTTTCACTACATTGTAGTATATCAGTTCTTGGATATTAAAATTTGTTAATGTTGGAGAATGCCTAGCTCTTTTGAGCATTAGCAAACCCCTGGAGCCCACAAGATCAGAAAGATGAGTTAGGCTGTGATGATCAAATGTTCCCTTGCTGACACTGTAGGGATCCGCTGAACCTAGCAGATGGTGTACAGACATGCTGTCTGATTATACCTTCCCACGGTTTATAACACTCATCCAGGGAAAGCTAATTCCTCCCTACCAAGAGGGCTCCGTTATCAAAAATCACTGCTGTACTGCCTCTGTCCTCTTTCTTACTCAAATACCCAGACGCATCACTGCCCTCCTCCCTGACCTTTGCTCCACTAAGACAGACCAGGAAAGAAAAGAGGCCATTGTAACTTAACCATGGTGTCCTATTAAGGACACCAATGGAGAACATCTCCATTTTGAAGACCTCGGGACACAGAGCCCTAGGCGAACACTTCTGTAGCTGCTGGGCTCCACAAATCATATTTCTAAAGGGAGCACGTCCTCCGAACTCAAGTGTGTGTGTGTATGTGTGTGTTTTCAAGATCAAGATGTGAGATTTCTACAAACTTCTGATGTCTTCAACTGGCAGCATCATCCTCTAGTTTTGACCCTGTACCAGTCTTTTTACACGTGTATAATCTAGGAAGTGGTTATTTTCTACCAACTAATAGTCTACAAACCCTAACAACTAAAATAACACTAAACTCTCAGGGCTGCAGAAATGGCAACATAAGACCACAGTGCGTCTCAGCATCCGGAGGTTTCCTTTCTAATGTAACAATTCTCACTTCTCTGTCACACACACCCCCGCCTTATCAGTACACATGAGTCACTGATTATGACTTAACACCTCATAATCCAGTGCTGGTGGACAATTTTGATCAGACCCCATTAGCGGAGGGCAGGAAGGCACTGGGTTTTTAGCTAAACTGTGAGCAGATGAATGAGCATTGTAGCTCTCCTCCACGTTTTCTCTTGAGCTTCATATTTACTGAGCACCTACTGTGTGCCAGGCACTGCGCCAGGTAGTAGGAATTCCTAGATGATTAATGTCGTCTTGAAGGAACTCGCAGGCTGGGAGAGGCGACACATACAAAACCAAACTGCTTCTTGGTAGCATGGTGAGTGATCTGGTAAAAGAATACTCATGGCCAGAGGTTTGGTGGGGAGACACAAAAGATGGCCCATTGGCCTAAACTTGAATTTCCAAGAAGGCTTCCTAAAACAGATGATTCTTGAATGGAGTCTTGGACGATAAATAAGAATTGCAAGATACAAAAGTGTTCAAAGAATGTTTCAGATACCGAGAACTGTGTGGGCAAAGAATGATAATCAAGAGGGCTGAAGACAAGAGCTTGGATTTTATTCCATAAGCCTTTATGCATCGTGGTACACATGGTAAATGACACCTGTGTGGAATATGGAGGTACATAAATGAGGCTGCTCACAACCGGGCCACCCCTGGAGCCAAAGGGATCAATATTTCCATACACACGTAATCCAACCCAGCATACTGGTGGGGAAGGCCCACTGAAAGAAATAAGGATCCATTAAAAGCTCTGAAGGAGGGTTATTACACAGTCAGAATTGTAGTTTAAATGGCTCACTCCGGCTGCAGTGCAGAAATTGCATTTACTTAGGATCTGACCACAATAGATTAGGCAAAGACTGATGACGATAGGAGCTGGGTCAGTGGTCATATGGATAAAGAGAAAGGGACAAGTTCAAGAAACATTAAGGAAGAAAAATCGGCCTAATTTGGTGATTTACTACATGGAGGAAATGAGGGAGAAAACGTGATCTAGAGCAGCTTTCTGGTTTCTGGCCTGGCTATTGAATGAATGCGTAAATACATAAATCTACTTTGTCCAAAAGATTAAGATCTTTCCCCGTTAACCACATCACACATAGAAAACTAGAGGGCCTGCTGGCTTGTTTTTTAAGACTTCCTATTTCAGACAAGCAAAGAAAATACTGGGGGCTTTTGGCACCCTCTCTTCCTTCCCCAAGTCCTATCTGACTACCAGAGCCAATACCCTTAAAGAGGGTGGGACGAATTGAGAGAGTAGCATTGACATATATACACTACCATGTGTAAAATAGATAGCTAGTGGGGAGCTGCTGTATAGCACAGGGAGCTCAGCTCGGTGCTTTGTGACCACCTAGAGGGGTGGGATAGGGAGGGTGGGAGGGAGGGAGACGCAAGAGGGAGGGGATATATGTATACAAATAGCTGATTCACTTTGCTGTACAGCAGAAACTAACACAACATTGTAAAGCAATTATACTCCAATAAAAAAATAATTTAAAAAAAGAAATTTGGTTTCTTGTGTGACAGCCTGATATTAAACTCTCTTTAGCTTGGGGACAGCTCACCATCTGTCACCTTCTTTGCTCCCATTCTTCCCAAGACTTCAGGTCTCAAGATAATGGTGTGGGTCTCAAATCTTTCAGATGACCTTGATATTAATAAAGTAGGTCACTTAGGCATTATTGATTCATCATGTCATAGCTCTCGGGAGCACATTTCTGGATAGTTCTAAATCAGGGTGTCTTTTTTTTTTTTTTTTTTTTTTTAATTTTTGCATTACGCGGGCCTCTCACTGCTGTGGCCTCTCCCATTGCGGAGCAGGCTCCGGACGCGCAGGCTTAGCGGCCATGGTTCACGGGCCCAGCCGCTCCGCAAGCATATGGGATCTTCCCGGACCGGGGCACGAACCCGTGTCCCCTGCATCGGCAGGCGGACTGTCAACCACCGCGCCACCAGGGAAGCCCTAAATCAGGGTGTCTTTAAACACACCAGATGGCATCATCAACATTTCCTGGGAGATGCAGAAAAAGGTTCCGAAAACCACACTGGTACATGTACCCTGGGTCCATTAGGCCTTTTTCATGTCCCTGGCAGGCTGGACCTCGAATAACACTAGCCAATTCTGGATGCTCCAAAAACTGCACAAGATTCTCCTCCTATAAAACAAACTTATGTTTCTTACATAACAACAAATGCAGTGTATGGATCTCGTTTGGATCGGACAATGGGAGAAATTTTATTATGGACTCGATATTAGATGATATTCAGGAATTATGCTTAATTTAGATAGGTGTGATTATAATATGGTAATTATAGTAAAAATGTCTATCACTGATACATCCTGAAACATTTATGTGACATCTGGGATTTGCATTAAAAAAACTCTACCCAAAAAAGAAAAAAAAAAAAAGAAAGTTGGGGAGTAAATGAAGACAGACCCATTGATCTACAGAAGATGCATAATGGAGGTATGGAGAATTATTATGTTTTCTCTCTACCTATGTGTATGTGAGAAAATTTCCACTTTGTTCTGCTTCTACTTCAGGCATTGATCACCTATTAGATTTCTCAGCATCATGCTTATGCCAACTTGTATTTGTTTTAGCAGTGAAGTGGGGCTGTATAAAAAGGCAGATTCTTTTCCAAAGCATTAACCTTGTTGCCATAATATAATAATCATAGATACCATTTAGTGTTTATTACATCCCAGATACCGAGTTAATCATTTTGTATACACTAATTTATTCAATCCTCACAATAAATCTGTGTTTAAGAGCATAAGGAGAAGGGACTTCCCTGGTGGTCCAGCAGTAAAGAATCTGCCTTCCAATGCAGGGGGCGTGGGTTCGATCCCTGGTCGGGGAACTAAGAGCCCACATGCCGCAGGGCAACTAAGCCTGTGCATCACAACTACAGAGCCCACGCGCCCTAGAGCCTGCACACCACAACTAGAGAGAGAAAACCCGCACACCACAACTAGAGAGATCCCGCGTGCTGCAAAGAAGAGCCCATGCGCCACAACAAAGACTCGATGCAGATAAATAAATAATTTTTTAAAAAAAGAAAAGAGCGAAAGAGGTCAGGTGCTGACTTTAGACACAGCTCTTCCAGGACCACAAAAAAATTATTCTAAACGAACTAAAAAATCCTCAAGAGTCTTTGAGGTAGTTTTCTATGAATTGCCCTAATTTCTATCTATATTTTTAAAGATACGCACAAAAAAATATTATGATAGTAATGCGTAAAACATATTGAGTGCTTACAATGTACTAGTCTCTGTTCTTGTTTTTAATGTAGCTATAATTTTTATTTTTTTAATATTTATTTTTGGCTGCACCTGGTCTTCGTTACGGCATGCAGACTCCCAGTTGCAGCACGCATGTGGGATCTAGTTCCCCAGCCAGGCCTCCCGCATTGGGGGCACAGAGTCTTACCCGCTGGACCACCAGGGAAGTCCCGACTAGCCTCTGTTCTAATAAGCACTTTGTACGCACTATCTCGCCTGATTCGCACAACAACCTATAACGTAGCACAGTGGATGAAGTGCACTGCGAGCTCCAACCAAATGCTTCCCTGCCTCCACGTCTGTCACAGCTCTTCTCCTCAAGAGGTGGAAGGCATTTCCCATCCCTTGGATCTGGGCTGACCTTGTGACTTGCTTTTGCCTATAGAAAGTGGCCAGTAGAAGTAAGGATGGGCCAGTTCCAAGCCTAGACTTCAAGAGGTCTTGCACATCGCTGCTTTCTCTCTCTTGGGCCTCTGCTGTGAGACCTCGCCTGAGGTAACTTGCTGGAGGATGAGAGACCACATGCAGAAGAATGAAAGGGCCGTAAGTGACAGTCGGACAATCACCGGGAGCAGAGCCACCTAGCAACCTGCCAGCCAAGCGCAGGGGCATGAGTGGGCTCAGTTGCTGCCCAGCTGAAGCCAGCCTAACTAAACAAGCGTTTCGGCAGCCACTAAGCTCTGGAATGGGTTTATGATGCAACAGGAGTTAACTGACATAGCAGGTGTCACTGTTTTCTCTAGAAGAAGAAACCATGACACAGAATGGTTAAGAGGCTTGCCCAAAGTCACACAGTAAGTGCGGTAGCTGAGACAGATACGCAGAAGTCTGACTCTGGAGTCCATGCTGCTGGTGCATGGCTGTTCGGAGTAAGGACAAAGGAGCAAGGTGAGAGGCTATTGGGCTTTGACACCCAATGGCCCAATCATGGCCAGGAAAGATTCATTACAACCACCTGACAACAGAGGTGTCTCCATCCTTCCTCACTACCCTGAGTACCTCTTCCCTAGAGCTCTGCCTGCCCTTCCCAGAAGAAGGAATCTCCCGTCTCTGGATGTAACCTCCAAGAGACGAAGCGGACATTTGATGAAATGACGTTGAATTCTGAAGGAGCCCACTGGGGGCCCTGAGAAGCACTGATGTGTTAAATGAATTCAGTATATTCAGAAGACTATAAAGTAGCATCCACACTTAAGCCAGAGACCCATAGTAAAGTTTTATTGTACCCTAAAGACCATGGAAAGCTAGCGATGAATTTTAAATAAGGAAATAATATAACGTTCACATATATAACAAAATCAGTCTGGCTGCAATATGAAGAATGGGCTGAAAGTAACCTTGTCCATATGGAGATAAACTCAGACTTGGAGCAGTCACCCAGGAGATGACGGTGGCCGGGACTAGGGTTACACCCATGGGAACAGAGAGAGGTAGCATTCAAGGGCTATTTAGGAGGTAACACCAGCAGGACCTGACAACTGGCTGAATGAGTGAAGGAAAGGGAAAAGGTGAGGACAACCTGACCATAGGTCCACGAAAAGTAACTGACAACCAGGAAGTTCTATTCCATCCCTCACAGTGTTTACTGAGCGACAACTGACCGATTTCTGAAAAGGGTTTAGGATTTAGTCTTCCCACAGTGCAAGGGTTCCTGATGGAGAGCTCTGAATCACCCTATTTGCAAAGAATAAAGGCGGGCTTGGAGGGAGAACATGTCATAAATGAAACAGCCACTTGTCTCGACAGCATTAAAAATAATCTGTCACCTGCTCCTAACTTTGTTTTTGGTCACAAAGGCCATTGTTTGAATGAATAAAGGGGGTAAGGAATCTGGAAAGAACTGTTTACCCAGAGACACTGACAAGAGCTCAAGCTGAAGAAGACTTGCATGTGAATGAGGAGGGCGGTGGGCAGCTCCAAGCACAAACTGTGCTGTCTGCTGCAAATAACTCAGGGACTCAATGTTATGAACAGAAAGAATGCAGTTTCCAGTAGCTGCTCTTGGCATATCCAGGATATTCTAACATTGACCGGTTTCTCGGTGGAAGCCATTTCCCATCTGATGATTCAGAAATTCAACTCAGGGGACAATATAACGATGGTTACTTTTTTTTTTTTTTTTTGCGGTACACGGGCCTCTCACTGCTGTGGCCTCTCCCGTTGCGGAGCACAGGCTCCGGACGCGCAGGCTCGGCGGCCATGGCTCACGGGCCCAGCCGCTCCGCGGCACGTGGGATCCTCCCAGACCGGGGCACGAACCCGTGTCCCCCGCATCGGCAGGCGGACTCTCAACCACTGCGCCACCAGGGAAGCCCATAATGATGGTTATTGATAAGGCTCTTCAACTTCCTCCATCAGACACCTTACCCCAACGCGCCCAGCTCCCAGCTGCTTCCCATGCTGTCCGACCTACCACTTGGCTCCTGCAAGCATTCCCGACAGGCAGGTGGAGGTCACTCCACTTTATGAAAAGTCCTTAGAAAAGGGGAGAGTTCAAGAACAGAATCTGAGCGTACAAAAGCCTACCAGATTTTCTCCACAATTGTTTTGATTCTGATTCCTATGGCCGAAGGATTAGTCTCACACAGATGATTTTCCTATTGAAAAAATTCGTTCTAATTCTTTAGTTTCCATGAACTAAATACTAGTTTAAGGTTGTGAATTTTCCCTATTTGACCTGACCCTCAATTTACAAGCACAAAATAGGCCGACGGCCAGGAGTCAGGCAGTTCAGCAGGAGGATTATAGTGGATTCCAGCAACCAAGAGTGCCAGCCAGCCAAGCCAAGGCCACATGAGAGAGGCTAGGAAAGGCAGCATGCTTAGCTCTCTAAAGGCAAACCCTAGAAGCTTGGAGCCAAGACCTGACTTGCATAGAGAAAACAAACTTGGCCATTAGAGAAGGACTTCAGGGTGGACCCGGAGGCAACAGAAAGAGTTGGAAAAGGAGCAGAGATGCTTAAAGGAAGCTCTCCACGAAGAATGCAATTTCACTCTGTTCTCCAAGAGGTTAGCCGCCGCTGGATGTTAGCTAATCTGTGACAGATTGCACTACACAATGAAGCACTGTTTTGAAGTAAAGCTCCCCCACTCCATAAAAATAACATTTTATGGTTGGTCTTGCTAAATTTTCACCCATTTAGATCCTGCATGACAGAGAAAGTTCACAGTGTTAAATAGTATTAAGTCCTCCGAGCTCCCTCAGCTTGCAAGAAACCCTCCGACTGCTGTTAGATAGCTTACTCAAAGTTAAATATTTGTAACACAAACATGGTGACAGCGTGCCTTCCAGTTGTCTAGAATCACAGAAATCAATTTGGTTTCACCAAGAAACGAAAATGAAAAAAGCCCTACACCCTGGGGTTAGTACATTGACTTAAACGAAGTATGGCAGTGGTCCCTAACCTCTTTGGCACCAGGGACCAGTTCATGATGCCCGGCATGATGCATTTACCAAGTTCAGAAGGGAAAAACTACAAAGGGCCAGAGGCCCATGAGCAACAACTTCCTATTTAACAGATTTTGGCGGCAACAGGGGAATAAATGACGTGGCCTCTGCATGCCCATGAGTCACCTTCCACCCTTGTGTACGATTAGATATGTTGTCACTGCCTGGAGAGAGGAAATACTCTGTTCTCCCTCATTTGGAATTTCTGATGCTATTCTGATAAGACTCGAGTTCCTAAATCTGGAAAACAGGCACCAAAACCATTGTTAAACTTCACTTTCTGGAGCCCAGGTTTACTTGGCAATGTGATCTAATAGGAGTCTGAGATCCACCACCATTAGGTCTGTGCTGAAGCCCCAGTTCGGCTCTTCCTAGCTGGCTATAGCCTTTGGCAAATCACGTAGCATGTTAGTGTCAGAGCCGTACGAGGAACGATAAATGCCTACCGTGCAGGTGGCGAGGATCACGGGGGTCACATCAAGTGAAAAGTGATGGGCGAAGAGCTCTGCAGGTGTGGGCTGCTGCCTTTGGCTCACCTTCTGGAATTTGCTCACAGCTCAGAAATCGAGCCAGCGTGAACAATGGGTTAGGAGTAAGGACATTCCAGTCTCAAGCTCACATCCGTCACAATTAGTTTTCCATCAGCAAATTGAGTAAACTCTTTGCCCTCACATGCACCTACTCACTTATACCCATGACTAGAGAATGGAGCATTCTATTGAGAATCAGGTGTCTTAGCTCACCTTACCATGGTGATTCCTCAGCTGTGCTGCATATTGGAACCACCTAGAGAGCTTTTAACCCTCCCGATGTCCAGTCCTACCCAAGAGCATATAAGTCAGAACGTCTGGGGGTGGAGTCCAGGCATCAGTATTTTTCAAAGACCCTGAGGTGACTCTACTCCACAGCGAACTTTGGGGAACCTCTGTCCACCTCCCTCCTGCAGTCCCCTGAGGTTACCTTTCAACCTCTTGGTTCTAAAGTATGTCCGCCTTTGAAATGGGAATTGGGGCCCAGGACACCCAGTCTTGAGCCTCTACTGGACAGGAAGGCAAGTCTAGGCATCGGGAGTGCACAGGGCACCCCTTCCCAAACTGGGTGATCAGCAGAGTCACATAAACAGAGATTTCAAGATCAGATAAAATTGGTCAATTCTGGGTTCACCGAAGATAAGCGGTTTTCTTCATCGCAGGACCTCTGAGACCCTTTAAGCTGCAGTGTGATCATGAATCTGCCCGAAAGGATTGTCTTCCCCTCATGGAAACCTTCACTTTCTCAGAGCATTTCAAGGGCTGTTGTTTCCAGGAAGATTCTCTGAGAGCAGTGTTGGGAGTGGGGCAGGTGTTTTACCTCCCACCCCCGGGGGCCATTTGACAAAGCCTAGAAACACTTGCTTGTCACAGCTGGGGGTCAGGTGGCTGTTCCTGGCATCTAGTGGGCAAAGGCCAGGGATGCTGCTAAACATCCTACAACACACGCGACAGCCCTAGACAGAGCTTTCCAGCCCAGTGTCGCCAGCAGCCCAGGTGAAAAGTCCTGGCCTTGAGTGGGCTCTACTCCCGCATCCTCTCCTCCACACTATGACCTCATCAGACGATGAGAGAGCAAGAAGGACAGGAGAAAGAGGAGAAAAACAAGGAAGGAAAAAGGGAGGAAATGAAAAACAGATGATAATGAAGGCTGAGATAAGGAAGAGACAAGCGAAAAAAGAAGAAAAGGAAGCCAGATTCGTAATTGCCAAAACTTGGAAGTAGACAAGAAGTCCTTCGGTAGGTGAATGGATAAACACACTGCAGTAAATTCAGACAAGGGAACAGCATTCAGCATTAAAAAGAAACGAGCTATCAAGCCATGAAAAGACATGGAGGAGACTGAAATGCCTGCTGCTGAAAAGCCTGCCTACTGTATGATTCCAACTATATGACACTCTAGAAAAGGCAAAACCATGTGGACAGTAAAAAGATCAGTGGTTGCCAGGGGTGGGAGGCAGGGAAGGATGAACAGGCAGAGCACAAAGGAGTTCTAGGGCCGTGAATATACTCTGTAAATACGCTGGTCCATCCCATAGAATGAACCCACCCAGAGTGAACCCTTAATGTGAACCGTGGCTTTGGGTGATAATGATGTGTCAGTGCAGGTTCATCAGTTGTAACAAGTGCGCCCTCTGGCGGATGATGTTGATATAGCGGGGAGGCTGCGGGTTGGTGTGTGGGGTAGAGGGTTATGTGGTAAATCTCTGTACTTTCTGCTCCATTTTGCCGTGAGCCCGCAAGTGCTCAAAAGAAAGAAAAATGAGAAAGAAAGCAGAGCAGCACGCGCGATTAGCGGCCCTCGCCTTCTCACGCCTTTATTGCTTCTCTGAGTTGACCAGGCCACTCGTTCTTGCTCTTGCACGGGCACCAGCTGGTGGAGGCAGGCGAGGCGACCACGGGAAGGCGGGCGATGCCGTTTGGTGGCCCAGCTCTGGGCTTCGGTGCGGCTCGGACGGGGAGCCTCAGACCCTGCGGGGCTTCTTGGGGTCTTTGTTCTTGGTCGGGATGAAGGCGTACAGCTCCTCGATGAGCAGCTCCATCCGGGCGGTGACCTCGGTCACCGTGTCGATGACCAGCTTCTGCTGGAGCTTCAGCTTGTTGTTCTCCCACAGCGCCTTGCTCTCCTGGAAAATGCGGTGCTCCTCGCGCAGCACGTGCAGCGCCCGGTTCTCCTCCTGCAGGAGCCGGTTCTCCTCGCGGAGGGCCTGCAGGTTCTGGTTCTCCTTCTGCAGCGCCTGCAGCGCCTGGCTCATCTCCCGCAGCAGCTCCAGGGACTGGCCGCCGTCGGGCAGGCCCGGGCCCGCCTTGCCCGCCTCCTCCCTGGGCTGCCCCGACAGGTTGCTGAGCATCTCGTGCAGGGCCCGGAGCGTCTTGGAGTCCTCCTGCGGGGCCTGGGGGCCCTTGGGCTCCTCGAAGGGGGAGGAGAGGCCCGCGCCCTGGTCCGGCAGCAGCCCGTGGGGCGCCTCATGGGACGAGGGGGCCGGTTTGATCTCGGTCGAGGCCGCCTTCTCGTCCGGCTGGGCCCAGTAGGCCTTTCTCTGCTCCAGCGGCTGCTGCAGGGCCCGGTTCTCCTCCCGGAGGAGCTGCAGGGTGCTGCTCTCCCGGCCGCCGTGCACCTGCAGGTCCGGGTCCTTCTTCGCCGCCTCCAGGGACGAGGCGTTGTCCTTATGCAGCAGTGGCGAGGAGGCCCGGCCGTCCTCGCGGCCCAGTGCGGCCTGGTGCACCTCCCATAGGACCTGCAGGATCTTGCTCTCCTCGCGGAGCGTGCGGTTTTCCGCGCGCAAGGACTGGTTCTCCGCGCGCAGGGACTGGTTCTCCGCGCGCAGGGACTGGTTCTCCGCGTGCAGGGACTTGTTCTCCTCCTGCCGCAGGCACTCCTTGGCCAGCCGCTTGTGGTGCAGCTTGTGGTGGAAGGACGAGGACGGGGAGAAGTAGGGGGACTGCAGGCAACAGTTCTCACTCACCCACCGCCCGTCCTGGAAGACGAACGTCTCGTCGCTGAGCTGCACGCGGGGAGGGTTGTAGTCCAGCTCCAGGTCCGCCTGGGAGGTGGGGCTTTCCATGGGGTCCAGGGGCACGGAGGGGAAGCGGTTCGGCAGGTAGGAGTGCTGGCTGACCGCCCGGCGGCTCAGCCTGGGGAGGGCGGTCCTGCCTGGCCCAGCGCGGGGTGGGGTGCAAGTTGTGGAGCCTCAGGAAGGGCTCGGCTGTACCCCTCTGCGGGAGAGAACAGGGAAGCCCAGAGTTAGCGAAGGAGCTGACGCACCCGAGGCTGGCTGACCACATGAGAGGCCGGGAGACCCCACAAGAAACCCTGTCTGGAGGTCTGGACTGGCCACAGAGGGCGCTTTTGCACTTGGCCTCTTGGGTTCCTCGCGAGGAAATGACATCGGTCCTCGTTATTCGCGGTTCTATGAAGTCCCGCGAACACACAATTCGCGACTACTGTACCATTGCTCCAAAGAGATGCACGGCGTTAGGTTCCTGCTAGCCTCTGGTCACATTTTCCTCAACCAATCAATAAATAACTTTGTCTGCTGTTGAAAGACACCTCATTTTAAATGTACTTTTGATTCATTACATTGAACTTGCGGTCAACAGCACTGTGACTCATGCGGGAAGGAAGCTTACCTAGCAGGTGTTTTCTCTGTAAGGCACATCACATCACTGCCTTCTGGTGCTTAGGACGACTAGACAGCACTGCAGCGCTATGCTTGAGGGCCATTTTAGACAGAGAAACACCAACAAAAAGCACAAGAGTGTGAAAACAGTGACACTAAATAAACTGTGAAAAGGACACTTCTACAGTCTGAGAGCTGAAACAAGAAGGCACCTCCAACTGGAAATGTGTGCATCAGGTAACTCAAATTTTTCATCATTCTGTGCATGTCTATGAATAATCATGAAAGTGAGACAAGTATTGATTTTGGGGCTGCAAACTAATTTTAGTGAAAAAAATTTAGGCAGATTCACAAATACGGAATCCATGAATAATGAGAATCAAGAATATATCATGGGGCTTCCCTGGTGGCGCAGTGGTTGAGAGTCCGCCTGCCGATGCAGGGGACACGGGCTCGTGCCCCGGTCCGGGAAGATCCCACATGCCGCGGAGTGGCTGGGCCCGTGAGCCATGGCCACTGAGCCTGCGTGTCAGGAGCCTGTGCTCCGCAACGGGAGAAGCCACAACAGTAAGAGGCCCACGTACCGCAAAAAAAAAAAAAAAAAAAAAAAAAAAAAAAGAATATATCATGGAGTATAAAGGCATCGATATTGGAATCAACCAACTGTTTGAGTCCTCGCCCCATTATTTGATTAGTTACAAGAACATGGACAAATTATGTGAGCTTTAGTTACCAGGCTTTCAAATTGGGGTAACTACACCTACTGCCTTGCCTCATAGAAATATTTTAGGATGAAAAGAGGTAATGTATGAAAGCACTAAGCACGGGTTCTGGCACACTTCTGTCACCCTAGAGGAAGAATAAACACCGTTCTCCAGCTACCGGAGCTATAGATGTGTACCCACAATTGGCATCACCCAACAGCCACTCACATTGTCCCAAATGGCAGTGCTACTGGTAAGTCCCACAGCCCCTTTAACACCAGCCAACATGGTGCTAAGCTTAAAACAGAGTCCAGCTGATAATTTTGGAAAGGAAGGGCACCATCACAGACATATCACCGAGCAATGGGAGTTCAACGTGTGGCAGTGAAGACATCAAAGGATACCAAGGAATTCATACAGAGGAATTCATGATGGTGGCCACGCACCTCAAAACCACCACATAAAAAGAGGATCGGAGCCACAGAGCTTAAACCCAACAAACCACTGTCACACTTCTCAATATAGAAGAATAAGCTAAGTGCGTTTCAAATGCACATTTTGGAGCCTTTACTTACAAGCCTCATTCACTCATTCACTCATCCATCTGTATTTCTAACCAGCTCCCTCCGGTGATTCTGGCTTCTGGGGGTCAGAACTGCTCTGAGCCAGGTAGAATGCAGTTTGCTCAGGTGAGGGTTACACCAGGGCTGAAGGCCAAGGGGTCAAGACTGGGGTCACACAGATGCTCATCCCGGTTCTGTTGCTGATGGGCAGCGTGGAACTAGAGCGCTCTCACCCTCTCTGAGACCCAGATTTTCACTAGTACGAAAGAGAGTCAGACTCTGTGACCTTAAAGGCACCACCTTCCAACACTGAAAGTCAGCAAATTGTACCTGTCAAATGGAAATAATAACACGTGCCCTGCTTAGTTCACAACACCGTTGTGAGGATTAAATGAGATAATGAATGCAAAAGTGTTTTTAAAACTGCCAGGTGCCACAGAAATGTAAGTGTTTTTAAAACTGCCAGGTGCCATCTTACATGTAAGAAATGTAAATGTAAGGTATTGTTACCAAGAAAAGGAGATTTCACTAATGGAGGAATTCTGAGATGAATTCAAAAAGCAGTGAACAAGTGGGATGCATCCTGGAGAAGAGATAACAATTGCAGCAATGAATTTAAATAAAAATAAGATCATGAGAGCTGCTTCTATACACCAAAAGCATTTCATCCAAGTACACTGCAAGGCTCTCCAAATATTAATTTCTCATTTCTTAGGTTATTTTCAAAATTTTACAGATAGAGAAGATAGAAAACAAGTCAGGTTATTCACATTATATATATATATAGGCATATATAGAGATATATAATTTGTACAGCGTATAAAGTTGGTTAGAATTCTTTAAGACCCAAAGAGCTAGATAAATAGAAGGCATGATTCTATGCTATTAACCTTCCAATAAGCACTTCATTAACTTTGTAAGGCTGTGCTTAATCTTCCAGAGAGCGAAGGTGCAGGGACATTCTGCAATCAGAACCTTATTCATTTTAAATAAATCCAGCCCCCATGGTTTTCATCTTTCTCAATGGGAGAAGCACAATGGCTCTTGTGGCTGAACCTGTGATCAGAATGAACCCCACTGTGAAGAGCCCAGACCGTTTCCTTATAAATTTAAGGTGCCTTGATCCCAGACTGGGAAGATTAGCCAAGGTCAATAAGGAGTAAATCTTGAGAGGTCCTCTTCATCCTCCAAAGATGAAGCACTACAGGAATCCGTCTCAGCAGTAATATCCTGCTCTTGAAGATGTTACTATGGAAAATGTAGTTTTAATCCATGATGTGTATACCCATCAAGAGAAAGAAAGGGAAGAAGTTTTGCGCTACTGAATTCATTTAATCTTCACAACACTGATTTAATAAGGTGTTATTATTCCCATTTTACAGGTGGAGAAACTAAAACTCAGAGAAGTTAAATAACCAGCACCAGTTCACTCAGTAAGTCACAAATCCAGTTCTGGCTCCCTGAACTTATATATGTAAAGCACACATGTAGGAAATCTCCATGAATTAAGCAAAGGACTTTCACTGCTTGGGGACTTTTTATTATGGAAAATTTCAAACATACACAAAAAGAGAGAGGATAGTCTAATAAATTTCCATGTACCCAGCTTCGGCAGTTATCAAATCAAGGCCACACCTGCTTCATCTATACCTTCATCCAATTCCAGAACCACTCCCCTACCGCTGGGTTATTTCAAAGCAAAGTATAGACACTGTGCTGTTTTATCCATAAACACATCAATGTGTATTTTTTTTAACAAAACCACAATACCATTATCTTCCCTTTAAAATTTAACAATGATCCCTTAATATCAACAAATACTGATTCAGATTTCCCCAACTCTCTCATTTCTTTTTCTTTTTCTTTTTCTTTTTTTTTTTGCGGTATGCGGGCCTCTCACTGCTGTGGCCTCTCCCCGTTACGGAGCACAGGCTCCGGGAGCGCAGGCTCAGCGGCCATGGCTCACGGGCCCAGCCGCTCCATGGCATGTGGGATCTTCCCAGACCGGGGCACGAACCCGTGTCCACTGCATCGGCAGGTGGACTCTCAACCACTGCGCCACCAGGGAAGCCCTGTCATTTCTTTTTTATAATTGATTTCTATCAGAAAGATAGTCTTCCTTTTCCAGGTGAACAACCAAAGAGAAACCTCTGGTGCTTTATACCTGTTCATAGTATCCTTGATGGCCTTTAAATCACCCTACTCAGTCAGCTGCCTTTATTTTATATCCATATCCTGAACTGGGTACCCAAGGGATTTTCAACTATCCCCTCAACATAAAGGCACTAAATAAAAACTTAACATGTGGGTGGCGGATCCCTAGCTATATAGACAACTTGGGTATTTGGGCCCTTGTCCTTACGCATGCCATTGGGTGACCTCGGTTACATCCTCTAACCCTCTGACCTTGGTTTCCACTTCTGTATAATGAAAGGTCAGTAGCATTATCTCTAATATCCTCTTGTCTAACTTCCTCTGGTCGAAGGGATCCATGTTTATAAACTGGCACCACTATGGCCCCAGCAGTCCTCTTTTATCAACCTAGCTGACATCATGTCCCCTCCCTTAAATGACCAACACTTTCCAAGCAAGTCCTGTGCTGTCTCTGTTCCGTGCCCACGCACCTAATCCAGAAAATACTGATGGGCTGATAGGTCTCCTTTACCTCCTTAACCAAGAGACCAAACGCTCCTCTTATGACTAAGTCCTTCTATCCTTCCTCTTATCCCCAGACAGGACCCAGAAGGTAGCCAAGTCCAGCACTGCCTCATGGCCTAGTTTCTTAGATAAAACACTTAAATACTGTAAAAATTTTAATAGTCATATATTTATTTTAATGGGTATTGGAAAAATATACCTATTTTATCAAACCCACAATCCTATGGATAGGATTAAGATGAGGCTAAAGTAGAGCAGCATCTTTTCTTTTTCTGAAAATGAGACCATCTAAGGGAAAATACTAAATATACACGATTTCAGATATACCAAGAATCATGCTTAAACTTTGGGAAGGGATTGAGGCAAGACAAATTCTTTCTTTCCCATATTTCCCTGATTCCAATCAGACCTAGCTGGACTTATTAGTCCTCCAAGGAAATCTCTTTCTTGGCCTTGTGAAAACTTCTCACCCTAATCTATTCCCACTCTAAACATTCTTGCACCAAATCACATTTATGTCAATGAATCAACTAACATTAATTTGGCATCTGTTCTCAGGGAACTTCCAATCAATTTGAAAATCAATGCATAGCAACCATTATTTCTTGGGGTAAGTGAGGGAGGTTGACGTGCAGCAAGCATTAATTCTGGCAGTACAGTATGGGGAACAGGGGACTGGACATCATAAAACTGAAAAGAGTCCTGGGTCTGTGCTGTATTAGTGCATAGCCTTTACAAAATCACTTAATTTCTCTGCCTCAGTTTCCATATCTAGAAAATGTGGATGCTAGCATGATTCAGAGCCACTCCCTATGTTTGTGCAGGCTGTACAATGCCCAGCTCTAGAGGGTGCCATTCACAACTGGTGTTGCAGTGCACAACCTGTGCAACCATCCACAGCAGTTTTACTAATATCTGCCCTATTTATTTCAGACACTTTGTTGTAGAGTTCAAAAATAAAAGGAGAATATGTGACATCTTCTTTGTTTATAGAGAGCTACAGACATGCAAGAATGGTTACTGTGAATTCAGAAGAGAAGTTGCTTAGCATTTCCTTCTATTGTATAGAGCAAGGAAAAGGAAGTAACACTGAATGACTATTATGTGATGATATGCTAACTGATTTCCATAGTCATAAGTAATATCTTACTGAAAAGAGCTACCATGGTTCCACCAAAGATCACATAGCCAGCAAGGGTTTAAAACCAGGATATCTGACTCCAAACTGCAGGCTCATTCTAGCTCTTCATAATGCCCAGATATTTTATTTTGCATGTGTGTTGATATCATTCCTTTGCAGTGATTCTCATACGTCTTGTCCCATCTTGTCCCCAGATGAATAAATTGTAATTATCTGAGCACAGTGACCCGTCCCTTACTTTTTTTTGACATCCCTAGTCCTGGAAGTTAGAACAACACATTTCACATACACTGGAGGTGTAATGAGTCCTTGCCAATGCACTAATCAACCAAAGTGCACTGAAAGGTAAGGAGGAGATATCAGACTGAACTACACAAAACTGTTAACATTATACTATTTTGGGCCCTCAAAAGTGGTGATTTTGTTTACCTTAATATTTTTAGTCTATTTAGGAAAGCCGTATCCACATTTCAATTCACATTTTTAAACTGCAGAGCTTTTACATCATGGGGTTTTCCCCATGTCCATCTACACAGTCCCTAAAGGAAGCTGTCCTCTGCACACAAACATGCTGGTGGTCCACACTGCCATCTTGAACCTATAATCCAGTGAGGCTAGAGGTCTTAAATTCCCAGTAGCTTTGGGCTTAAAAGTCCCATCTTTGACTGCTCTTGTGAAAGCCGCTTAACTTCTCTGAATGTCACCTCTAAAATGAACCCCCATGTAGCTGCTCTGCCCTGTTCCTGGTGCTGGTGTGAGATGCTAAGAAAGTGGTCGGTAAGCTGTCATAAAGACCAAACAGGGGCTTCCCGGGCGGCCCAGTGGTTAAGACTCCTCACTTCCAATGCAGGGGGCGCGGGTTCGATCCCTGCTCGGGGAATTAACATCCCACATGCCGCGGAGCCAAAAACTTTTTAAAAAGACCAAACAGATGGCCAGCTCTACTAGTAAAGCCTAAACATTCCTGGTCCAAAACACTATAGCAAATGCTGATGTATTTCTTTACAAAAGGACTTTGCAAAAAGTGAGCATCTGATAAGCAAACCCTCGAGGTAAAACATCCCAGGCCCCCTTAGCCAATGTTTGAAGCCAGCTCCTTCTTGGTGGGTCTCCTAAACCAGTGGTATCACTGGGTTGGTTTCATGGGCTAAACTAATCTGTGCTTGATGTCGTTGAGCCCCACCAAGAGGTCTGGGCCAAGAAAAAGCTCCTGGAACACCCCCGAAAGTTCTCTTCAGCCTAGGAGGCGGAGTCTACAGCAGCCTGATTCAAGCCCCCAAAGAAGCCTGGCCTGGTTTCCCCGTGAAGGAGAGGACGGTCTCTTCCTTGACCTGTGGGAAACACCCTCACGTGTGGATGCAGACCCAGTAGGTGGGAGAGGAAGAAGGGGGCTTCCTCATGAAAGAACGGGATATGAGAAAGGATGCAGGAGGGGAAGACAAATGGCCATGGCGCTCATCACACCTCGCATCTGGCTTTGTTAGGAAGGTGACCAAGAGACTCTGCCCTCAGGGGCAATGTGCTCCCACTTGTGACCTAAGTAAGATGCATTAGTGCTGAGGATCCAGGAAGGGCCCTGGGCACCAACATCTCCCTCATCGGTGCCTGAATCCCACCTATGGTTGGGAATCCGTCCTTAACATCAGGCCTGGCATCTCCTTTTTTTGTGGGCCTCTCATTGTCACAGCCTCTCCCGTTGCGGAGCACAGGCTCCAGACACGCAGGCTCAGTAGTTGTGGCTCACGGGCCTAGTTGCTCCGCGGCATGTGGGATCTTCCCAGACCAGGGCTCGAACCCGTGTCCCCTGCATTAGCAGGCAGACTCTCAACCACTGCATCTCGTTTTTAAATGCATTTGGTCCTAGAAGGAAAATGCATGAAATCACCAACTATGTGCTTCTGTCAGATCACCAGCATTGTGCGTGGCAAGTGGAGACCGTGGAGGAGGAAAAGCCAGTGAAAGGGCGGGCAGGGCAAAGGCAAAGGAGAGGTGATAAGACCAAAGTCTCTCTCTGATGCTAAGGGGTGTCTAAGGACCAGGACTCTGAGTGGGACCTTCTGGGCTGGAATTTCTGGGGCTGCTGGCCTCCCATCTAAATAGTTCGGCAACAGGGCTAGACAATGACTAGCCAGTTTAGCTGACATGCGCTGAGGTTCTCTCCACTCCTGGAGAAGTACGGCTACCACAGACCAGAAGAGACTTCCAAATGCTCCCAGCAGACGTCAAGCCTGTTGACCAAGTTTTTTAAAGCCCTATTTTGCCAGCATTACTGAGGGTTACGGTCAGAGAACATTCAACCATCTGGGGTTACTTTTCAAACATGTGAAGCTGAGAGGCCCAGGATGCTGGAAGGAAAAGCCAGACCCGCCACTAATTTTCAGACCAGGTTGACAAGGCTGAGTGTCTCATTATCATAGTTTTAAATTAACTCCGTTCCTGAGCACCATGAGAAAGTCAATGTTGGTTTTAAGAAATGCGAACAGATAAGAGGCTAATTCACAGGTCAGTGTGACTGATTTTGGTAGAATCGTAACACTAACAGCAAAGAGGATGAAGATGTCATCTGTCATGTATCTGGTAGTTTCAGCTAATTGTTTAACACACAATCTTCTGAAATCTTCCTCCTAACACTTATTCGAATTGGTAGAGATACAGGCATTGTTGGTGGATTCCATAGCTTCTGAAGAACAAACCCAAACAAAGGGGACTGAGAAAAGGCAACAGCAGGGATGAGGGGGGCCCTGGAGGGTGCTGTGGGAGCTCATTCTGACCTGGTATAGATCCTTCATTAATGATCTCACAGGAAACAGTGCCTTTATGAAACTCACAGATAGCGCTCACTGGGGAAATGGGAATGCTGGTGAGAACCGAATCATTATGCACAAAAGGAACCAGGAGGGCAGAGAGCTTGGGCAGGAAGTAACATTGATGGCTGGCGAGTTAATGTGTTGGAGGGAAATAGATCAGAAAACACAAATGTTTAATGTGAGGAAGAAAAGCTGGAAATCAATAAGACCTGAAAAGACCTAAGGGTGAAACACAAATAGTGAACCATAGGCATGTGCAATGTAAATGAGAAGCGCCAGGCATGATTGGGAGCTGGGAGGCCAGAGGTACTTTCTGGAGACACAGAGCTGCTGCTGCAATCCCCTTCCCAAATGAATGGGCTCAGCCTCAAAACAAAGCAGAATGCGGCAGATACACGCAGGGAGCTCACGGTGGGCGGTGAAGATGGGCGGAGAAGAGGCACCATCTCTTAAGAGCAAGGGAAGAAGCAGGTGGCATGTGCCCAGCTTGCGGCATAGCAGAGGAAGTGGGCACTGACCTGGCTTCAAGCCTTTAACTCCAGCTCTGACATTACTAGTGGGCTTCCTAGGGTTCCCAGTTCCCGTTCCTATACAATCTCTCCCTCGCACTGCATGGCCCAGTGCCACCACATGATCAAATCAGGGCTCAATCTCCCTTCCTCCCCTTGTTTTTTGCTTTGTTTTGTTTTTGTTTGTTTGTTTGGCCACACCATGCAGCATGCGGGATCTTAGTTCCCCGACCAGGGATGGAACCTGTGCCCCCTGCAGTGGACGTGCAGAGTCTTAACCACTGGACCGCCAGAGAAGTCCTCATTTGGGGAGGTCCAGTCAGCACACTGGTCCCTCTCACAGCTCTAGTGATGGCCCAGTTCAGATCATCTAAACTTATAGATGCCCCCTTCACCCCAAGCACCAGCCTAGAGTACCCTGCCAGGTGTCTGGAACCTGCCGCAGGACTTGTGCCCCCTTGGCAGGTATACCCATGAGACACATCTGCCCATGTGCCCAGGCAGCAGGTGTCCTCTAATTTCATGCTCTCCAAGATCCCAGGATGCCCACTGGCGATCAATCCTGTTCCTACACGTCCCTGGACAGAGCTTTCAGATAGTTACCTCTGCATTGGATTCCTCCACTCTACATTTCAGCCCCTCTGGTTGCACCACCATGATCTTGCAACAGGGCCTTGGGTGACTCTGGAGAAGCAAGGCTGCCCCCTTTGTGACACAGCAGTAGGAACAATCCAATCAGGAGGACCCCTCCCAGGAAACAGCTGCTTAGCAGGAGGAGAACTGAGAATCTCCAGCCTGTCACCCGTTCATTGGCCTCCATTCTGAACCCCCCAGGCCCACCCCTCTTACACTCTCTCTGTCTTTGGTATACAGCAGGGCTTCATTCTCTTGACCCCTCCGCATGACCCTGTACCCCTCAGCCCACATCCTAGGTTCATGGATTCAGTCGTATGCTTTTGACTGCAAGTCTCAGTTCTAATTCCGCCCCCATAAATCCAGAGTAGTTGTACAACAGCAAGCACCAAAAGATCTAATTTTGAGAAGATTGGCTTATTTCCGAGAGTCACAGAAACTTTAAGTGGTAGGGCTGGAAGGTCTTCCCAGATCACCTAACCCACCCCGCTCATTCAAGGGATGAGAAACCCAAGACGCTGAGTGACTAAGTGGCCTCCCCCAGGTACACAGCTGGCTGGCGGCTGACCTAGAACTAGAATCTGAGGCCCTGACTACTCTGCTCCTTCTATGACATCCTGCTAGAGTTTTGACAGAGGAGGGCTATTCTCGCTAAAACTGAGAGGTTGCATCCTTCTGTGATTATCCCTACCTGAGGTAGAACCACACTGATTGGAATTTCTAGGCTTTCAGATCTGGTATCTCTTTTTCTTGTAAAATTTGGCCTCAAGTGCTGTGGAAAAGAGGAAATAAGTAGATTTCTGCTTCCCAGCCCATCCTCTGGACCTCAACTTCTCACCTGAAAAACAGAGGACTTTTTACTAGTCACTTATCCCCTCTTATTAATTATGTACGTTATGAAAATCTGAGTCTGAAAGAATGTGAAGATGATATCTGACACGATGCTTTATCAGTCTCTGAACAGAAATTAAGACAGGTATTACAGTTGATGGAAAAGCTTTCTGAAAGTGTGTGGAGCAGAGATACCGATACCTACTACCTTTTCTAAAATTATTATTTCTATCTCAAGTAAAAAGCCATACCAATGTTAGGTGCCAGGTATAGGTCCTATGCAGAAGTTGGTCACCAAAACACTCAGAACGTTCCAGGGGTGACATCACAGAACAATATGATGTTTTTCAAGGCTCATGGTCTCTCTCTGAGCATCACAGGTGGGAATGAGGCATCTGATGGTCAGCAAGAGCTCACCCTGGTTGTGTCCACATGGCCGGTCAAGGTCGGTGTGACACACAATAGCCCAAACACGGGCCCCCTGTTTGGTCATCCTGGCTGACATTTACATCCCCACTGCCAGGCTGGGCCGAGACCCCTATCCTCTCTCCACGGGTGGCATCTTCTACTTGGATTACTCAAGAAGGAAGAAAGCCAGACCAAGAGAAAGAATGTAGTCTGAGACGTTTTTTGATACCAATCTATTCTTCAGTTCTCTGACACCAACTGGATGTCCTATACTTCAATTCTGACACACCCTACCTGGAGTTGGTGCCAGATTCCACAAGTTAAAGGGCTCAGTCCCACAAAACTGCTCCCACTTCAGATGTCAGTCACAAGTCTTGGGCCACCAGTACTCCTAACTAACCAGCTATAAATCAGAGGCTCGCAGTTTTGATGATTTGCTAGAAGAGCTCAAAGAACTCAGGAAAACTCTTTACTTACAAATACAGGTTTGGGGTTTTTTTTTTTTTTTTTTTTTAATGAAACATACAGCTCAGGAACAGCCAAATGGAAAAGATGCTTAAGCCAAGGTATGAGGGGAGAGGGAGGCAGAGCTTCCATACCCAACAGGGCACACCACCCTCTCTGCATCTTCACGTGCTCCCCAACTCGGATGCTCTCCAAACCCTGTCGTTTAGAGGTTTTTATGGAGGTTTCATTATATGGTCATGACTGATTATTTCATTGGCCTTTGGTGATCGAATAATAAAAGATACGTCTATCACTCAAGAAATCCCAAGGGTTTTAAGTTACTCTGTGCCAGGAACTGGGAACAAAGACCAAACATATATTTTTATTAGACCACATGTAGAAACTGCTGACACTGGGCTTCACGAAAGGGACAGCCTAGTCCCCTGGCCTCAATTCTGTCAAATCATTTGCCTCTAGAGGCTGTCAGTGGGAGCCCTCCTATGTACCTTAAGTCTCCCATTAGGTGGGGAACTCCAACCCCACACTATTATACCACATGCAGGGAAAGAAGTGGTGGACCAGGGTAGGGTCACTGTAACAACCCACCGGAAGCTCCCGCACCCAAGTTACATGCAAGCCTCGCTTTAAGAAAATCCAATGTACAAAAAAATCAAGGACATACATATGTAAAAACCAAGAAAGTAATTAATCACATTATCAAAGAATTTCTCATTTTCAATGGGAACTTCTCCTAGGGTTTCTTTTTTAATTTTTATTTTATTTCTCAATTGTGGTTACAAACACATAACATTAAATTTTCCATCTTAGGGACTTCCCTGGTGGTGCAGTGGTTAAGAATCTGCCTGCCAATGCAGGGGACACGGGTTCGAGCCCTGGTCCAGGAAGATCCCACATGCCACGGAGCAACTAAGCCCATGTGCCACAACTACTGAGCCCACATGCCACAACTACTGAAGCCCACGTGCCTAGAGCCCGTGCTCTGCAACAAGAGAAGCCACCGCAATGAGAAACCTGCGCACCACAATGAAGAGTAGCCCCTGCTCGCCGCAACTAGAGAAAGCCCACACGCAGCAACGAGACCCAACACAGTCAAAAATAAGTAAATAAATAAATAAATTTATTAAAAAAAATTTTTTTTTTCCATCTTAAACATTTTCGAGTATACAGTCCAGGAGTGTCAAGTACATCCACATTGCTGTGCAACGGATCTCTAGAACTTTTTCATCTTGCAAAACTGAAACTCTATGACCATTAAACACTACCTCCTCTCCCACCTACCCCCCAGCCCTGGGAAACCACCTTTCCACTTGCTATTTCTATGATTTTGACCTCTTTAGATACCTCATATGAGTGGAATCATATAGTATTTGTCCTTTTGTGACTGGCTTAATTTAGCATCATGTCCTCAAAAAACCTCCATTTGGGGGCATGTGACAGGGTCTCCTTTTTTTAAGCTGCATAATATTTCTTTGTGTTTATATACCACACATTTTATTTCTTTATCCATTCATTCATTGATGAACACTGGGTTGCTTCCACCTCTTGACTACTGTGAATAATGCTGCAATGAACATGAGTGTGCAAAGATCTCTTTGAGATCCTGCTTTTAATTCTTTTGGATATATACACAGAAGTAGGATTGCTGGATCATATGTAGTTTTATGTTTAATTTTTTGAGGAACCTCTATACTGTTTTCCACACCAGCTGTACCATCATTTCCACCAACAGTGCACAAGGGTTCCCATTTTTCCACATCCTCATTGACACTTGTTTTCTCTTTCTCCAAGTGTTTCTATAAGTGATTAACTCCCACACTGCCTGAAAACACAATTTGGTTTTTCCTTAAACACACACCTCATGGAAGCACCGGCACATGCACTTCTGAGGCTGAGCTGGGAAGACTAAACAGAGCGGGAAGTGGCTGTATTCATTTCCTAGGGCTGCGCAAAGGACCATGAACCGAATGGCTTAAAACAACAGAAATGCATCGTGTCCCAGTTCTGGAGGCTGGAGGTCCAAAATCAAGGTATTGGCAAGACCAGGCTCCCTCGGAAACCTGTAGGGGAGAACCTTCCTCGCCTCTCTCTGAGCGTCTGAAGGCTGCTGGCAGTCCTTGGCCTGCCTTGATTGCACTGCAGTGCTTCAGTCTGTGCCTATGGCATCAGATGGCGCTCTCCCCGTGGGTCTGTATCTGTTCTCGTCTTAAGAGGGCACCAGTCATATGGGACTAAGGCCCACCCTACTGTTGTATAACCTCATCTTAACTAATTACATCTGCAATGACCCTCTTCCCAAATAAGATTACATTCAGAGGTACTGGGGGTTCTGCCTTCAACATATCATTTTGGGGGGACACAATTCAACCCATAGCATAACCTAATATTAACCAAATATATAATAAACACCAGCACTGTGCTAGGTACTTTATGTTATCTTCACTTAATCAGAGTCACTGGCAAATATGCAGATCCTACCACCCTTGGGATACAGCCCACCCTTGGGGTCCCTAAGCCCATCACCCTGGCCCACCTCCAGCAAGTTCAGTGGATTCCCTTTTTTCCCACCTCTAGTGCCAAGGAACACAAGCTCTGCCCTGTAAGGCTCCCCATGAACAAAGGAACCTGCTAGTAAGCCTGATGTATTTTATTACTATTACACATATTATATATTATTCATATTTATTATCATTTCCATTCTATTATTTTGCCTGCTGTTAGACCCCCTTCCTTCTCCATAGTTTTGACCATCTGTCCCCTAGTTCGCTCCGGGGTGAGAAAATCCTTACCCCAATCCTGCCCTGAGGCCATATCTGGAGAAAGAAACAGACCACCCATTTAAGTTACTCAGTGGTTTGCTAGTATGACCCCAAAATCAGACCATGATATCAGGGGAGCTCATGGTACAGTTCACTCCTAGAAAGGAAGTCCTGCTACTGGATGATCATGGAGACTCTCTGGGTCCAGACCATGGTGCAAATCACCAAAGACAGCTGCTGATAGATTTGGATATAGGGTAAGCAAGAAAGGACCTAGGGCACTACTTCCCTCCTTCCTCACCTCTGCCATAGTCCTTTGCCTTTTCTCTGCAGAGGCCTGGCTCCAGGGCAAGGGGCAGCCACCAGATCTGTGGCTGACAGCGACGGCCCTCACAGCACGCAGGTGACTCATTATCCACGCCATCTGGTCAAAGCCCCCCCCACCTCATCCTAGGAGGGGGAGTGCTGAGGGAAGGAAACAAAGCAAATAGGCACACGGACTGGCCTGCCACATTGGCATGAAAAGAACTTCTTTTACTGAACCCAAAGGAAAGGCACCGATAAGAATAAATGAGGCTGCAGATAGCAAGGTCACGGACACTGGTCACAGAAGACCTGTGTGCAAATCTGCGGGTCCAGAAATAGTTATTTACCATGTGTCTTAGTCAGCTCTGTCTGCTATAACATCCACAGACTGGATGGCCTAACAACTGACTTTTATTTCTCGTAGTTCTAAAGGCTGGGAAGTTCAAAATCAAGGTGCTGGCAGATTTGGTTCCTCATGAGGCCCGTTTCCAGGTTTGCAGATGGCCACCCTCTCACTGTGTCGTTACACAACAGAGAAAGACACAGAGAGAGAGAGAGAGACAGAGAGAGAGAGACAGAGAGAGACAGAGAGAGAGACAGAGACAGAGTGTGTGTGTGTGTGTGTGTGTTCTAGTCTCTCTTTCTTTTTTATAAGGACACTAATCCCATCCTTAAGACTTCATCCAAACGTAATTACCTTCCAAAGGCCAAACCTCCAAATACCATCACACTGTGGATTAGGGCTACACAATATGAATTTTGGAGGGACACAAACGTTCAGTCCATATCACTATGTGACCTGGGCAAGTTACCCCAGCTCTCAGACGCTCAGTTTACTCATCTCCAAAATAAGGAAATGACATCTAATTTGAGATCACATATGTAAAGAAGCCGACAGTAAGCTCTCAATAATCATTGTTTTGGTGCCTTCGGACATGCTCCCTTTGACTTAAAGTCTCAAGCAGCTGACACACAACTGGTGCTGCTGTTAAAAAGGCTTCATACTACAGCTTGGCTGAGGGCTTGTTTGTTTGCTTGTTTGTTTGATTTGCCTTTTTTTTGTGTGTGTGGTACGTGGGCCTCTCACTGTTGTGGCCACTCCCGTTGCGGAGCACAGGCTCCGGATGCGCAGGCTCAGCGGCCATGGCTCACGGGCCCAGCCGCTCCGCGGCATGTGGGATCTTCCCGGACCGGGGCACGAACCCGTGTCCCCTGCATCGGCAGGCGGACTCTCAACCACTGCGCCACCAGGGAAGCCCTGCCTTTTGTTTTTAAGAGAAGAGCATTTTGAACTGGGAATCCCGGTACCGGCTCCTGCAGTTGCCCATCACTTGGGTCTCTTCCTCCTCAGCAGGACACACACATCTGTAACCCAGTACTGAAAAACTTCCTTGAGATTGTGCCCCAAATGTTATTACTCAGATTAACACCGTCATCAATCACCCACGTTCCATGAGCATCCACACTTGGTGGGTACTGCACAGAGCGCAGAGGTAGACATGCCTCGTGGCTTTCTAATCTAAACAGACAGGTAGAACAGAGACAAAGGAAAGGGCAAGCACGCATCCAAGACTCTCCCCGCTTTCCATGTCTGCAGCTTGTCTGGTGATGAATCACATGGGGAAATTAACAAGCAGTAGGGTCCATTAGAGAGCACGGGCCCCTTGCCCTTCCCCAGAGAGCCACAGAAACTGCAGCTCTTGGTCCAGGAGTCAGAGGTGGGCATGGGGCATATGTTCTGACTTTTCTCTCCTTGTCATTTGTGGAGAAGGGGATGGGGGGCTGCGTGGGTGTAGTAGATTATCATGATGGCTGTCCTCTCCAAATTGCATGACATGTTTGGGAAGGTTTGTTATTTTCGCTACATAGGGCAGAGGGCAGCTCTACTCTGGAGCCAGAGGAGCAGCCCGAGCCCAGCCAGGCTTTGGGCCAAGCTGCTCTTGGGACAGGCTAGGAGCTCTCACCTTCTGAGGAAGCAGGAGGCAACGGCCAGGAAGAGCAAGAGAGCAGCAGATGAGTCTGTCAGGCAAAAAATACAGATCAACTGTTGGAAAAAGTCTGGGCGGGAAGGAAGGAGAAAAATACAATGTCTGCTCTCAGAGGTGGCTGGCTGAGGTGAATAGCTGTTGTTGAATCACTCACATTTGTGGGAATACTGAAGGAACCAACGGCAGGGGCAGGTGTTGGAAAGCAGGGCAACTGACACACCCAGGTTCCAGAGATAACAGGACAGCAAATCATTCTTGGTGATCACCCGGATACCAAAACCAGACAAAGATACTACGAAAGAAGAAAATTACAGACCAATATCACTGATGAATACAGATGCAAAAATCCTCAACAAAATACGAGCAAACAGAATCCAACAACATATTAAAAGGATCATACACCATGATCAAGTGGAGTTTATCCCAGGGATGCAAGGATTCTTCAATATACGCAAATCAATCCATGTGATACACCATATTAACAAATTGAAGAATAAAAATATGATCGTCTCAATAGATGCAGAAAAAGCTTTTGACAAAATTCAACACCCATTTATGATAAAAACTCTCTAGAAAGTGGGCATTGAGGGAAACTACATCAACATAATAAAGTCCATATATGACAAACCCACAGCAAGCATCATCCTCAATGGTGAGAAACTGAAAGCATTTCCTCTAAGATCAGGAACAAGACAAGGATGTCCACTCTCATCACTATTATTCAACATAGTTTTGGAAGTCCTAGCCATGGCAATCAGAGAAGAAAAAGAAATAAAGGAATACAAATTGGAAAAGAAGAAGTAAAACTGTCACTGTTTGCAGATGACATGATACTATACACAGAAAATCCTAAAGATGCCACCAGAAAACTACTAGAGCTAATCAATGAATTTGGTAAAGTTGCAGGATATAAAATTAATGCACAGAAATCTCTTGCATTCCTATACACTAATGATGAAAGATCAGAAAGAGAAATTAAGGAAACAATCCCATTCACTATTGCAACAAAAAGAATAAAATACCTAGGAATAAACCTACCTAAGGAGGTAAAAGACCTGTACTCAGAAAACTGTAAGACACTGATGAAAGAAATCAAAGATGACCCAAACAGATGGAGAGATGATCTTGGATGCAAAGTATCAATATTGTGAAAATGACTATACTACCCAAAGAAATCTACAGATTCAATGCAATCCCTATCAAATTACCAATGGCATTTTTTACAGAACTAGAACAAAATATCTTAAAATTTGTATGGAGACACAAAAGACCCCGAATAGCCAAAGTAATCTTGAGGAAAAAAAAAAAACAGAGCTGGAGGAATCAGACTCCCTGACTTCAAACTATACTACAAAGCTACAGTAATCAACACAATATGGTACTAGCACAAAAACAGAAACATAGATCAATGGAACAGGATAGAAAGCCCAGAGATAAACCCATGCACCTATGGTCAACTAATCTATGACAAAGGAGGCAAGGATATACAATGGAGAAAAGACAGTCTCTTCAATAAGTGGTGCTGTGAAAACTGCACAGCTACATGTAAAAGAATGAAATTAGAACACTCCCTAACACCATACACAAAAATAAACTCAAAATGGATTAAAGACCTAAATGGAAGGCCAGACACTATCAAACTCTTAGAGGAAAACATAGGAAGAACACTCTTTGACGTAAATCACAGCAAGATCTTTTTTGACCCACCTCCTAGAGTAATTGAAATAAAAACACAAATAAACAAATGGGACCTAATGAAACTTAAAAGCTTTTGCACAGCAAAGGAAACCATAAACAAGATGAAAAGACAACACTCAGAACGGGAGAAAATATTTGCAAACGAATCAATGGACAAAGAACTGATCTCTAAAATATATAAACAGCTGATGCAGCTCAATATCAAAAAGAACAAACAACCCAATCAAAAATGGGCAGAAGACCTAAATAGACATTTCTCCAAAGAAAACATACAGATGGCCAAGAGGCACATGAAAAGCTGCTCAACATCACTAATTTTTAGAGAAATGCAAATCAAAACTACAATGAGGTATCGCCTCACACTGGTTAGAATGGGCATCATCAGAAAATCTACAAACAACAAATGCTGGAGAGGGTGTGGAGAAAAGGGAACCCTCTTGCACTGTTGGTGGGAATGGAAATTGATACAGCCACTATGGAGAACAGTATGGAGGTTCCTTAAAAAACTAAAAATAGAATTACCATATGACCCAGTAATCCCACTACTGGGCATATACCCAGAGAAAACCATAATTCAAAAAGACACATGCACCCCAATGTTCATTGCAGCACTATTTACAATAGCCAGGTCATGGAAGCAACCTAAATGCCCATCTACAGACGAATGGATAAAGAAGATGTGGTACACATATACAATGGAATATTACTCAGCCATAAAAAGGAACGAAATTGGGTCATTTGTAGAGATGTGGGTGGACCTAGAGACTGTCATACAGAGTGACGTAAGTCAGAAGGAGAAAAACAAATATCGTATATTAATGCACATATGTGGAATCTAGAAAAATAGTAAAGATGAACTGGTTTGCAAGGCAGAAATAGAGACACAGATGTAGAGAACAAATGTATGGACACCAAGTGGGGAAGTGGGGGGTGTTGGTGTGATGAATTGGGAGATTGGGATTGACATATATACACTAATATGTGTAAAATAGGTAATAAGAACCTGCTGTATAACACAGGGAACTCTACTTCAATTCGCTGTACAGTAGAAACCAACAAACACTGTAAAACAACTATACGCCAATAAAAATAATTAATTAATTAATTTAAAAAAAATCCTTCTTGGTGAAGTCAGAAAGGCGACCATGTGCAGGGCTGGTCCCCACAGGTAACATCGAAGCTTGGGGGTCTCGAGGGCTGCATACCATCCTTGCAAACTTCCCTTCTGAATCTGGAAGCCATTAGCAGTCCCCCCAAAGTTCAGACTTTTTCCTAATACTAGTTAATTTGTTCACTCCATCCAAGAGTAAGGCTGTATCAAAAGACATCCCATGGAAAAGACTATCAGTCTCTAAGAAATTCTCTTTTTTTTTGGAAAAAGTCAAAAGAGGTAAACTGCCTGGTCTCCGGCCCCATCCCGAAACAAAACTTGACCTTGGTCGCAGGCAGGCAGATGTCCTGGGAGCAGATGCTTCCAAATGAAGAGGTGGGCGGTCCCATTCCACTTCCAACCAGGAGGGGTGAAACTGAAGGCTTTGTTTATTAGCACAACTCTAATCGTGATGTATGTGATTCTGTACATTTCAGTCTAAGCAAAATTTTTTTTCCATCATTTAAACTTTATTCTTTTTTTTTCTACATCTTTATTGGGGTATAATTGCTTTACAATGGTGTGTTAGTTTCTGCTTTATAACAAAGTGAATCAGTTATACATATACATATGTCCCCATATCTCTTCCCTCTTGCGTCTCCCTCCCTCCCACCCTCCCTATCCCACCCCTCCAGGTGGTCACAAAGCACGGAGCTGATCTCCCTGTGCTATGCAGCTGTGCTTATTTGCACTCCTGATCTCGAGAGACCCCAACTTCTTTTAATTATTTCTCTTTGCTTGAGCTAGTTAAGGCAAGTTTTTTTTATTTTGTGATTAACACATCAGAAAAGCCAGGAAAACCGTGACAGTGGAAAAATGGTCATCATATTAAATATGGGATTGAAGAGTCTTGAGATTCAAGGCAACCACTTCATCTTTCCAGTCCTCCGTTTTCACATCAACAAAACGAAGGAGGTAAATTAGATGAACTTTGTAGTACTCAAAAAATGTTGTTCCACTTCCATGTGGCTTCATGGTTTCCAAGGCAAACTCCACAGTCATTTGATTCACTGTTGCCTTGTAAGTAATATATCATATTCTCTGCAGCTTCTTTCAAGATGTTTCTCATTGTCATTAGTTTTTAGCTGTTATTATGTGTCTAGGCTGGGATTTCTTTAAATTTATCCTGTTTTGGATTCACTGAGCCTTTTACATTTTCCATCAAATTTGAGCATTTCAGCCATTATTTCTTCAAATATATTTTTTTTTCTGCATCACATTCCTTCTCCTCTCCTTCTTGGACTCTAATGACACAAATGTTAGACCTTTTTTCATATTTTCCCATAGACTCACCCTGCCCCCCGTCTTTTCAATCGTTTTTCTCTCTGTTGTTTAGATTGGATAGTTTTTTACTGATCTACCTTCAAGTTTACTGACTCTTTCCCCTGTCATCTCTATTCTGCTTCTGAGCCTGTGGTAGACAGAATGGCCACCCAAAGATGTCTACTTCCTAACCCCAAGAACCTGTGAATATGTGGCCTTAACAGCAAAAGGGATTCTGCAGATGCTAATTAAATTAAGGATCCTAAGAAGTTAGGATCTTTAGACTAAGAGATTAGTCTGAATTATCTGAGTGGGCCCAATGTAATCACAGGGTCCTTATAAAAGGGAGACAGGAATGCGAGAGACAAAAAACAGGAGATCTACAGCAGAAGCAGTGGTGGGAGGGATGCACTTTGAAGGTGAAGGCTGCCATAAGCCAAGGAATGCAGGCAGCCTCTAGAAGGTAGAAAAGGCAAAAAAATGTATTTTTCCCTGGAGTCCCCAGAAGAAATGCAGCCCTGCTGACATCTTGATTTTAATTTTATAAGATTCATTTCAGACTTCTGACCCTCAGAACTGTAAGTTACTATGTTTGTTTTGTTTTAAGCCGCTACAGTTGTAGTACTTTGTTACAGCAGCAATGAGGAACTAATACAAAGCCCAGTCATTTAAAAATTTTTGGTTATTGTATTTTTCAGTTCTAAAATTTCCATTTGGTTCTTTATACTTTCTATTTCTTCATTGAGACTTTTCATCTTTTCACTCATTTCAAGCGTGCTCATACTTATTCATGTCTTTTTTTGGCAGGTAGGATCTTAGTTCCCTGACCAGGGATCGAACCCGCACCCCCTGCATTGGAAACATGGAGTCTAAACCACTGGACCGCCAGGGAAGTCCCCCTCATGACATTTTTATAATAGTGTCTTTTTTTAAAAAAACATCTTTATTGGAGTATAATTGCTTTACAATGTTGTGTTAGTTTCTGCTGTATAACAAAGTGAATCAGCTATATGTATACATATATCCCCATATCCCCTCCCTCTTGCATCTCCCCCCACCCTCCCTATCCCACCCCTCTAGGTGGTCACAAAGCACCGAGCTGATCTCCCTGTGCTGTTCAGCTGCTCCTGACTAGCTAGCTATTTTATATTTGGTAGTGTATGTATGTCCATGCCACTCTCTCACTTCGTCCCAGCTTACCCTTCCCCCTCCCGGTGTCCTCAAGTCCATTCTCTATGTCTGCATCTTTTTTCTGTCCTGTCCCTAGGTTCATCAGAACCATGTTTTTTTTAGATTCCATATTTTAATTAACTTATTTGTTTGTTTCTGGCTGCATTGGGTCTTCGTTGCTGCGCACGGACTTTCTCTAGCTGCAGCGAGTGGGGGCTACTCTTCGCTGTGGTGTGCGGGCTTCTCATTGCGGTGGCTTCTCTTGTTGCAGAGCACGGGCTCTAGGCACGTGGGCTTCAGTAGTTGTAGCACGCAGGCTCAGTAGTTGTGGCATATGGGCTTAGTTGCTCCGCAGCATGTGGGATCTTCCCAGACCAGGGCTCAAACCCATGTTCCCTGCATTGGCAGGCGGATTCTTAATCGCTGCACCACCAGGGAAGCCCCCCTAAGCAAAATTTTTAAATCAGCCAAGTAGTTAAATGTGTAATCCCTTCAACTAATTATCCATTAGTTGCTCCTTAATGATAATGGAATGCTTACCAAATAGCATGTGATCTCTGAATAGTGCCAAATACAGTGATTAAAATGTTTCTTCAAGAAGTAACAAGGGTTCCGTTTGCTCGGCTTTCTCAGTGAATCTTAATGCATTCAGGCCACTGAAAAGTGGATCCGAGATCGGGCTGGCATCACCATAAGGAAGGACAACCTCTAAAGGTAACCATGTCAGAGAAACACTCACCTCCACACTGGGTAACTAAAAAGGCAAAGTCAGCACCTACATGGGACCCCTTTTCCAACCCCAGCTGGCAGTGTGACCTCTGCCACTTACTTTTGCTAAGCCTCAGTTTCTTTGGTGATAGAATGGGTGTGATAGTCCTTAAAATCTAGGGTTGTTGGTAAGGATCAAATTAGATAACATAGGAGATGAAAGGCTTCAAAACAGTGGTGAGCAGACTTCGCCCATAGTGGCGATCAATAAATGTGCACTGATTGACAAGTTCAGGTGACTGAAACTAACACAACATTGTAAATCAACTATACTCCAATAATAAAATAATAATATAAATAAAATTTTTTTAAGTTATAATTACGAGGGAGGAATGGGAAGCTATTGTTTAATGGATACAAAGTTTCAGTTGTGCAAGATGGAAAGAGTTCTGGAGGTGAATGGTAGTGATGGTTGTACAACAATATGAATGTTCTCAGGGCCCCTGAACTGGACACTTACAATGATTAAGATGCTAAATTTGAAGTTATGTATATCTCACCACAATTGAAAAAATATAAAATAATTCCTAAAAGAAAGTGCAGGTGAACTGAAATCATTATTAATAAACACGTGAGCATCATCTCTGAGCAAGACACTGCACTTGGTAGTGGGGATAAGGAAGGAAAGGAGGGAAAGAAAGGAGAGGAGAAGAAATCAGATACCATTCTTCACTCTCAAAAAGACTGTAATCTAATTAGAGAGCAGAATTTGGGGAAATAGGAGATATGATGATCATAATAGCCAACATATATTGAATGTTCACTTGTATCATGCACTGCTATAGCCCTTTAAGCATTACTTAATCTTCCCAACGATTCTATAAGGTAGGTAATGTAACTTTCAGCCCCATTTCACAGATAAGGAAACTGAGGCCCCAAGTTAAGTAACTTGCCTAGGGTCACTCAGTAAGTGCCAGAGCTAGGATATGAGCTCCAATTCTGCATCCTTAATACTGCCTGTAGTATTGGGGGCAGGGGGTGGTCCTACACTTAGACTTGGAGTTCTAGATTTGAATCATCCATACCATCTGTGTAGTCCTAACTACTTCAGACTTCAAAACGGTGGAGTTTTGGGCTTCCCTGGTGGCGCAGTGGTTGAGAGTCCACCTGCCGATGCAGGGGACGCGGGTTCGTGCCCCGGTCCGGGAAGATCCCACATGCCGCGGAGCGGCTGGGCCCGTGAGCCGTGGCCGCTGAGCCTGCGTGTCCGGAGCCTGTGCTCCGCAATGGGAGAGGCCACAACAGTGAGAAGCCCTGCGGTAAAACAGTGGAGTTTCAGAGTGGGAGTCTCTTCATCTGTAAAATGAATTAACAGTCCCCACTGAATGGCTGTTGTGATCATGAAAGTAGGTGAGTATAAGTGCTCTGTGCAGTGCCTGGCATGTGGTATGTGTCTAATAAAGTTCAGATACATCTGATCACTGTTTATAAACCAGAGTTTCCATCAGCTAAAACTTCCCTGATCCCCCCAGATAAAACCTGGACACTAAATATGCTTCCAATCTTCTCAAAAAGTTGACCCAGACTATTTTGAACACTGTACCAAGGAATTACAATATGAACATCGCTAATCTACAGTCAGTGAGCTACAAAATCTTTTCATAGTAAATCCCACCAAAAAAGTACTTTAAGTGCAAACCCTTAAACCTATATTTCTTATTTTATAAATCTGATGCTTTTTCTAACCTATTATTATGGTAGGCATATTATAAAACATACCCCAAATTGAAATTTTACAGGATAAACAAAGAAAAATAACTGTTTTATAATAGTGTTATTTTATCTTCTTCATTAAAAACACAAAACAAGTTTTGCTTCCACAAAAAACAATTATCGATAGTAATATTTTTAGTGAGCACAGTGTAATTTTAAAAAGTGTGGTTCCCTCTTTCTTAAAATCTTGGTTTAACACAGTGAGCCAAAAGTCAAGTTCTAAGTTCAGTTTACTTATGTTTTTGGATTTAATGACTGTCCTTGCTGAAGAGGGTACCTCACAATGATGTATATATCCAGATGGAAAAATACATTATTGACTGCAATTTCTAAACAATATTCAATATTCAGTCCTATCCCCAAATAATGCAATGGTTATTGCTAAAATTTAAAATTTGCATCCAAAATGTTCTTTTCATTGAGTGAGGTTTTTCACACATAAAAACACTGAGTTCTCTTGCTTACTGTTAAAACACCATCATTTCCATGAAGGGGGAAATATATTTTTTTAATCTTTCAAAAAATGTCAGGTTCCTATATAGCACACTTGTTGACAAGTTAACAACCGCTTGTCACCGCAAGAAAAGGTTAGCAAACTTGTAACACTGCTCTTTTGTAAAAAGAGACAACTGCAAAATCTCTGAGACACAACAGATGTGTTCATGGTCATTCTCCATCTTGGTACGAAGTACTGCAAAAATCCTGGCATTCTGTACAGCTCTCTCACTTGTTAAAATCAGATCAACTGCATCCATGATATCATCTAGTTCATTGTGCACTTCTTGGCTTTGATTGCTTTGCAGCGATAGTTTGACTATAAATTACTCTACGGTGAATAAATTTCATGAGTGATGCTATCCCTGTACCCTCACCCCAGCATCCTCTTGATATTCTAAAGCAGCCGCTCCATCAAATGTTATTTTAAACAATTGTTCCATCAGAACATTATTTCTAGTAAAGTTATTTACAGTTGAGATCTTTTCTGACATGTCTTTCTATAATTGGTTCACAAAAGAATAGCACTTTGTTTTATTATTGAAGGGGAAGCTATACCTGTACTTCACTCAGCTGTATAACAAATACTGCTTGATTTGTTTCAGTACTTGTTTCTTCAAAGTTTTCTCTGCATCTATCAGCAGTTTTGCTGGCTAAGGAATGAATATTCATTTCATTCAATCATTCAGAAAGGATTTACTGAGCACTTGGGCTGTGCCAGTCGCTGTCCTAGGTGTGAGGATGTCGTGAACAAAATTATGTTCTCACGGAGCTGTGTGCCTGTGCAGGAAGACAGATGGTAAGCAAATAAAAACCCAAGTATATGTCAGGGTAAGCACTCTAAAGAAAAGTTCAACAGGATATTGGGACAGAGAGTGGCAGAGTGAGCTATTTCAGGTGATGAGGAAGACTTCCTTGAGGAGGTGACATTTGACCAAAGGTGTTGCGGGTAAGCTATGGAATACCTGGGAGAAGAGCACGTCAGCAGAGGGGCAGCAGGGGCAAAGCCCCTGAGGCAGGAGCTTGATTGGTGCAGCTGAACCACAAGGAGGCCAGTGTCCCTGGAGCCAGTGAGGGTGGGGATGCGTGAGGACCAGAGGTCAGAGGATTTTTTTCCAGCTGAGATAGGAAGCCACTAAGGGTGTTCAGCAGAGTGTGGAGTGATCTGACTTAGGTTTAAAAAGATTTCTGTGGCCACACCATGGAGAATAGATTGCAATGTAGCAAGGCAGGAACGGAACAAATTTCAACTGTCCAGATAAGAGATGGACTCAAATGGCCATGGTAAGAGGGTGAGAAATCACAAGATTCTAGATATATTCTGATACAGAACCAATGAGAGCTGCTGATAGATTTGGATATAGGGTAAGTGAGAAGGGAGCTAGAGCTCTTCACCTAAGCACTTGGAAAATGCAGTGGTCATTTACAGGGGTGGAGAAGACTGACGGTGGAATGGAGATTAAGAATTCATTTAGGGACTTCCCTGGTGGCGCTGTGGTTAAGAATCTGCGTGCCAATGCAGGGAACATGGGTTTGAGCCCTGGTCCGGGAAGATCCCACACGCCACGGAGCAACTAAGCCCATGAGCCACAACTACTGAGCCTGCGCTCTAGAGCCCGCGAGCCACAACTACTGAGCCCACGTGCCACAGCTACTGAAGCTTTCACGCCTAGAGCCCGTGATCCGCAACAAGAGAAGCCACCGCAATGAGAAGCCCGTGCACCACAACAAAGAGTAGCTCCCGCTCGCTGCAACTAGAGAAAGCCTGCGTGCAGCAACGAAGACCCAACGCAGCCAAAAATAAATAAATAAAATAAATTTATTTTAAAAATACATTAAAAAAAGAATTCATTTAGACACGCTAAGTTGAGAAAGACTACATTCAAGGGAAGGTGTCAAGAAACCAGCCACTTAAAAGAGTCTGGAGTTACAAGAGAGGCATTTGGAATGGAAATATAAACTTGAGACTTGTCAGTGTGTAAATGGCATTAAAAGCCTTGTCACTATATTTTCCCATGTATTATTTCAGCGGTATTTATTGCCGTGGGAAGAACAAGTATTTCCCCCAGCAGTATGCAGCTTTTATTTTTTCACGACTAAGTAACGAACCTCAAAAGTGGCTTTTAAGCACTTTCTATTACACTAATTAAAAAATTTTAAGCTATTACATTGAACACTACATTATTTTAAGTCCATAAAAAAGACTGTAGACATCTTTATTGTCTGTTTTTCCAATCTTAAAAGCGTCATACTCTTATTAGATAGTATTCCAAGACATACCACAGTCCAGGTAAAGGTCATCATTAGCGATAGTGGGTGTAAATTTGTATTTGTACACATATTTAGTAATTTCACTGAAAAAGAGATAGTTGAGGCAACTGTGATTTCCTTTAGTAGGTAACTGGATAAATAAACTATGGTACATCCAGAAACATTATATTATTAGATATTATATATTATTTAGTGCTGAATATATATTATTCAGCACTAAAGAGAAATGAGCGATGGAGCCATGAAAAGATATGGAGGAACCTTAAATGCATATTACTAAGTGAAAGAAGCCAATTTAAAAAGGCTACGTACAATATGATTCCAACTATATGGTATTCTGGAAAAGACAAAACAGTGTAGATAGTAAAAAGATCTGGTTACCAGTGGGTACGAGGTATGGGGGACGAACAGGTGGAGCACAGAGGATTTTTAGAACGATGAAAATACTCCGTATGACACCATAATGATGAATGCATACCGTTATACATTGTCCAAATCCATAGAATGTACTACATCAAGAATGAACCCAGCCATCATCAAAAATATCTACAAACAATAAATGCTGGAGAGGGCGTGGAGAAAAGGGAACCTTCATGCATTGTTGGTGGGAATGTAAATTGATACAGCCACTATGGAGAACTGTATGGAGGTTCCTTAAAAAACTAAAAATAGAGCTACTGTACGACCCAGCAATCCCACTACTGGGCATATACCCTGAGAAAACCATAATTCAAAAAGGGTCATGTACCACAATGTTCATTGCAGCACTATTTCCAATAGCCAGGATGTGGAAGCAACCTAAGTGTCCATCAACAGAGGAATGGATAAAGATGTGGTACATATATACAATGGAATATTACTCAGCCATAAAAAGGAATGAAATTGTGCCATTTGCAGAGACGTGGATGGACCTAGAGACTGTCGTACAGAGTGGAGTAAGTCAGAAAGAGAAAAACAAATATCGTATATTAATGCATATATGTGGAATCTAGAAAAACAGTACAGATGAACCTATCTGCAAAGCAGAAATAGAGACACAGACATAGGGAACAAACGTATGGACACCAAAGGGGGTAAGGGAGGGTGGGATAAATTGGGAAATTGGGATTGGCATATATACACTACTATATATAAAATAGATAACTAATGAGAACCTACTACATAGCACAGGGGGAAAAGCAAAAAAGAATGACCCTTAATGTAAACCATGGACTTTGGGTAATTATGATGTGTCTATGTAGGTTCATCAGTTGTAACAAACACACAGCTCCGATGGGGCCATCGATAGGGGTGGGGCTGTGCATGTGTGAGGGCAAGGGTCATAGGGGAAATCTTTGTACCTTCCCCTCAATTTTGCTGTGAATCTTAAACTGCTACAAAAAAAGTATCTTAATGGAAAAAATTAAAATTAAAAAAGAGATATAGTTCTAGAAGTGGGACTGTCACTGCTGCTTCTCTTCTTGTGCACTTATTCTTGCCTTATTATTACCTTCCACCCATGATCACTGCAGATATCTCCTTAAGGCACGTGTTCATTATGTGAGACTAGATATCATCCACAAATCCTCTCTCCCTGACACATGAGAACTGCCATCCACCATCACACCATGTATCAAAGAAAGGGGTCACCACAACCCCTTGAGAAACTCCAGCTTTCCCTTAGGACACTTCCCTTCTCCAACAAGAATGTGACACTGTGCAGGCCACAGGAAGGTGCCAGTGACAGTCCATGCATTGTGCATTAGTAGAACTCAGTTTCTTTCTAGTTTTTCTAGGGAAAATAAACATAAATAGAAATTGGAATAGTTTCTCCACCCACCCTCCCACCCCCCATCCCCCGCCTAGTGCATCTTGTGTGTCCTTTGCAGTACGCACACTCTGCCTTGATCGGGTCCATTTCACTGTCACAGAAGATGACAATTACACTGCTGCAGAGTCAGAATAAGCCTGGCCCCAGCTTCTGAATAAACAATTCCTGTTAACACCTCCATTATCACACGCCCCAGGGGCACCAAACAGTGAAAGTTCACACCGAGTTCCCAAACACTCTGGTGAAACTTTAAAGGCTTCCCTAGAGTCTATTAAAATGATAAAACTAGGCTGACTTTCTTGCCTGAAGTAACTGGTGTTAAGTTATTTTTGTAGGTTGGTTAGAAAAGATTATTTTCCCACGTCTTCAGGGCCTCCTGAGTCAATCTGGCTATTCAAGGCAGATTAAGAACCTGAACTTCTCCCCTGAGGAAAGTGTTACATCTAATGTATAGTCAAAACTTGAGTTGAACTTCCTTTTATGCTCTGTCTGAAACTGAGTTTTACTCAGCAACAAACTAAGCAATGTTCCCTCCTCAGAGGAAACTAAGAAGTCAGTAAAAGATGAAACACCTTTACTTCTACAGTAAGACTGAGATTTGAGGTAGCGGCAAGGTGGTTCTCAACTACCTGGTTTCAAATTACCTTGGGTGCTAATCGACACAGGCAGGACCCCAAATTCAAGGTCACATTTCCCAGGCCTCCCTTTCTCTTCCTAGAAAGCCAAACCCGAGAAGGCAGCAGCCATCCAGTGGGCATTCTCTTGCACTGCTGTCAAACAAAGTAGCCAGCGTGCAATCCTTTGAAAGGTGTTAACCAGCACTCACAACGCATCAGGGTAGCACCAGTCACGTGTGTCTGGGTGACATTTCCCTGTAAAGTGGGATTAGCTGACGGGACCCCCAGAAGAAACCCTGCACTGGATGGCTCGAGGTTTACCCTAATCTCGCCTCCGCGTGGAGGGGGCTGCTGATCACAGAGGCCTCCACGGAATGATGGGAAACCTACAACAGACCCAAGTGTGGTGCTCATAAAAGGGAGGGGGAAGCAGGAGGACAAATGTCTGGATATTTTTCCAAGAAGCAAAGACTTCATTCACTTAGAGGAGTTTCCCTAAGGGTAAAGGAAACATCTCAAACCCACTGAAAGGAAGTGATGGCTTCGTGCCTTGCCTGTCATTGCAGCACTGCCTCTTGCAGGGGAATCAGGCTTCCTCCTGGTCCTTTCACTTTCAGCCCACAGCCTGGGCTCTACCAGGCACCTTTAAAGAAGCAGTAGCTCTTTCAGAACAGGAGGGCTGACTTAGAAAGTCAAGTTTTCTAGTGATTCCTATACCATTCAAGGTCCCAGCAGAAAGCAGATGGCCACTCAAATTTAAGATAAGTTCAGAATGACCTCATATTCACAAGATGGTGGGCAGGGCGCAGGGACACCCAAGGCTGTAGTGCAGCCCCTCTGGCCTACACACAGGCCAGTTCTCCCAGCCCAAGGCCCAAGGAGGTGAGGAAAGAGAGTGGTTATGGGAACGTGCAAGAAGACAGTATGGAAGACTGCCAGTGGGAGAGGAGCAGTGTCTTCAGTATAGGCCACAGCTAGCCCAAGGAGATGCCACAGGGGAGTCAGGAGAAAGTATTCCCTGCCTGTACCACCTTCCTGCCCTCCTGTCTCCTGGTCAAATTCAAGAAGCCAGAGAACAAGAGATCTCCCCGATGGAGTCAGCATCCTGGAGCAAAGAGAAGGGCAGAGCCTGGACCTAAGGAACAAACAGAATAACCAACACGATTCCCAAATGCAAGGAACCGACTACATCGGAGTCTACCGGAGGCACGTTTTAAAAAATATGTGAATTCCCCAGAGCCACCCCCCTCCCCGCAAATAATTCAGAGTTAGTATATAGGGGTAGAGCCTAAATAATCTGTTTTCTCTTTTAAAAAAAAAATTGCTTAAATGATTCCAATGCACAAGCAAGTTTGGAATCTCAGATGACCTTGAAGATCTCAAAACAGGTCACAAAATCCCTTCTCACCATAAGTCCAAGGCAACAAGACCAAATCACCAGAAGAATCTTCTACAAAGGACTGCATTGTGTACTATTACAGTGTCAGGTCTGCAGCAGCACTTACCAGTCAAAGACAGAACCGTGTCACTTTCTATCCTCAAGTACCAATCCTCAGGACAGGTGAGCCAAAGGATAAGTTTTGTACGCTCGAACATGATTGCCCCTTTACCCCCTGAGTAGAAAATACAAGCAATAGCTCCAAAAGAAAGACCCGGTTCCTTGAAAACTTTGTATACGAATCTAGACCATCAACTTTAAATGGCTGCAGACTCTAATGGCCAAAAGGGACGGTATTTCCACGAGGACCATCCATCGGCAAGGCATGTCGTTCAGAAGTTTCATTTAAAGATCATTCTTTCTAAAAAAAAAAAAAAAAAATCATTCTTTCTATTATGATCATTGAAGTGAAGCCAAGAGGGGAAAAAAAAAAGTTGACAGGCTGAACTCCAGACTCTTGACTTCAGAAATGCCTATTAATTCAATACAATAAAACTTACAAACTCCCCGTAATCCTCAAGGTGCTCTTAAAATTGAAATTGATTCTGTGAAACTGCTTTCATCAACTATCATTAAAGAAAGTTCCATTTTAACTCAACTGTTAATAGGGAGGGCATGAAGAAAAGTGGTATGTCCAGGAATACAGAATGCTATTTATGAACACTGGACCTGGAAGGAGGGGAAACAGAAGGCGTACACCCAGCCCGGACCGTGCGTGTGCCTGCTATGCAGGTTCTGGCTCTAGCCACTGCTCATTTTCCTAGGGAATTACATGGAGGAAGCAGCTCAGAATTTCCAGCCACACCGCACAGTTAAATGGCAAGTTATTTTCCACAAAAGTAATGCAACCCAATATGAAAAGAAGCTTGGGAGGTGGGGCAGGGGGTGAAGAAGGCATTTATTTAGTTTCATGGCCAGAGTCACAAAAGGACTTCCTTTGACTGCAGGTGCTGGAGTTGAAAAGTGGAGCCTAGTTTTATGCATGTACTGAATGGGTCCCCAGGGCTGTGGTTGGCGTTGCTAGACTCCTGGGTCCAGCTCCCTGACAGTCTATTAATCTGCCATGTAACCTTGAACCAAGGCTTTTAAATGTCTTCTATCAATTTCCCAGATTGATAAATAGGAAGAAAAATATGCCTACCTTACAAATCCTATCAGAGCCAAAATTCCTTTTTCTACAGGTATGTCCCACTGTGCCCAGCAGATATGTCCCAAACTGCAATGAAATGCTTGCCATGAATGAGAGATCAAATGGTTGTCAAGTGGTTTTTAACTACTCCCAGAGAATTGACTTTAAAATTGACTTATTTATGAGGGTGGCTAAAAGGCCAGTTTCTAGAGACAGACAGCTCTGTTTATTACTGCAGCAAGATGTTTTTGGTAGATTAACCAACATTTTTTGCCCTTTCCCCTTACTTCCCATTATTCCATGACTCTTGGACCTTCTGCATTTACTACTTTTGTCAATGACAACTTACAGATCACCAAAGAAGTGTGTTCCTGCACCTCCATGGAATGAACATGTCTCTGGGAAGTGACAGCCCAGACAGGACCTGCACTTCCCAGCCCCCGTGAGCTAGGGTGAGGCCAGGTCACTGAGTGCTATCCAACTCTGTGGGTAGAAATGACACATACTACTTCTGGACCATCTCTGCCTGGTCATTAGAAAGACGAGGAATGGAAGAGGATGCCTCGTTCAGCACAGAGATTCCTTAAATCAGTTCGAGAAAACAGACATGGGCCTCTTCTCCTATGAGTCCTTTAGCATCACATCCGTCCCCAAGAATCAATGTCACTGACCCCTTTTCCAGGATGCACACGTGCCTCTTTAAAAGTCAGACCAAGGCACCTATTCCATGCCTATGATATGCCAGGATATTTAACGTGCAAATACAAAATCTCATTTTTAAGAGTAGTAGAATTATCTCCATTTAACAGAGGGGGAAACTCAGGTCAAAGAGATGCAATAACTTATCCAAGGTCATTCAAATGCAGCAGTGCTGAGGTTTGAAGCCAGGTTTTCTGGCTTTGAAGGCAGTGAAGGCAGCTATTCCACAGCTTCCTCTCTTAGACAGTGTGCCCAAAGCGATCCCTAACTGTCATTTAGCTCTCACCCTCAAAGACCCATGCATCCAACACAGGATCTGAGAATGACTAATCAAACCCACCTGTCTCTAAGAGACATCCTATATGAGATTCTGAGCAAAAAAAAACCCTGTTGGGCTTCCCTGGTGGTGCAGTGGTTGAGAGTCCGCCTGCCGATGCAGGGGACACAGGTTCGTGCCCCGGTCCGGGAAGATCCCACATGCCACGGAGCGGCTGGGCCCGTGAGCCACAGACGCTGAGCCTGTGCGTCCGGAGCCTGTGCTCCGCAGCGGGAGAGGCCACAACAGTGAGAGGCCCGCGTACCGCAAAAAAAAAAAAAAAAAACCTGTTTTCCCCAAACTCTGATCCACGTGGATACATGGGCCATAGGACCTGACCATCTGTCCACCATTATCCTTGTATGACTGACCACTACCAGATGTCACACCAGCCAGCATAGATTAATTAGTTAGTATAAACCAAGTTCAATGTAATTAATCATGCAAACTTAAGTCCTTAATGTCCGATATTACTAAGAGCATACCATAAACTTGGGACACTATAAAGGATTAATGACCAAAATGGAAGCATGAATAAGGCCCGGAACAGACCCGATTCGTGTTTGAATCAAGTCGGATCCTCATTGCCCAGAAGGGACTCTCCCAACTCAGTATTGTTACCAACAAAAAATTCATGTCGCCTGAACACATATGGATTTCTGTTCATGTGACGCACTGGAGAAAAGCCTCAGACAATCCTTCAGTGAACCCTTCCCTTTGCTTGTTCCAACCAATTAGCCCAATACATTCCAGACCTACTTGCAAGACACAAGGAGCACACTGCCAAGGTTACCATGGCAGCCCCTCAATGTCTCCCTTGAGAAGGGCCTCCATTTGCAGACCCCATCCCCTCCATTATGGGACTACAACACATTAATCACCTTCACTTCTCAAGGGGGCTTCCAAACTATTTGTGCCATTGATTGTTTCAGCAATTTACCAGGTAGGGAATTAGAGTTACGGGCTAGTAATTTCCTGTGTACTTCTTCCTTCACTTCTTAAAGTTTGGTGTTAATTTAATCCTTGTGAGAACACTGCGCTGCTTGGATGCCCTGATGGTGACTAGAGAGCTGATTATTTATCTGCAAGACTTACCAAAACTCACTGACGGGCAATATGTCCCTGGCTGATCAGACACAAGATCGGGCACCAGGAAACTTGTTCAGCTAAAAGAAAGGACTAAGGAGAAGTTGAGGACCCAACTAGACAGAAGATGCCAAAGGCGGGGAAGGGAAGCTTTGCACTGTTTTCTGAAGGAGCCCAGGGCTGGACTTTGCCAGGCAGTGGGAAGGATGTGCTTAAACTCCTGCAAGGGAGACCACAGGAGGCACGCATTTACCTCCCGAATTTCTGTTCCCAAGACAGTGTTCTTTATCAGTCAAGTGTGTTCAGTCACAGAAAGCCAAGAAAGAGGGGTAAATGATCTTCACGGGAAAGCAAATTCCAGTAAGTCCCAGCTGCTTCTGCTGCTGACGCTTCTTCTTTTTCTTCCTCTTCTCCTCCTTCTTTTCTTCCCAACGCCTCTTGGGTGATTCTGAAAATTTTCAATTCCTGGGCAGGAATAACTCACTCACTGCACGATGAATTCTAATTTTAACCCTATTCCCACTCACGGATGACCGAGACAAGGCAATCGTTCTCAGTAAATTTCTTCAATCTCCTTACCCCCAAAAGAAAGACTGGCAAAGAGTCTTGTGAAAGCATTGGCCGTCTGGGAAATGCAGAAATACAAAAGATCGTGAGAGATTACTACAAGCAACTCTATGCCAATAAAATGGACATCCTGGAAGAAATGGACAAATTCTTAGAAAGGCACAACCTGCCAAGACTGAATCAGGAAAAAACAGAAAATATGAACAGACCAATCACAAGCACTGAAATAGAAACTGTGATTAAAAATCTTCCAGCAAACAAAAGCCCAGGACCAGATGGCTTCACAGGCGAATTCTATCAAACATTTAGAGAAGAGCTAACACCTATCCTTCTCAAACTCTTCCAAAATATAGCAGAGGGAGGAACACTCCCAAACTCATTCTACGAGGCCACCATCACCCTGATACCAAAACCAGACAAGGATGTCACAAAGAAAGAAAACTACAGGCCAATATCACTGATGAACATAGATGCAAAAATCCTCAACAAAATACTAGCAAACAGAATCCAACAGCACATTAAACGGATCATACACCATGATCAAGTGGGGTTTATCCCAGGAATGCAAGGATTCTTCAATATATGCAAATCAATCAACGTGCTACACCATATCAACAAATTGAAGGAGAAAAACCATATGATCATCTCAATAGATGCAGAAAAAGCTTTCGAGAAAATTCAACACCCATTTATGATAAAAACCCTGTAGAAAGTAGGCATAGAGGGAACTTTCCTCAACATAATAAAGGCCATATACTACCAGAAAACTACTAGAGCTAATCAATGAATTTGGTAAAGTAGCAGGATACAAAATAAATGCACAGAAATCTCTGGCATTCCTATACACTAATAATGGCCGCTTACTTTAACTTAGGCCAAAGCCTTTCAATCTATAGAAGTATTTTCCCACCTTATTTTCACGATCTCACCCCCTCCCATTCCGGAGCCTTAAACATTTTTTTCCTAATTGCCCCCCCCTCCGCCATCTACGGAATTTTAATGCCACAGATATACAGATACTATGAATCTGTTTGTGCATTGTGTATATCTATCTGAGCTTTATACATAACAAGAATAAGGGTTTTTTTACCTCCCAAGAATAACTTTTGGTTGGCCCTCCTGGGAGTGTTATCTCTCTCTTTGGGAAGGAAAATACAGACTTAAATTCACACTAAAGGAAACAGAGCAGGACCCTGTGGTCCTTCCCTCCACCCCCATGTACTCCGCCTGCCGTTTGTCTGTGGAAAAACTTTAGCCAAACAGTAAGTTTAATCAGGGAAGTGAGAAAATGCAGAAACAAAGGAAAACAGTCAAACGAGACCAAATAATAATAGTTTAGTCATGAACGAAAGTCAAGGACATTTAGTTCCTCCTCAACGGCTGTAGATAATATTCTGAGCCCTATCCTGTGAGCTGTTGTAGATACTGAAATCCCCATCAGGTGGAAGAAGTTAACTACATGATGACCAGACTGTAGCCATGACACAAGCTGCCACAATTCCGTAAACTGTCCTCAAGGAAATGGGCACAAACCGGCCCTGGAACTGAAGATTAATTTTACTTAAAACGATCAGGACGATGCTGGTCAGACCACCGCATGACCAACATCAAGGTGACTGTCAGAGCTGGCTGTGCTGTTTCTGCATGGAGCCCCCTCGCTCTGTCTACGAAAGCTCTTGCCCATGGGTTGTCGGAGGTAGGGGGAGGGGAGGCCTGTGGAGTCCGCCCCCTGCCGCCCCGCCACCCTGGCTGCCAGCCTCCAAGATAAAGCAAACTTGCCTTTCCACCAACCTCGTCTCCTTACTGGCTTTTGAGCGGCAAGTAGCCAGACCTCACTTTCAGTAACGTAAAGGTGTGATGGTTTGCTATCAAGGCATGTCCTATTGAGTGGAGAAAACTGAGAGCAAAGGGGGTCAATTAGGGGGAAAAGGGTAGAGAGGAAGCAGGGGACCAATTTACATCCTTTATAATACTGTCAAGGGCCAGGCGTGAAACTTGGCCTTATTTACCGACACAGTGTCCATTCATTTATGAAAGGCATAAATATTGCCTCCAATTCTAAACTTACTCGCTTTCCCCACACTTTGGCATGCTCAGTCTTTACAGAAAATGTTACGCCAGGACTGACTGTGAGTAATAAGAAATGCTTTATCGGGGCAGACAGGGTCCTTTCCTCTGCCCTGTTCTCTGCCTCTGCCCTTGTGCCCGCTGTGACACTAGCTCTCCAGCAGCTCTCCACACTAGCCTTGGCCCCTCTCCGTGGTGCTCTGGGCCATTCAGAGTTATTACAGCATTTTTTAATTAGCCAGGAGTATTTTAGACCCATATTTTTATTCCTCATCTCCCTGATTGATTTTCTAAACTATGTGTCAGCAAAAAGGTGTTTGAAAAAAACACTTAACTCAGCAGCAATTAACTGCAAAGCTTTTAAAGCTTAGTTTTCATTTCATAGGTCTTCAAGAGACAGAAATAATATCAATAATACTGAAATCAAGTTGTTTTTCACCCCTGGTTACAAAGGCAGCAAGTGGCTTGAGAGGCACTATTATCTAAGGCGACATTAACTAATCTTTTCCTTTTCTGCTCCATTTCTAGCTGTCAAATTTTCTTACACACACACACACACACACACACACACACACACACACACACACACACACACACCGTGGGCAGGATTTAATGGAGGGGGTATTGCTCATCAAGATGACGTTTGAAAGAATGTTCGAGATCTCCGAACACTTTGGGAACATCAGTGTTTTGTTTGGGCAAGACATCCTCATCCATTGTCTAGAACTGAAAAAGCTAAGCCTCTAAAAGCACAACCCTCAAGGTTATTCTCAGTTTAGCGTAAAGAGCATATACAAGAAAGACAGAACTGCCCAGCTGCCTCTTTTTTTTTGTAACATCTTTATTGGAGTATAATTGCTTTACAATGGTGTGTTAGTTTCTACTTTATAATAAAGTGAATCAGTTATACATATACATATGTTCCCATATCTCTTCCCTCTTGCGTCTCCCTCCCTCCCACCCTCCCTATCACACCCCTCTAGGTGGTCACAAAGCACCGAGCTGATCTCCCTGTGCTATGTGGCTGCTTCCCACCAGCTATCTATTTTACGTTTGGTAGTGTATATATATGTCCATGCCACTCTCTCACTTCGTCCCAGCTTACCCTTCTCCCTCCCCATGTCCTCAAGTCCATGCTCTAGTAGGTCTGTGTCCTTATTCCCGTCTTACCCCTAGGTTCTTCATGACATTTTTTTTTTTTTAGATTCCATATATATGTGTTAGCATACGGTATTTGTCTTTCTCTTTCTGACTTACTTCACTCTGTATGACAGACTCTAGGTCCATCCACCTCACTACAAATAACTCAATTTCGTTTCTTTTTATGGCTGAGTAATATTCCATTGTATATACATGCCACATCTTCTTTATCCATTCATCCGATGATGGACACTTAGGTTGATTCCATGTCCTGGCTATTGTAAATAGAGCTGCAATGAACATTTTGGTACATGACTCTTTTTGAATTATGGTTTTCTCAGGGTATATGCCCAGTAGTGGAATTGCTGGGTCATATAGTAGTTCTATTTGTAGTTTTTTAAGGAACCTCCATACTGTTCTCCATAGTGGCTGTACCAATTCACACAGCCTCCAATTTGCAGGGAGTTTGGAGACCTGGTTATTTTGCAAGGTGTCCTTTCTGGAATTTGGTATTCATTTGGAGATCAGAGCTTGCCCCTAGGGTATATGTTGATATAACTGCCCCCAAGGGTCATTCACAGTTGGAGATTCTACACAAGCAAGGAGTACTGCAAGTCAGGGAGAAGGAAACTGAAAGAACTGATGTAAGAAGAATCTATCTATGGTTCATCATGGAATACTGCAGAAAGACGGAGGCTGGCAAAAATGTTTTCTCCACTGCCTTCCACCTGTCAGTCACCAAGCGGCCACTTACAGCCTTCTAATCCCATTGCCCCTTTCAAGTCTGCCCTTGATGCTAATTTTAACCACATTTCGCCTTGAACTTTTAAGCACAGGAACACAAGGGTGTGTGTGTGGTGTGTGTGCACGCGTGCATGTGTGGTGCATTGGGGTGAGCAGCCACTCTTTGTGATTTGGCCTTAAGATGCTCCTTCACAAGATGCGAAATTAAACTTTTATTCCTAGACTAACTTGTCTGCTTGAGCTCACACACCCGAACTCCTCTCGTCTCACAGCACGTTTTATTTTATTAGATAGAGACCTTCATATGTAGTCTAGCTTTCCTTTTAGCCTTGGCTGCCAGGAACCGCAAAGCTAAATGCTATGCTCAGCTGTACTAACTAAGCTTTGGCACACATGTTCCGCCTCCACTGTCTTACCCCGTCCCACCGCTGCCCCCCACCCCGTGCCCAAGGAGGAACTGGCCTGTGGGATTCTGACCGAGCTGAAAATGATGTCGAGTGACAGCAGTCGGATCAGAGAAGGGAGAGCAGTCACCGTCAGGAGGTAGGTGACAAAGTTATGCTTTTGTTCTTTTACCCTTTCTCGGGTATAACCTTTACAACAAGCTACCCTATAGCTTGTTTCGTGAAAATACAAATAAAAGAAAAAGAACTAAATTATCTTTAAATGACTTGGCATTATGGAGCAAAGTCTTTGCGATATGCCTGTGGTGACATCCTTCTGGAGAAAGGCTGATCTAGGGTGGCGGGGGGCGGAGGGGTGCATTTTAGCGAGGCAATTAGCGCACACATCAGAATCCATAAAACCTCGCCACCATAACCTGCTCCACGTGAACGGAAAGTCATTTCTGCCTCCTTTGGTGAAGTTTGCCGTCTATAAAATGATGACAATGCTTGCTCCGGCCGTTATACTCCTGTTATGAGGATCAATGCCGCAGCGCCAGTAAGTGCTTTGAGCTCCTCAGGGGACAGGGCTCTATAACTATAATTACCATTATTGACGGCGGCAAGGAACTGCTGTAGGCTTTTCAACGAACAGTCAAGACTCGGGCACCTGCCCGGCCTTTGACTGGAGCTGCAGCTAGGCTCATGAGTTTGTCTTTTGCGAGGGGGCATGGATACCACTAGCTCCAATAACCCAGATAAAAAAAAGTTCTCAAGATGCAGAAAGATTCCAAGAAGGGTGAAAACAACACATCATCACCACTGCCATTAAAAGGAGGCTTGAGGGACTTCCCTGGAGGTCCAGGGGTTAAGACTCTGTGCTTCCACTGCAGGGGGCACAGGTTCAATCCCTAGTTGGGGAACTAAGATCCCACATGCCACCAAAACAAACAAACAACAAAAAAACAGCAACAAAAAAAGGAGGCCTGAAACACCCAATAGCACAGCAGAGTAAACAGGTACATGGTGAGGAGAGCCAGTAGCAAGTGACATGGGGCCCAGAGGCATTCACAGTTTATCCACACAAAGACCATCCTTTTCCTACTTATGAAATGCTTTTATAGGATCCCATTCTTTATGTTGGAAAATATATATATACGATGTCCACATCCATCAAGCTGTCACGGCTTTTCATGACCTTTTTAAAATTTATTCATTTATTTATTTATGGCTGTGTTGGGTCTTCGTTTCTGTGAGAGGGCTTTCTCTAGTTGTGGCAAGCGGGGGCCACTCTTCATCGCGGTGCGCAGGCCTCTCACTATCGCGGCCTCTCTTGTTGTGGAGCACAGGCTCCAGACGCGCAGGCTCAGTAGTTGTGGCTCACGGGCCCAGTTGCTCCGCGGCATGTGGGATCCTCCCAGACTAGGGCTCGAACCCGTGTCCCCTGCATTAGCAGGCAGATTCTCAACCACTGTGCCACCAGGGAAGCCCCATGACCCTTTTAAGACTACACCTTCTAGAAGCCTGCATTATCTATCTCAAGGAGACGCCGGGCTCCAGCCCATAACTTTGTCACCTGCCTCTGATAGTGACTGCTCCCTGCTCTTCTCTGATATGACTGCTGTCACTCGACATCATTTTCAGCTCGGTTAGAATTCCACAGGCAAATTCCTCCTTGGGACAGCTCTGATTCCTCCTCTGATCTGAAACATTGCCCTTTCTGGCCAGTGGCATTTTAAGACTGTATTTCTAAAAGATATCTTCTGATTTCTTCTCAAGGCCCTCTCTTTTGAATATTGTCTTTGAAGTCTTTTCTGACCCTAAAGGATGCCAGGACAAATCCTAAAATCAGACATTATTTACCTGACTCCAAAAAAATACATTTGCCTCCTATTTTAAAAGTCTGCGTACAACTCATGTGGTAATGTTGGTGCAGTAGCAACGGCTAAACAGAAACTTCAGGAACTAAATGAGATGGGATGGTGTCTGGGTCAGGAGACTGAAAAGCCAAAGCAAAGAGAATAATTGGGACTTCCCTGGTGGCGCAGTGGTTGAGAGTCCGCCTGCCGATGCAGGGGACGCAGGTTCGTGCCCTGGTCCGGGAAGATCCCACATGCCGTGGAGCAGCTGGGCCCGTGAGCCATGGCCGCTGAGCCTGCACGTCCGGAGCCTGTGCTCTGCAGCGGGAGAGGCCACAGCAGTGAGAGGCCCACGTACCACAAAAAAAAAAAAAGAGAGAGAGAATAATTGAAGAAAGATATATACTATGGATGTAGTTCCAAGATTCATTTTGGGTGCAAAAGAAAACTATACTGTACTTCCCACTCTGCTTTCCGTGTAGCATCAATGAATGCCAAGAAAGAAACACAATTTCAGAATATCTGAAATTCAACTGCAAACTTGCGTTAACACTTAGCAAAAAGGTGGGGAACATAAAGTGACAAATTTACTTGGAGTCTTGCAGACTCTTCTTTGGCCAAATTGCTGGTTCGAGACAGCTCATCATCTCTGTAAGAACAGGAACTGCAGACTTGTCACTTTCCCCGCTCTGTGCTAATGCAAGCTGAGTGCCCTCCCCAGTCAGCAGCGCGGGTCCCATTCTCTGCAGTTCGAGCCGAAGAAGAGCCCTCTCAGGGGACTAATGAACAACTGTCACCAGCACTCTGTGAATGGATGATGGTGGAATCAGCGTTACCGACCAGCGGCACCTTCGAGTGGGAAGCACAGTCTCACTAACCGAGAGAACTGGCTCAGGGATTGGAGGTCCCCAAACACAGCATTCGGGTAACAACACACTGCTGTTAGTTACATCTGTCCCCTGGCCTGTCCTCGGGGGCTGCCACCCCGTTGGCCCACGTGATCAGGCTCATTACAATTCAGCCAATCACTTAAACCGGGAGCACACCTCCGGTGAATGTTCCATGCTCCCGGCTACTTCGAGAAAAAACTCAGACCACTGGTCGTGAACTCTGGGGGTAGGAGTTGCCCCTGATCTGACTGTCAATGTCCAGAAGGAGCTCAATAAATGCTTGATGAGAATCAATGAACATATGAAGTGGCTTATTAAATACTTAGATTGTGATGTGCCTGGAATACTCTATTTCGTATGAAGATTTAATTGAATCGTCACATAATCCTATGAGCATGTCACTGTCCTCAATTTTAATGGATGAAGGAAGAGAAACAGAGTAAGTGACTTGCCCAGGGTCATGCGGCCAGTAAGAGTCCGGCTCTGGACCCCATGCTCTTAACTTCTACACTTCGCTTCTCCTGCATGAGAATAGAGGGCTCCCTACCCAGCACTCAATCCCTGAAGCCAGCGATACAGGGCAGACAGCTACACAGAGGTTCTTTCTACAGGAGACAAATACAGTAGGGAGCTTTACAGGCTCCTTATAAAACCTCCTTTCTGCCCTCCCTCTGGCCCTTCCGCATCCAGTGCTGGCAAAGGACAATAAAGAGCAAAGGGCATGGCAAGTGCCCTCGAAAACCCGTCTTCTTGTCCCAGATGGGGAAACGGAGGGACCTTTCTCCCTCCATTCCCACCACCCCTATACGACACAATTATACACATGCTCCCACACCAAGGACTCCATTTCTCCCAACTTCAGCTACTGTTTTTGTCACTCGTCCCAGCAAAACACTGAGAAGGTAGTTGCCCCTCTAATGTAGGTGGGACAAGATAAATTCTGGAGTCCCTCCCGTGTCCGAAATTCCAGAACTGAAGTCTTCCTGGCTTTCCAAGAAAGCGCAGAAGCCAGTCTTATGGCCAAAATCTCAGCTGAGCTGTGACACCAAGGCCATCCTGCTCAGGGACAGAGGATCCTGGGGTGTGCTGACATGGTGGTCTGTAAACCCACCATCAAAGAAACCACAGAAATGGGGCTGGGAGGGGCTTCAAGATCATTTATTCCAAACCCCTGCCAAGTGGTGGGAGAACTTTTTCCAAACCAACTTTTTTTTTTTTTCATTGAAGTACAGTTGATTTACAATGTTAATTTCTGCTGTACAGCAGAGTGATTCGCTTATACATATATACATTCTTTTCTATATTCTTTTCCATTATGGTTTATCATAGGATATTGAACATAGTTCTCTGTGCCATTCAGTAGGACTTTGCTGCTTACAAACCAACTCTTAAAACTTGGTTTTGTTGTATCAAACCCTATTTACTTGTGGTGGTATTTTTTTTCTTTAAAAACAAACACGAAAGGCTTCCCTGGTGGCGCAGTGGTTAAGAATCCGCCTGCCAAGGCAGGGGACATGGGTTCGAGCCCTGGTCCGGGAAGATCCCACATGCTGCGGAGCAACTCAGCGCATGCACCACAATTACTGAGCCTGCGCTGTAGAACCTGCGAGCCACAACTACTGAGCCCGTGTGCCACAACTACTGAAGCCCACATGCCTAGAGCCCATGTTCTGTGCCACTGCAGTGAGAAGCCTGCGCACCACAACGAAGAGTAGTCCCTGCTCACCTCAACTAGAGAAAGCCTGCGCGCAGCAATGAAGACCCAACACAGCCAAAAATAAAATAAATTTATTTTTTAAAAAAACAACAAACACTAAAACAAAGCACTAACAATATATAAATCTCAAAGAGATTACTGTTCCATATCCTTTAAAGGTGGCTGGGTTTGATAGGTCTAACTCACTCAGTGTATTTTATTCCTGACTCTTGCTTTTGGTTCACAGAGGGCAGAAGAGGGAGGTTGGTGCCCTCCCTCCTACCACTGTGGCTGCCAGGCTGGCACCTGCAAAACTAGAGCCTTTGTTGCACCTCTACAGCCTGGAGCCTGGGGACATACGTCCCCACTGTTCCTTCTTCAAAATTCATTGTTACATCAGCATGATGACGTTATTAACTGATGAAATTATTTTCGCCTACAGACAAAGTAAAAACTAAACCAAAGTTTCACTTAAGTAGTTAGCAATAAGTCTACCTGCTGATTTGAATGAGATAATAGATATCAAATTGCTTTGGAAAAGCTAAAACACTGTGCTTAAGTATAAGCTATGCCTGTATGTGTTAGGAGATTTTATATATATGCCTATATATAATATATATTTAGGTGAAGCACTATTAGAGTTGGTCAAACTTAACCCCTCCCCCCAAAAACCCCTCCACCCATTTGGTGGGTCATGATTTCCATATACGTTCAAATTCTCAGCCGTTTGGGGCTGAGAGCAATTTCTTTCCAATTGGCTCCCTTGGCTTTTGTGTGAGGGGATGGCTGAGTGTTCAAGGGCCAGAGGATTCACCAGAACATTCCACCTGGGCTCATCTCACATTCCCCACCCACACTCACTGACCAGGCAGGGAATTGCTGGTGGAGGCTATTAAACACTATTTTTCAAATTGCTACGCTCTTCAGCGATCCTTCTTTTAAATGATTTCCTTCTCACAACATCTGGAATGATCGATCAAGAGAGGTTTTCAGCAGAGAAAGGAAGAAATTTCACATTCCAATGAGGACCAGTTCTCACAAATTGTAGCAGAGGCTCCCCCAACTCATGGACAGAGGTTGCAAGAGCTCATCAGAAGGCCCGGCTGTTCTGGGGTATTCTGTGACAATGCCCTAAAGACCACAGTTGGCCAAGAGCAGAGGCTCGACACAAAGTGATTTAGTCAGAAGAATCCAGGTTGATGGCCCCAATTTTTAGGTGTCCAGGCCACTAGGCAATGACGATGACTTTTAGGCCTCTGTTCTGCCTTCAGAAAATACAAGCCTAGAAAAGTGATTCAAACAGAAAACTCACCCGCCTTCCTCAGCATGCACATGCTTCCAACCACCGCTCACCAATTCACTCACTCCTGCCACGGGGCAAATGCCCAGCACCCTCTAGCGATGATTGTGGACAGAGCTGGAGGTGCCTTTGGACAGGATCTTCAGCTCTGTGTGGTCCTCAATCATACTGAACAGAAATTTCTAGGCCTTTAATTATTTTTCACTTTTCCTTAATTTTTTTCTAAGTTCACAAGTCATATGTTCATTGTAATACATGAAACAAAACTGTATGAAAAAGAAGTTATTCATCTCAGCATACCTCTTCTCGCCTTCCACGCTTCCACCCAACAATCCCTGCTCTGAGGAATTCAGAGTCCAGACGCTGGTGTGTATTCTTCCAGACCATTCTCCTCACTCATGCACATGTAGTCATGCAGACATGCACATATACAGCGGGTTTCTGGGTTTTGTTTGGAGTTTTTTGCCCAAATAAAGAGAATCACACACTATACGTTATTCTGTAATTTGACTTTTTCACTTGACAGTACCGTGGGCATCCTTCTGTGTCAGTTAGCAATTGCAGCACAGCTGACTAATTTAGTGTGGTGTTGCCGAACTACAGCTCTGAGCCAGCCACCTGCCTTTGTAAATAAACATTTTTTTTTATTGGAGCACAGCTACACCCATTCATTTCTGTATTGTCTACAGTTGCTCATGCCCTACAACCTGAGAGGTGATAAGTAGTTGTGACAGATCGTATGGCTCACAAGCTGGAACTATTTATGTACCAGCTGGCCCTTTAAGCAAACGTCTGCTCACCCCTACCCTCAAAATATCAACCATTTATTGCCTCATGATTCCGCAGGTAGCCATATGGGCAGGGCTCAGCCGGACAGGTCTTCTGCTGGTCTCACCTACAGTCCCTCATGGGGATACAGTCATTAGGCCGCTGAAAAGTCCAAATGGCTTCACTCACATGTTGGCAGTTGGTGCTGGCCATCAGCTCAGCAAAGGTGTCCAGCAGATTTCTTCACATGATGGCAACATTCCAAGAGGGCAAGCCCAATGCACAAATGCAAGCGTCTGCTTGCATCATATTTGTCCCATTGGCCAAAGTGAGTCACATGACCAGGCCCAGGGTCAAAATGAGAGGGTCCACACTTGGGTGGAGATACAGGAGGGTTGATTCACTGGGGACCATTCCTATGGCAATTTATCCATCCTCCAAGTCAGTAGATGTAGACATAATAATGAGATATAGAGGTAGACAATGATGGGTGTTTACTTAGCAGCTCAGCAAACTTGGGAATGGAGTATTTGTGGCTAGTTTGGCCTACCGCTCATGCTTGTTGCCTCATGGTTGCAGAATGGCTGTCCTAGCTGCAGGCTATCACAGCCATGTTCAAGGCTGAAAGAATAGAGAAAGGGACTGCACCAACTATACTAATCCCTTTTTATCAGATTAGCAAAAGCTTCATCAGAAAACTTTTATCAGGCTTCAGATAACATGAAGTCACATGGCAACTCCTAACTTCAAGAAAACAGTTATTTAACTCATCCAGCCTCAATAATGGAACCAGTCCCCACAAAGGAGACTAGAAATGGGTCAGGATTAGCCAACCTCAGAATTTGCCAGATATTCTAAACCAAGTATACGTCATTTTTTTTTTGAAGATGTTGGGGGTAGGAGTTTATTAATTAATTTATTTATTTTTGCTGTGTTTACGGAGCACAGGCTCCAGACGTGCAGGCTCAGTAGTTGTGGCTCACGGGCCTAGTTGCTCCACGGCATGTGGGATGCTCCCAGACCAGGGCTCGAACCCATGTCCCCTGCATTGGCAGGCAGATTCTCAACCACTGTGCCACCAGGGAAGCCCTATACGTCATTTTTGTCTAGAATGGGTGCTGAATTCCATCTAAAGACTTTTCAACACTAATTAATATGACCATTTTCCCCTTCATTGATGTAATGAATTATGCTGATAGATTTCCTTTGTATCTCATTATCCTTGTTCTCTTTGGCTAAACCCTACTTGATCATAATTATTGTTTTTTCATTGCTGGATTCCATTTGCTAATACTTTTTTTCAGAATTTTTGCATACATATTAATAAATAAAATTAGTCTATAGTTTTCTCTATACTATCATTATCAGTTTTCGATATTAAAATTATGCTGGGTTCACAAAATGGAGAAGTTTTCCCTCTTTTTCCTTGATGTGGAATTGCTTATATAATATTAAGTTTTCTGGTCTTTAAGGATTAGATAGAATTCAAGAAACAGTTGAATTCATCTGGTCCTGGTGCTATTTCCATTCTCTTAATGGTAACTGTTCAATTTCAATTTCCATCTTCTTTGGTGAACTTGGGTTAAATTGTGATTTCTTCTGGGTCAGTAGCTGTGCTTTCACAATCCTATCTAGGATTCATTCTCTTCTAAGTATCATAGAATTGAGCAGTCCATGCTGAGGTATTCCTTCTCCCCATCCCAATTTCTAGGTGTTTCTAGGATAATTTACTACTTTATTTTCCAGAATATTACTAGAATTTTCTTTGCAGTAGGTCTCTTCTATTTCAAGAGTTGTTATTCATCATTCATAGTACACACTCCCGATCCAGCATCCTTCAGTAATTTGTATGAGCTAAGGTAATGCCAACTGCTGTAACAGATAAACCTTGTGATCTCAGAGGTTTAAAACAATGTCAATTTATTTTGCACTTAGGTAAAGTCAAACTGGAGGCAGGAGGCTCTGCTCTGTGCAGTCGCTCTCAAACCTAGACTGACAGAAGCCTCTCCATTTTCAACTCTTATTTCCATGGTCGCCATAAGTATCAGCATCCTACTGGCAGGTAGAGGAGACACAGCATGGACCAAGCCTCAGAGTGGCTTACATCCCTTCCACCACATTCCATTGGCCAGAACTCAGCACATGGCTACCGCAAACTGCAAAAAAGATGGAGAAATGTAGCTATGCTGTGTCTCCTGGAAGAAATGGAAATAGATTTCGGTGAACAACTTCTGGTCATTAAATATCCATTTAATCCAGAGACCCTCAGCATCTCTTTAAGAAACACAACCCAAAGTCATCTAATTACTGAATCCAGCTCAAAACCCAGAAGCTCCCCAGTGATGTGAAATTCTCTCTATCAGGTGAATCTGGGGCTCAGAGTGGGCAGTGAGCTAAGAAATAAAAAGACAAGTTAACCTCCACACCACACAGATCCAATCTGGAATGGAAGAGCAGGGATAGAATAACACCAATAAAAATTCCTCTTTACAACAAAGTAATACTTGAGAGCTGCTCGGTGGTCACTGGTCCACAGAGGTTGTGAAGGCCTGCTTATCAGGAATGTTGAGGGCCCTGCCATGGGGTTGGAGGAGTTCCTTTCTGAAATCCTGATCCTGCTTCCAGGATGAACTCCCTGCTCTCATTCTCCACAGCCCTTGGCCTCCATGCCTCTCTCTCAACTTCTCTGAAATAGGAGGTGGAAAAGCTACCCCCATAATCTGATGTTTTCCAAAGGTCTGAATTTTAATGGAAATTAGTTGTTCAAATATTTCTTAGATTTATCTAAGTCGAGAAGTAGAAGACTTTTCCAAACCTGCAAAGTCTGCAATTTCTGGATTCTCTCTCTTCCCCCATCTGCTGTCTGGACACCCCGGGCAATCTCGGGAGCGACAAATTGAAGCCAGCAAAGTCCCCACAGCCCAGGCCAGGACACTGAGTGGAGCAGAGCACCCTCCCTGCCCCTGCTCACCACCACGATGACGGGGCTTTACGAGAGCACGATATGATCCTCCAGTATAAGCCGCTGAGGGTTTAACTGTTACAACAGGTAGCACTTCCTTAACTATATGATGAAGGTTTCACTGCTATTTTTTTCTCTCCTCATTACCTTCTAACTTGCTATTCTGATTTTTCACTTGTTTTTTGTTTGTTGTTTTTTATTCAAATCTGCTCTTCAGATGCAGGTTATATAGTCCCTGAGTGACCACGTACTTGCACACTTGTAAATGTCTTTCCTTCCACGTGGCGGCATAGGGACCATATTTCCCTGGATCCACGATTCCATCTATGTAAGATGCACCATTATTTTATGTACCACTTAGAAAGAAAAAAAACACTTCCAATTAAACTATAACGTAATGCTTTTTTATAACTTAGAATGATATTATTTTATACTTATTGAAAGGGCTTTTTCAGGCTTACAGATTTTTTTATCATTTTTTACTCTTGTGCATTAATAAAAAGGAATATATAAGCACATTAAATTGGGTAGAAACTTCTAAAGCCTCTTCTCATACAGAGTTTATAGATCTCAAACTACTTGTCAACTCAGAATTGTCAACGTCCATGTTTTTCCACATATTATTTTCTCTACCATCAAGAAAGTTCTTGAAAGAGCACTCCATTGTTATCTCCAAGATTTTCATCCAAGCTACTAACTCCCATTCTGCAAACTTTCACGCAGCATTTTCTTGATCTTTTCAGAAGGTGTCAACACATCTTTACACAACGGTCCCAGTGCTCGTGTTCCTTCCCGGTCATTAATGATTCGTTCTGAGACGCTCCCCCAGTCATAAATGGGCTGTGAAGACTCTGCAGGCCCTCAACTGAGGCCTCACTCACACGGAGCTGCAGACCTGCCCCATCAAAAAGGGAAAAAGAGCTCGAGCTAGAGACAGAAGGCAGGTGGGACACAATCCAGGCGCCACCTTCCCGGAAAGTCCCCAGCTCTTTACTTTTATAAAAGATGGTGACTATCTGAGTGGAATATAAAAAAGTGCTCAGGCCACACATACTGTTCCATCCATTCCTACCATTGGAACGCCTCCATTGGGACTGTTATCCCAAACCGCAAAAAAGAGTTGTGCATATTAACAATTTGCTGCCTATGAGGTGCGGTAGGAATAGATGGTACGAAAAAAGAGGATTAAGAGCTAAAGCCTAGGAATGGTTTTGGTATGAACATGCTCCACCCCCCCCCCAGGGTAGAAATTCACATAAGACCAGCAAAAAGGTAATCCCAACTTCTCAGAGAATTCATTCACCCAGAATGAGGACCAGCCAGCATGGTTTAGAGGCATCAGTGTTCTCCATTCAAACGTGGTCACAGCTTAGCCACTGGCAACTTACTTTACCTTAGTATCAGATTTCTTATTAGTCAAACGGAAGAGATATCACCCACTCTGAATGTGCTGTGAGGATTAAGTGATTCACATAAGAGAAAACATCTCACCCAGGGACAGGCACAGGGGTGATTCTCAATGAACGTGCATTCCTTTCCTACAGCTCAAGACAGTTCCGAGTCAGCTAGCGGGCGCTCTGGCGCAATCTGGCTGGACACCCAGCCCGACCCAAGGTCATTCTTGGCCAAGCTTGAACCAATTCACTCTCCACTGCGTTACCCTCAAAGGATTCCAGGTTCCCTGTTGAATGCAAGGATGGCGGTCACTTCTCATCAAATTTTAGTGACAAAATATCTGAAGTGCTGAGCACAGTGTCTCTCACCTAAAAGTACCCAGTAGATAGGAGCTGTTATTCTCTGTGCGTTCCTCCCTCCAGCTCTCCCCAACCTTGCCCATTTCTACTGTATAGAGGAGGGAGGATAAAGTGCTCAGAAGAGCCATGAAGCCAGTGAAGGGGAGTGAGTGGACAAGAAGAGGCAAGAGGTAGAGGTGAGGGTGGGTTATAAAGAAGAGATAGAGAAATTCCTCTGATGCAGAGGAGAAAAATCGTGCAGCATTTCCTGGAAGACAACCACATGAAGATAAGATTTTGATTTAAAAGCTTTAGATCACTCTGAACCTGCAAACCTTAAGGGCAGACTCTGAAAATCACAAGAAGTCCACCATGTTACTAAATGATTGTGCCCCGGTGTACGCCGGTCCACTCCGGGACACTTAAGTATGAAATCTCACATTTAAGGAACAAATGAACGGAACAGGTGGGCACTGCCACTCCGAGACCTAGAAATAAAGGTTCTCTAAGATGTGACAGCACCAGATCCTACAGGCCTGGAGCAGAAGACAAGTGTTGATAGAGCCCTCTGCGGTGGCTTCTCTCTAATGGGATGTGGAAAGCCAGCCTCTGGGGCTTCAAAATAAAATCTCTGCTTTCCCAGGAGCCCAACACTCAAAGTATTTATGTTTAGCATCAAATACCTCAGGCAAAAATAACAACCCTGGCTCCCGGGGCTTCCTCGGGTATTTCAGAAAAAACGACTCAAGCTACAGCTCCGGGGCATCCACGCTATCATCAGAAAGGGGAGATTAGTAACCAGGAGGTGAATTATTTCTGGCTGCTACACAGCTTTGAGGCAAATGAATCAAAGTTTTCTTTCATTTGATTAGCTCGACTGGGTAAAGGCTGAGTTGCTTAGAATTCTTTCCTACCCACTAATGGAAAAGTAAACCAATTCTATCCAAAATATTTGGAAAACAAAAGCCTCACCCGGGAGTCTCAAAGTTAAATCTTGGATTGAAATAAAATATATTATATGATTTGTCTTAGAAAAATCAGCTTCTCGGCTGCAACTTGAACAAGCTCCAATTCTAATGGTGCCATAAAAGTGTTTTCGCGCTGGACTCAGAGACGAGACCTCATAAGTCCTTTGTGAACTATGAACGAAATCTATCACTGAGGCCCTGTGGGCAGGAACACAGATTTAGGGGGTCAAAACACCAAGTCTTCCCATTCATGACCCCTAATTAATTATGGGTGTCCTAATGTGAAAAATACTTTCATAACTGGAAGGTGACCTATCCCCATTCATAAGCAGACCACAAATCAGTCATAACTCCCCAAACACCATGAAAGAGCTGCTCAATTGGTATCTGAACTTCAAGTGTTGCATAATTTATATCTAAAATCCACTTTCATACATCTACTGAAAGACCCACTCTGACCTTCGCTCCCAATCCCAACTGCATTAAAAGGGACTATAAATCACTGGAACACGGGCACCCAATTGCAGCCCAGCTCTCTCAAAGCCAGGCAACTTTCTTCCCTTGATGAGTTCATCAACCCTTCCCTTGATGAGTTCATCAACCCATCAACCCAACCCAACTGGTCATAAAACCTGTTCATATTTTGAGATAATAACTCAAAGGCTCTTTTACACCATGGTTCACTATTCACCCAGGTGGACCAACTGAGCAAGTAGACAGAAGGAACCACCATCAGATCCATACTCAGCCCTGCAATGGACTGTCCTCAGTTTAGGAGAGCTCTAACAGACTTTATATCCAATGGTGCTGCAAGATATAAAGCTCTGATCCTTATAGCTAAGAATCCTGTTGACTGTGGATCAAAAGAAAGAATTTTTACAGGAAGCCCACATCGTCCTTTCATTACGGCAAAGCTTTGCTTTGAAATACAGACATTTCTCGATTCCTAAGAGATAAGATTTTCTTTTCTCAGTTTTTCCAGGGAAGGAAATCTTTGTAAATTTCTCTCAATTCCTGGATACGGTTAAATCAATTGTGCCGATAAAGCAGATGCTGTGACGTCCACCCTGACCCCAAATCACTACAGAGAACCAGGAGCCCCGCAGCAAACAGGTGCAGCCAAAAGCAGCTTCTTCTAGCAGTTTCCAGGGAGATTTTCCAAAACGACTGAGGAAGAAGTGTAAGGAAGGCTTGCTGGCACCTGCCACCCAGCAGTGTGGCAGCTTGGGATATTTCTTAGCCACCTTGGTGTCATCTGTGCCTTCAAAGGGGCTTGGTCCATCCAGAGTGGCGGCAGAGGGCTGGGAGGCTGGGACAGTGGCCAAGCCTGCTTCAGACCAGGCATCCATTGAGTCTGTCTACAGAGAAGCAGTGTGCTTGGAGTTGACATTTGTCTGTCCTGTTCAAGGGACCCTGGTGTGGTGTTTCACTAAGGTCCTATCCCCACAGTCCACAAGAAACACATGCTTGTTGGCTCCTTGCAAAGACACACACAGCTTGCAAGTGTCCTGAATGCAAGGTGGCCACCCTGTGAAAAGAAGATGAGGGGGCTTGGAACGTTCCTCGTTACCCCTCAGTTTATTAAGAGGTTTGAAGTTTCCCAGGTGGGATCTAACACAAGAAGAAAAATCTTCCAGATGAGCCACCATACATGGCAGAATTAGACCTGTCATAGTGAGAGGCTCTTACATGGTCTTGATTTCTTTTCTTTTCCCTTTTTTTTTTTTCCTTTTTAAGCTGTTCTTCAGTGATTACTTCTTTCTTGTGACACCCTCAACTGTGGTTAAGGGCTCTGTACAGTAGAACCAAGTTAGCAACGTGCCGATTTGTCTGTTCTTCCTGTGCTTCTAAGCCTGGAGCTCTCTCCCTGACCTCTGCTCCCCTGGGATACAATTCCCTACAGCAGGAATGCATAAGAAGGCGCATGAGAGAGCTGTTTGACTTGGAGGATGCTCTTCCATTCTACAGTTAAAGAAGGAACAAGGGAAACAACGCCCTGGGAGAGGAAAAGTTGATTGTCCATATATAGAAAGGCAGGATTTTCAAAACATTTTTTTTTACCCCTGTTGTCTTTCAGAAAAAAAAAAAAAAAGAGTTACCATTGCTGAAGCCAGCTACCTTTGGAATGAGAAGGCAGAAATCCAAATGAGCATAAAAATTAAGAACGTGTAATAACCTATAATGGAAAATAATCTGAAAAAGAATGTGTGTGTGTATATATATATATTAAATACATATACACATATGTATACAACTGAATCATTTTGCTGTACACTTAAAATTAACACAACATTGTAAATCAACTATACTTCAATTAAAAAAATTAAAAAAGAGGGCTTCCCTGGTGGCACAGTGGTTAAGAATCCTCCTGACAATGCAGGGGACATTGTCAGGAGCCCTGGTCCAGGAAGATTCCACATGCCGCGGAGCAACTAAGCCCATGCGCCAAAACTACTGAGCCTGTGCTCTAGAGCCCGCGAGCCGCAACTACTGAAGCCCACGTGCCACAACTAGTGAGCCTGCGTGCCACAACTACTGAAGCCTGCATGCCTAGAGCCCACGGTGTGCAACAAGAGAAGCCACCGCAATGAGAAGCCCACGCACCGCAACAAAGCGTAGCCCCCGCTCGCCACAACTAGAGAAAGCCCGCACGCAGCAACGAAGACCCAACACAGCCAAAAATAAATAAATAAAATAAATTTTTAAAAAACTATTTGAAAAAAAGAAAAGATTTTTTAAAAATTAGAAAAGAACTACTACCTATCACTAAACAGGGTGTGATAAACAGGGCCCAGTGATGAGTAAGACCCTGGTGAGGTCTTACTCAACCAAAGCCCCCATGCCTAGATTCTAAAAGAGGATGAAGGTGGTGCCCAGCTTTACAAAGGAAAGGGGCCCTTGGCAATTGCAGAGTGTTCCCTTGAACTGTGATGTCTGGAGGGATGTTAAAATGGATTCTCCATGAGTCCATTTGCAATCACCTGTCACCAGCATGATTTTGTGGAAAGCAAATTGTTAGCCTAACTTCTCTTGGCTCCATGGTAGATGCCAGGAAGCAATAAATGTTATCTCCAAAAACCTCACCTAGGCTCTGGGTTCTCTTATCGCCACCAGAACCTAAGGAATTGGCCTTAATGAGTGATTCTGAGGGCTGGTGGCTGGAGAGGGCAGAAAGCCGGGTTTGGGGATTGAAGGGGGACAGAAGACAGGGGTCTCCCCATCAGGCAGAAGAGAGGTCAGTTCACCTCCATCCTGCTTCAGGGATGGACAAAAAACAGACCCAGGTCTGACAGGAATTCAGGGGGCTGTCGGCAAAAGCAGCTGGATTTCTCCGGGGTCCAGGGTTTCTCTCTATTTGGTTCCCTCTGCTTCATCCCTCTGTATATCCTGCTGTATTTGCTGCTTCCTCTTTTCCAGGTTTTAAAACTGCTCTGCCAAAGTTAATGTTGAGGAGAGAAGTAACAACAAAAGTCAACCTGTTGATCGAACTCTTTTCTAACACAGAGGAACGTGTCCTCATTGGTGCTGGTGGTGGCTTTTGTTGATCCTGCCAAAGGAATCCACTTTACTTATGCTTACTTTTCTGAACTTGAGCCTATATTAAATATTTACTATTTAATAAATATTAACCATTGCTAAAGTGACCATTTGTCCTAGTTCGCTAGGACAGTCCCAGTTTACGCCTGCTGTCCCAGGAAAATTACTCATCTCTCCCCTCTGACTGTCCCAGTCAGGATGATCAGTGCTACACTCACCCCAGCCGTGGGGCACGTGCAGTGCTTCTTTCTCAACCAGTCCATCCTCTCCCAATAAGCACTGGTTTCTCTCTAGCCCATTACTTTTTAGTCATACCAGAGATCATAAATAATTTACTACTCATATCTCACTTACTTCCCAACAGGATTAAAATGGCATACAGTACATTCACTCAACAAATATTTACTGGAAGCCGAAAAGTTCCACGAATACTCCCTGAGGATACAGATACATATAAAGTTGTTCAAGTAAAAGTTAAAAGTGGGGCTTCCCTGGTGGCGCAGTGGTTAAGAAACCGCCTGCCAACGCAGGGGACACGGGTTCAAGCCCTAGTCCGGGAAGATCCCACATGCCGCGGAGCAACTAAGCCCATGCGCCACAACTACTGAAGCCTGTGCACCTAGAGCCCGTGCTCCGCAACAAGAGAAGCCACCACAATGAGAAGCCCGCGCACCGCAACAAAGAGTAGCCCCCACTCCCGCAACTAGAGAAAGCCCACGTGCAGCAACGAAGACCCAAGGCAGCCAAAAATAAATTTATTAAATAAATAAATTTATTTTTTTAAAAAAAAGTTAAAAGTGAAGGCAATGAGAAACCACGTAGAGGGGGAAGATCACTGAGTCAGAGACCACAGATGCAACAGTCATTGTAACTCCCTCTATATTTGACTTTGAACTACCTGGTAGTAAAACCAAAAAGTAAAGTACAATGAATAACAGCTATCATATTGCCTAAGGAAATACACCTTTGATGCAAAAGATGCTTTTTCTCTGACACTGGTAGAAATTAATCATTCATTCAATAAATATTTACTGACTACCTCCTATGTCCCAGGCGGTGTTCACTGGGTGGGATACAGAAGTGAACAAAGCAGAAAAAAAAGGCAAAAGTCCTTGCCCTCAGTGAGCTTACATTCCAGTAGGTTGAGACAGACATTAAATATCACATAAAGTGTGTCAGACAGTGATAAGTGCTATGGAGAAAAATGAAGCTGGAACAGAGAAGAGAGAGCTCAGACAGTGACCTGCAGTTTTAATAGGGTGGTTAGGAAACCCCTCACTGAGAAAGCGACATTTGAGGAAAGACATGAAGGGGAAGAGGGAGGGGTCACGTCACTATCTGGAGAGGAGTCTTCCAGACAGAGACCCTGCGATAGGAGTACACGCGACCAGTGTGAGCCCTGTGACGTAAATAAATCAGGACATTATGAGGACGTCAGGTCAGAGCTGGGAAGGGAGGGACAGGAAGTGGAGATCTTGGGCTCTTTTCCTTCTGATAAGACAGAAAGACCTGGGAAGATTTTGAGCAGAGAAGTGCCATGACCTAATATTTTAAAGGATCATTCCGGATGGTATGTCAAGTATGGATGGAAGGGAACAAAACACAGAACTAGAGAGACCAGTCAAGAAGCTTGTAAAATTTTCCATACAACAGAAGGTGGTGAGAAATGATCAGATTCTGGATGTGTGTTAAAGGTAGAGGCAGGATGTGATAACGGGTTACAAGTGAGGTGACACAGGAAGAAAGTGGCCAAGACGGCTCCGAGACGCTTGGCTGAGCAGTGGAGCTGCTGTTTGCGGAGCAGACAGACTGAGGGAGGAGCAGATCGTGGGGGAGGACGGGAGTTTGGTGTTGACCTTGTTAAATGGGATACACCTGCTGGACACCCAAGTAGAAAGGTCAAGTCAAGCAGGTGGTCAGATGAGTCTGGGGCTCTTGTGAATCCTTACTTAAAGGACATGGAGTGGTAAAGTGTACAGTTATTTTTGCCAAAAGTACAGAAACATTTGTTTTATGACCATTTTTATATCAGTCGGCAATAAAAGTCAAGATCTTCAATCATAGCTAAGTGAAGGTATTTCCAGAAGAAGCCAAGTTAGTGGAGTAAATGTCCTCAAAGATGCTGCCTTTGGGAATCTAACTTAGAGCAAAGGTAGAGCTTACGAAGCTGAAGGAATGGGCAGTTCCCGTGGACCTCAGCCGGCCTCTCTCAACTCTGATTTCAGATTTGCCTTTAGCAAGAGGGAGCTCTTTGACTGTACTTATTCTCTGGGGTAGACGGTCAAGGAGCAGAGCTGACGTTTCACTATGAAAAGCAGAAGTGTCTGATAAATTCTACCCAGATCAAGGCCCACCTCACTTTATTTGGAGGCAGGTCACCAGGATATCTGAAAGACCTGCCAGAATTTTTCTTTAAAAAGGAGCTGTGAATTTACTCAAATAGGCAGATGAATCACAAGTCGAGGCCTCGGAATGATAAGCTGGTGTTTGGCAACAAGGTGGAATCATCCAAGTTAAAACGTAGTGTTTTCCTGGCAAAAAGGATACACAGACAGATACACAAAGTTAATACACAGACAGATAAAAGTTAATCCTGTCCCCAGCCAAATAAGAAAAGTGTCTATAGTTCCTCCAGGCCACACCCAGCCTGGAGGGGAAAAAAAAGTGTGCAACTGTCAGAAATGAAACAAAACTATCAAGAGTGTATACCAGCAACATAAACGGGGAAACTGACATCGCAGTTGCGTTTTGCCTCTGAAAGTGTAAGAATCATAACCTTTTAAAATTCCTTGAAACCTGGGACTTCGTCTGTTTTGTTCAGTCTGTATCCCCAGCACCTCCTAGAACAATACTAGCACATAGTAGGCATTCAATCAAACACTGACAAAGGAATGAATCACCATTACAAAATAAAGTGAAAACAAAACCCATCAGTGCCATCTTGTGGAAGGCCTTACCATGATGTATCCAAGGTTCCAGTCACCAGGCTGGGGAACAGACGCTGAAATTTCTGTATGACAGGGCCTGAGGGGCCACAGACTGTTGAGAGTGCTAGGCTAGGAAACTTATCTTGAAGCTGTGTTTGCAAACCATGCACACTTTTGACTTAGATTCAGGTGAGGTAATGGAGATTATGGGGGCAGGAGGGCTACAAAAGTTCCCCCAAGCCAAGCCTTGACACTGCCGGAGTATAAATGAGAGAGAGAAATCTCTAAAGTAGTCTTGGACCAGTTCCCCCGCCACACACACATACACACACACACAGAGCAAAAACTGTTGTGATAACCTAGCCTCAAATTTTCCCTGTGTCCTTCAAGAGATCCTTGGGAACCAAATATTCAAAGAGCTCTCTGGACACGTGGTAACATCGTCTGTCTTCCTATTTCCTTCCTACACCCCTCCCCAACTCACTGAGGCTCCTGCTCTCACCCCTTCGCAGTAGTATGGGCTTGGCTTCTCTCTGCTTTTCTTCCTCTTTCTCCACATGGGGGGAAGGGGGGGCCAGTAATCGCTATCTGGTCATCTTCCACTTGCTTACCTCCTATGGGACCACCAAACACAGGTGGAACCACCGACAATCACCAAGGTTCTCTGTGTCTCTGTCTCCCACTGGAGCGCCCTCTTCTGTCGTTCCCACTCCCTTCCCAAGAGCCTGGCACAGGGCCCGGAGAGGCAATATGAAGAACCCCAGTGGCACACACTCCTGGTATGCATGTGGTACTCAGGATTCTTCAGGTTTTGTGGATACCTAGAGCTTATACAATCTAGTGGACCCTCTTTGAGAAAAAGGATAAAACATTATAAACATGGGCTTCCCTGGTGGCGCAGTGAGTGGTTGAGAGTCCGCCTGCCAATGCAGGGGACACGGGTTCGAGCCCTGGTCTGGGAAGATCCCACATGCCGCGGAGCAACTGGGCCCGTGAGCCACAACTACTGAGCCTGCGCGTCTGGAGCCTGTGCTCCGCAACAAGAGAGGCCGCGATAGTGAGAGGCCCACGCACCGCAATGAAGAGTGGCCCCCTCTTGCCACAACCAGAGAAAGCCCTCGCACAGAAACGAAGACCCAACACAACCATAAATAAATAAATAAATAAATTTAAATCATATGGGCTTCTAAGAAGACCTCTGCTTAAAAAAAATTTATTTAAAAAAACATTATAAATATGAATTTAGGTGCAGAAGTGAATATTTATTTAAAATGGGGAAAGATATCACAGAAAATTACTGGCACCTCAGAGATATGAGTTCTTTTCTTCTGGTTCTCTGTGATAATTGGCCAGAAATGCCTACACAGAAATGGATTTCAACCTGGCCTCCTGGCCCACCTGGGCCTCTCTGCACATCCAGCGAGGCCAGTCAGAGAAGCCAGAGCATATGAGCTTCGCTGGCTTCCTCCTACCCTTGACCCCAGACCAAGCCCGTGCACCTGGACTCTGTCCCCTCAGGGCGGCTTCTTAGGCCCCCTCCCCCCTCCAAGAGTACTCCAGAGGGGGCAAAGGGCCGGCCCTCCAGGATGCTTAGGGGTCTCTGTCCTGGGGGCCAGCCCGAGTGAGTCCACTCAGGGTGCCTCATGTGTTACCACCGGGCCAAGCCACCTTGCAGCCTCACACACCTGACCAGCTAAAGGGTCTCAGCTCTGGGGGCCTCAGACCTGTCTCTCCATCTTAGCAGCCGCCCACCCAACAAGCTCAGCGCTGCGCCCCAGGATTCCGGAAAGGAGATGCTGCGTGATTTTCTAATCAGAAAAAGTTATAAAAATTACGTACCATTAAATAAATAATAAAACAAAATAAAAACCCGCCCGGTCTTTGCCGCCCCTCCTCTGCCTGGGAGCCCTGTCTGGCCTGGCAGGCGCCAGCTGCCTCCAGGTCGTGGCTGTCTGTGGTCCACCGTCCCCATTTGGGGGAACGCCCGACGCAGGTGGCCCTGACGCCATAGTGAGAAAACATGTTGCCCAGCCACTGCCGCTTGGCCCCAAGATCTCCCCGGCCAGGAGAGAAGGTGGGAAACGGAAGCCGAGGGCAGGTCCAGAGGCTTGGAACTCCCGGCGCCGAGGCGCAGCTTCTCTGGAAACCGGGGAGGGCGGGGCTCCGTTCCCATGGTAACCGACAGACAAACAAACTCGGGCGCCAGGACCCCGCGCTGGAGCCGCGCGGCCGCCGAGCTTCGGTAAGAGCTGCGGGCAACCAACGCCGCGCGCGCGGGGAGACCCGACTCCTCCTCCAGCCCCGCCAGGGAGTGGGGAGCAGATCAAGGGACTGGGGAACAAAGAAGCGACACCACGCAGACATCTTTGTTTCTCTCCCTTTCTCCGCTCTTCCTCCCTTGGCCTTCGTGTTCCCGACCGTGCCGCGCTTCTCCCCTTCGTGAAGCGCGGTGTCGGGTCCACACTTCTGCAAATAAAGGAGGACTGGGCCCCTTCCACTCCAGACAGCCCTGGCCCTGAGTTCAAGGAAATACTCTGGGTGTGACAGTATGACTTCTTCCTTTTCAGCCAGCACAGAGCAGTCAATTATGCAGGAAAAGGATCCCGCGCATCCCAAGTTCCAGCCTTGGGCACACACCGGCTCCTGTGACCCAAAGCGAATGACTCAGTTTATCTGTGTTTCTTCCCCCCGCTCCCACCCCCACCCCCTCTAAAATGGGACCAAAAAAGAGGCCCCAACCTTCCAGGGCGATGGCACCGAGTGGCCAGTGCTAGTACCCCACAGATGCTCCTGCCACGTGACAGCTCAAGGTCACCCTCCTTGAGAGTTCAAACCTGAATACATCTGAAATTCTATTTATTTTTAAAAAGGCCGTAGGAAATTACGTTCTAGTGAGCGCACTGGGGTGTCTATACTGCTAAAAACTGCACTGATTGGTCTAAGGGGATGAACGTAACTTTTTTTTTTTTTTTTTTTTTTTTAATGGCTGTGTTGGGTCTTCGTTTCTGTGAGAGGGCTTTCTCTAGTTGTGGCAAGCGGGGGCCACCCTTCATCGCGGTGCGCGGGCCTCTCACTATCGCGACCTCTCTCGTTGCGGAGCACAGGCTCCAGACGCGCAGGCTCAGTAGTTGTGGCTGACGGGCTTAGTTGCTCCGCGGCATGTGGGATCTTCCCAGACCAGGGCTCGAACCCGTGTCCCCTGCATCGGCAGGCAGACTCTCAACCACAGCGCCACCAGGGAAGCCCCGATGAACGTAACTTTTTGACTTCAGTGTTTGCCCCCTGGCCTTTTTTGACGTGGATCCCGATCAGCACAGGCACGGCACCAGGAATCTCACTGAAGGAGGCTATCAGCCAAGAATCCTGCCAGTCAGTTAGAGAGATTATAAACAGCTACGGAGGACGATAACAACAGCAACCAGAAGGCCTTGCGTTTGCAGAGCACCAGGGAATACCCCGGATCCTTTACAGAAATGAGACTTCTCCCAGAGCTCCAGCTAGGGTTTCCAAGCCTGCGCTGGCAGCACCCGAGCTACACCCAAGGGTCCTGTCCTCTTCATCAGCTACATCTTTGTTGTCTGAGCCCTCCCACAACCCATGTCTTGGGTTTTTCCTCCATAACACAAAAGAAAGATAAGTGGATGGGGGCCTGAAAAGTCCAAATCAGAAACTTGATATGCAGTCTCCTGTGTGCCTTTCTTCCTATGGATCATCCATTCGGTCCACAGGCTCCAGCTGAAATCCTGCTACATGTCAGGCATCATGCTAGACATGCAAACACACACGCACGGTGCAGGAAAAGAAGAGTTGAAAGAGCTGTGGGAGAAAGAGGACAGACTCTTTCCAGAAAAGCTTGCACGTCCTCACGGAGGAGGTGACTTGGAGTTAGGTTTTAAAGGATGAATAGACTCGCTTTCAAGTGATAAGAAAATTCAAAAGCAAGGCCGGCATCCCAAAAAGAAATCCCCCTCTGGAAGGGCTGGTGAAAATGTATACAACATTCTCCAGAAAATAAAGCAGGGCTGTGACTAGCAAACCAAGAAGGGGCTCGAAACGCGGGCCAGGAGGAAGCCCAGGCAGGAGGGCTGCTCAGTAGACACATCCCTGGCCTTAGCTCTGCGAGAGGCCTGCAGCACCTGAGCTGACCAGCTACTCCATGACTAGCCCAAAGGCCTGGCCTCTTTGTAAACTGACTCCTAATGTTAAGCAATGTAACTGTTAACAGGGCCTCCTCCTGGGCACATGAAGGACTGACAGGAAAGACATGAGTCCTACAGGTAGAGTCTTGAATACACTGGCCTGTTCTAGAATCAAACTTCTCTCCAGTCTCTTATCGGAAGGAAACTATCTACCTGCTGTCTACCAAATCTCCAGGCTTCTCTTGAACCATGCGACAGTGGAGCCCTGCCGTCCTATCTTTGCTGATGTGTTTGGGGGTTAATGTGTACTGTTAGGTAGGGCTTCAGCAGCAAACTCCTCACCCTTTACAGTCCTCAGCCAACGACTGCATCCACTAGTCCGCCACCCAGCACCTGCTGGTCTCCTCCTGGATCTTAGGGCTTTACCTGGCCTCTTCACTTTGGTCTCATGTAGTTCACAATCTCTTGGCCTAGAGGTATTTGCCTACGCTCTTCCTGTCCCGCCAATAATAGGAGGTGCTAGTTTAATAACACAGTTTATGCGGTTTTCATATTTAATCCCTCCAAACTCCAAATGTGGAGCCAGGCACCTGTGCCATTTTAGACTGATGTCGTAGCCTTTTAGAAGAAAGGGGTGTTCAGGCAGCACACCCCAAGTCCTGAGCCTGCCTCTCAGCCCCAAATCATTGAAGACCAGTCCTGTTTCCACCAGTGGCTGTGATCAACTTCAGCTTTATGTTGGTTCCCAGCTATGAGCCGTGCTTTTGGAGCTCAGCTATATGTGTGTGGTTTGCACCCACTCATGGCCACACACTCAGTGCCCTGGGCGCTACCCCTGACCATGTTCATGGTCACGCTCTGTAAGGAAATAAATATGATCAGCACTCCTCACCCAGATCATGATTTTCTGAACTCCTGGCAACAGGTGGAGCCCAGCAGCCCTAATCAAATCAGTGTGTGCAAGAGGCTTTCAGGGATTCTAGGAAGCCTGAGGAGAGGTGCAGGGCCAGTTCCCAGGCGGCGGGTAGCACGGGCGCAGAACCCACTCATTCCCAGGACTCTGTCGCCTCTTGGCTACAGAGATTTCTTCCCTTAGGAGGGGCTCACTGCCTCGAGGTATCCCTCTTTGAACAAAGATGCGGGTCCAACATGGGATGACGGGTCTACCAAGGTCACCTATTCTCTGTCCTACAAAATTCCTAACACCTGGGAACCTGCAGGCTCCCAGCACCATCCTGGGGTCTGCAACGTGGGCAGATGAGCCCTTCTGCCTGGACACCTGAGGATTCTAGTCTTCACATGGAGGTTGGCCTCTAAACGACAGGAGAATTCCTCTTGGAAGAACCCCACGAGCGGTTGTAACAAAAAGTCCCTTTGCTCTTGGTCTTATCAGCCGTCCCAGTGAGTAACTGGGCATTTTCAGATCACAAGTGACCCCCTTCCTCTCTCATTTTGTCCCTCTCTCATTGAAATCCAAAATGCCCTCTGAGAACTCTGCTCAATATTATGTAACAACCTTAACGGGAAAAGAAGTTGCAAAAGAATAGATACATGTATACGTATAACTGAATCACTTTGCTGTACACCTGAAACTATCACAACATTGTTAATCAACTACATACTCCGACATAAAATAAAAAGTTAAGGTGTTTCCCTGGTGGCGCAGTGGTTAAGAATTCGCCTGCCAATGCAGGGGACATGGGTTTGAGCCCTGGTCCGGGAAGATCCCACATGCCACGGAGCAACTAAAGACCATGCACCACAGCTAGTGAGCCTACGCTCTAGAACCCGCGAGCCACAACTACTGAGCCCACATGCTGCACCTACTGTAGCCCACACGCCTAGAGCCCATGCTCCACAACAAGAAGCCACCGCAATGAGAAGCCCGCGCACCACAATGAAGAGTAGCCCCAGCTTGCCGCAACTAGAGAAAGCCCGCGAGCAGCAACGAAGACCCAACACAGCCAAAAATAAAATAAATAAATAAAAAGGTTAAAAAAAATAAAATAAAATGCCCCCTGATTCTCTAGTCCACCATGTGAAAACTTAGCCCCGCTAGCCAAGGCAGCTGAACTTGATTCTTTAGGGAGCCCCACTGGGCAGGCAGGTAGCAGAGAGGAGCAAAGGCTGTAACAGCAGGCAGTAAGAGCCCAGCCCCCTCTGTAAGTAGGCGCCCCTCACCTCCATCCTCGTTCCATTCCTTTCCATTTCAATTCTCTTTCCAGTTCCTCATGGTGGCTAAAGCCTCCCCCGCTCCCCCAGCCCTGGGACATCCTCTGGCTAGCTTTGAATTACATGGGGACGGTCCCTGTCCCTGACGGGTCCCACACCCCAGAAGCCAGAGGTGGTGCTGGCATCTTCCTAGCTCCCTACTTTCCCCCCTTACCGATGATTCCTCTTCCGACACCTGCTAAAATTCCCTCCCCCTCTTTCATTCATGACATAAGCACACTATACTGTACTGTAATTTATTTTTCTGTCTGCCTGCTTAAGCAAGCAGCTTTCTTGAGGTCTATAGGTGTGTCTTCTGCAACGTTGCAGCCCCCGTGCCCGACAGTGTCTGGCACATAGAAAGTCCTCAACAAGTGTCTGCAGAAAGAAAGAGGAAAAGAAGAAAGGGAAAAGGATAGGCGGGAGCCTTGCAAGCTTACCCTTTTCAGCAGCAAGCTTTATAAGGTCTGGTTAATGCACGGAATGACAGAATCAGATTCACAAATATCTGAGCAGCCTGGAAGGGGGAGGCAAAGGCAGCAAGCTGAAACGTAATACTGATCCACATAAATTCCTGCATCGGGTTCCAAAACTAAACCGAAGTTTAGCACTAAAAAAAAAAAAAAAAAAAAAATGTAAAGAACATAAAAGCTACCTTCAAATATTTGCAGCCGCTGTGGAGCAAATCTGTTGTGTGTAGCTCCAGACAGCAGACCTGGGGGTGCTGGTTAAAAGCCCAAAGGAGGAAGATTTAGCAGCAGAAGTCTGTGTAATTTGTTACGTGCTAAATACAGTCCCTGGCATGTAGAAATGATGGCTGAATAATTCCACACTTATTGTGGTGATCTTTCTTATCATTATTATTACCAGCATCATCATTATGTATTATTTATAAGAGCTGTCCAGCAGTCTGCCTCAAGAAGCACCGATCTCTCTTCCATGGAAATCCAAGGTTATCGCTGGGTAGCCACCTGTCTGGGGAGTTTGTCGACCTGATTCCTAACCCCTGGCCTCACCTTCTCCGTAATCCTGTGACTGGAGGAACAGTATGTCCTGGGTAGATACAATTCCTGGCTGAGCAAACTGTCTTTTATACAAAGAAGCTTTTGCAGTGCCTGCATTTGTTGCAGTGTGCCTCCTTCCAGCAATCCCTCGAAGCATCTCTTTGATGTTGAAAAATAAAATTGCTTTTTGTGACAGCTCCTTTAATCTTACATAGATACAAATGCCTTGTATCTTTGGGGATATGCCAAATCGCTGGTAGTGTTCCAGAATTAATCTTATTAAAGAAAGCTCTGTTTAATCCCCATTGCTCTTTGCCGGAGATGCTGAATAATTCCACACCTATTGCCGCTTTGCCACGCCCCCTTCCAGGATTTAGTGTCGTCCAAGAGAACACATCTGCGAGTTTAGGCTGGACAATGGCATTCCCACTTTGAGTTTAGTGCTATAGTTGTAGAAATGTTCCTTTATACAACTTTATCTCAATTTCTTAATGAAAGAAAAGGAAGGGGTCAGAGGACTTGCCTGTTGTGAAGAATAACAAATGGAATAATGAGACGCCTCATTGACCAACTCAATATAATTACATATGATAAACCAGTGCTGCTAATATTGCTAAGAAAAATGGAGTTCATATAAGGTTACTATCTGTTGTCTCTTCCCAAAGAGTACAGGACAACACTGATTAGACTGCCTAGTTTGTACAATGTATGTTTCCATATAAATGTATATTTTATATACCTATATATCAGTATGTGTGTATATATATATATAAAATGTATATATATACACACACACACATATGTATCAGTCAAATGAAATTACAACTTCCTCTCTCCCAACAGACTTCTGGATCTTCTCCATTAGGAGCCATCAGTGAGTGATCCAAACATGCAGCCATATGAAATAATTATGCATTTATTAATTTCAACACATAGTTATGACCTCCTACTATGTGCCAGGCATTATTCTAGGTGGCAGGAATACAATGGCAAACAAGAGAGCAAAGTTCCTATTCTCAGGTACACAGATCAATGAATGTGATACAAATGTTACGATGAAAATAAAACAACATAATGAAATATATAGTGCCTCGGGGGTGAGGGGCTATTTTAGATCAATTAGGGCCTCACGGAGGAGGTGACATTTGAACTAACACTTGAGGAGGAGAAGCCAGGCATCTGAAGATCCAGATGAAGAACTTTGCAGACAACGGGAAGGACTAATGGAAGAGCCCTGAGGCGGGAACAGGCTGTAGTTTGGGACTCAAGGGGAGGAGTGGGATTCCAGGAGGGCCAGAAAGGAGCCAACATGGCAGGACTTGGAGGCCTTTCAAAGTGAAGTGGAAACCACTGGAGGGTTTCATGCAAGGTCATTAAGACACGATCTAATTTATGTGTAAAAAAGGTTACCTCTGAAGAATGATTAGAATGCAAGAGCCAAAGCAGGGAGGCTATTGCAGAAGATGGTAGATTAGACAAGAGTGATCACAGTGGTGACAGAAAGAAGAATGCGTTCAGGACAATTTTTGGAAGATAGCGTGGAGAGGACTTACTGACTAGCAGGCTTGGGAGGATGAAAGAGAGAGGAATCAAGGATGGCTCCAAGTTTCTACGTCTGAGCCACTTCATGAATTATACCACGGGGTCCCAAACTTTCTCAGCTCATGGCACTCTATCTCAGTGAATTTTTCATGGTGTCCCCTAAGCGAAAAGAAATCCGCAACGGTTTTCATTTATTAGTTATATCCAAATAACTTAATAAACACTTGTGTTGCATCCTTACGTCATATATTTATGTCACAACTTAATACATAAAAATTGAAAGAAAACAATAATGCTTTTACTTCATTCTTAAATAGCCACAATTAGTTACTATTGGAATGTGTGTGTCCATTGGGCATTGCACGACTTCAGTCTTGGAATCAGATTGCACACAGCCACCCCTGTTTCCTGTTCCACACTGATTTTTGCACGGGACTTGCTTTTTATCTCAACAACTGCCAAAAATCCAACTTTGCAAAATATGCCATCTGTTGAAAGGGATGCAGTGTAATCTAAATTAGTAGTTCACACAATATCCAACAGATGTTGAGTATGGCTGTTTTCCTCAAAAATTTTAAGTCCACTGCAGCATCCCTGTGAGTTCTCTGCGGTACCCGGGGAGCCACAGTGCTCAGACTGGTCAGACCATTTAGTGACAGGACAGGGGTGTGGAATGGCAGGAGAGTTATATAAGCGAGGGCTGCTTGGGTTGGATTTCCATGGTGGATGTTCAGGGAGACCTACTGACCAAGGAAGGTTAAGGAAGAAACATGTACTACAAAAAAAAAAAAATTCCATTTAATCTTAGCCTAGAAAAAATATCCATTATCCAGTATTCTCAGGAAATGAGGAGTTCTCTGGCTAATTTTCTGGGTCACTAAGAGCTAACCAGGAAACTTTTTTTTTTTCAGCTGTTATTGTTGAAGAATCTCTTGGCTTGGACTCAGTTCACTCCCTGACATTGTAAGTATTGCCCATGAGCGTAACTGGGCGTAACTGCTGCTGCATCTTCCAGGTCTTGAAGGCTGCACAGTCATGACTGCAAATAATCCTTACTGCCCTCCCTGTGAGCCACACTGTGATCCCAGAAACAGCAATGGCAAAATGGATCTCCATGAATTTTATTTTAAATGCATTGTTGCCCATCAAGAGCATAACATTAGATAAATACTAGATGTGACCACCAAAAGGGCATCCAGAGAAACACAGACATAGGATTACAATCCCTGAGGCACAAAACCTGTAAGCCACAAAGTTCTAGAAACTGAAAGTCTTCATGAGAAGTCTGTGGCAAACTCATTTGGACACAAAACCTGACCTGCTAGAACTCAGCTGGAAGCAAAATCCGGCCTAAACTGACGGAGACTATTTAAAGTTTCTCTTTATCCCACTTACTGCGAACAATTACGTGTTTTGCTGCAGAAATACTAATAAGATTCACTACAGGGTGCTGCCTCAGACCCCTCTAGGGTTGTTATATATCTATGATATATTCACCATAAGGCCAGTCTAAATCAGGGAAAAATCTGAATTCCGCAACACTGGCCCCAGGCGTTTTGAATAAGTGATAAGTTCATCTTTAGAAACATAGTGCAGGAAGGAATCCGGATCTCTTCTAGGTCAACCCATTAATATTAGAAGTGAGAAAAGAAGCCTAGACAAATGTGTGGGAGGAGCTGGGAACGTGTTCAAAATCACATATTCAGTTTGGAGCTCAGCCAAGACAGTGCTATTTCTCCTGCCACCTGCTGCCCCTGAAGGCAGCCTGTGCGTGTGCTCGTACGTGTTAAGAACACAGGTGCCTCAGCGCACCGTTAGTGTCGACAGGCACACCCAAGATACACGCTTCTACTGAAATGCTCAACTGAGCCATCTGAAAATGAATATGTCATCGGTTATGACAATTACCTGCTTTGTTTCAGACAATATTGAAGGTTTGAAGGAGGTTAATTCAAAGCCATTCTATATGACTCTTGAAAATTAGTGCAGTAAACTTTTAACTAGTGATGTCTTTTCATCTGAATGAATTTCCTTTTAGCAATTAGAAACTCTAAATATTATTTCTTTGTTCTTTTAAATAGTTTCTTTGTGCGCGGAATATTTGAAGGAATCACTAAGAACTTGAGTTGTAAAGGCTGGAAGGATGACACCTCTTGCCCATCCCCTCTGTTACAGGGTGGTCTAGACTTGGAACTGGAACAGTCCTGGTCTGAATCCCAAATATGGTGCTTAGTAGCCATTGCCTAAGGCCAGTTACCCAATTTCTATGAGCCCTGGTTTTCTTCATTGAAAAAGAGGATGATAATACTTTACCAGACTTTTGTGAATCTTTAAAGTTTAAAAAAAAAAAGTAACATGCTTTGTTCTAGGTACATAGTAAATGCTCAGTAAATGACAGAAGCCCAACTTTCCTCTCCCTCCCTTTCCTCACCCTCCTTCCTTCATCATGGAGAAAGCATGTTTAACTAGAGTGTGAAGAAGAGGCTAGTGCCCTAAGAGCTCCCCTCCAAACAATGTCAGCCTCTCAGCCCACCTTCTCAGTAGCCGGTGTTGGGAAAGAACACTGTTCTTGAGGACAGCAGACCTGGGTCCGAGTCCTAGCTTGGCCACTTAGTAACTGTCTGACTTTAACCAAGACATTTGATTTCTCTGAAACTCAGTGTTGTCATCTGTAAATTGAAGTGAACAGTGTTTGCTGCACAAGACGGCTACGATGCATACATTCAATAGGGCACATTTAATTGTTTTACAACTCAAAGTATTATACAAATTGCTGAAGCCTAGAGAAGACTGAGAGTTGGACCCCAAATCTGGAAACAGGAGAACATTTTCCTGATTTAAATAAAAGGAGAAGAGAAGGCAGATGTGGAAACTTATAACCCAGTGAGTTTGATATTGGTGCCGTGCAGAATTCCAGGACATTTCCTGTGATGGTTCGGGAGTACTTGGGAGAGGTGACAGGCCGCATGGACTCCTGGAAGGGCAGGTCATATAGGGTGGGACTTCTCCATCCACCCCTTAGAGCAGCGGTCCCCAACCTTTTTGGCACCAGGGACTGCTTTGGTGGAAGACCATTTTGGGGGGCAGGGGGGCGGGGAATGGTCCAGGCAGTAATGCGAGCCATGCGGGGTCGATGCGGAGCGGCAGATGAAGCTTCGCTGGCTGGTGCGATGCTCAGCTCCTACTGTGCGGCCCGGTTCCTAAAAGGCAGCAAACTGCTGCGGGGGAGGGGGAAACCCCTGCCTTAGAGAAGCGGGTAAACCTTGAGGGGGACATAAGTCTCAGGGAGCCAAAGAGGAGGGGCCGCAGAAAAGTGAGGGGGGAGGGGCCTCAGCGAGCAGAGGGGGAGGGGCCTCAGTGATAAGGGGGCGGGGCTCTGAGAGCCAAGAAGGAGGAGCCTCAGGGAGCTGAGAGGGAGGGTCTCACAGAGCAGAGGGGAGGGGTCTCAGGGCCATGTCCCCAGGGCTCTCTGGCTTGACATTTATATCTACGATTTGGATGAGGACCCAGTTAATCGGAAATGGCTGGCTGTCCAATCAAAACTTATTGGGAGGAGCTGGAGAAAATGTGAAGTCCCAGCTAGAGGGGAAAGGAACGACCTGGCCCTTTGGAGTGGGTGCTCAGAAAGCCTTAACAGAGCCCACAGGGTTGAGCGTTCTCAGACCCGACATACGGTGCCGGGAAGATGGCTGCACGCTCAGGCCGGGCCTTGGGCTCTGGGCTAAGCCATGCGTCTTAGGGGGCTCTTGACACCCTACAGCACTTCAAAGAAGGACCTAGAAACCACACCACCTACTGAGTGGTGGAAGGAACCACAAAAGGGAGGGGCCATGATTCACTCCTTCATTCAATAAATATGTATCATTACCTACTATGGTAATTGTTCCAGGCACTTGGGCTAATCAGTGAATAAAACAAAGACCCCTGCCCTCGGGGAACTTACATTCTAGTGCGAGGAGACAGACAACACAGTAACAAATGAACAAAGCATTCAGTATGTTAGGAAAGTGATAAATGCTCTGGAAAAAGAGGGAAAGTGGAGAAGCTTAAGGGAGATGGGAAATGCCATGACTGGGCAGGTGACAGTAAACAGGTTAGGGGGGACAAGACTCATTGAGGTGGTGGTGGTGGGAAGGGGGTGAGGGAGTGAGCCGGGCAGATACCTGCGGAGCAGGCCCACAGGACGGGGAGAGCAAAGGCCTCAGGTGGGACATGCCTGGCATGTTAGGAACAGCACTGAGACCAGTGTGGCAGAAGTAGAGGGAGGGAGGGGGAGAGAGCAGTGGGAAGGAGGTGGAAAGGGTGATGGGGGCCAATCAGGAAGGACCTTGTAGGTCTTGGCCTTTAATCTGAGAGATGGGAGCCCTTGTAGGGTTTGCCTGGGGGAGTGAGGTGACTTGTGTTTTGAAAGCTGGCTACCCTGTGAAGAACAGATGTGCTAGGAGGCCACCGCAGTGACCCAGGCAAGATGTTATGGTGGCCCGGACCAGGAGGGGAAGTGATGGGATGTGGAGAGGGTGAGAAGCGAGGAGGTCCTTTGAACCAGCCAGATTTGCCGGTGCACTGATGTAAGGTGAGAAGGACAGAGAAGTGTCACATGACTTCAAGGGCTTTGTCATCAGCCGAGAGGCCCGGGGAGGAAGAGCACGATCTCATCTTGGGCACAGCGAGTAGATGTCTGAGCGGAGATGCTAAGAAGGCAGCTGGAGAGCTGGGCCTGGAGTCCTGGGAAAAGGTCTGGTCGCTACCTTCAGACAATAAAGCAGCTGTCAAGTGGAAGAGGAGTGAGAGCTCGTCACTGAGGTCCCCCCAGGGCTGAAAAGGGCGGACGAAGGGGTGGGAGTCAAAGTGAGGAAGGCTCTGATCCAGTGCGAGGACCTCTGAACCATTCAGAGACTGAGCGAGCAGCCTCATCCGGGCTGTCTTACACTCACTTTTCAGTCTAGTCATCAAATCAGCTCTTTACAGAGGGAGTGCTCTGTTTGTCTGTTTGCTTTAGTTACTTGTGTCTTCCTCTTTATTTCAAGCAAGAATATTTCAGGGATCCTGGCCTCAGCCCCTCAGAATGACAAGTGGGATCGAAAGAAAACCTCACTATGGGGAACTCAGTCAGCCTCTCACTTACAGCACCGCGTGGAAGGAGTCATGCAGGTAGAAATCTACAAGACTAGGGTGGATTTCTATGTTGACCTCTGGCGTAAAGTGTTACCCCTCTTCACTAAATAAACACATCCTCAGCAAGTACACTTGGCAAAGCACTTAGCACATTCTTAAAGCTTTTCTTCGCTCATCCACGTATTCATTCAGCAGGTATTACTGAGCGCCTATCACGTGCCAACCGCCACGCTGGCTGCGGGTGTGCAGTGGTGAACTGTGCCAACGCGGTACCAGCCGCCACCAAACAGCCTCCATCGAAGGTCCCACCCTCCACAGGGGCCAGAAAGATCAAGCCACGGCACGAGGAGGCCAAGTGGCAAGAGCAGACCTCTCAGGGTAGCTTTTTGTTTCCCTGCTTTGGACAGAGACCTGGCTCTATCTTCTGATAGAGACGGCGGAGAACTGTGGCTCTCCTACAAGAAAACAACAGGACACGTGTGATGATAAGCCTGCCTGGGAATCAAGCAGCTTCCAGGTAGTGGTGCAGAGAGAAGCAGAAATGGAGAGAGAGCGGTCCCATGCAGAGAGGGCAGCCTGCACTCAGCATCACTGTTACGTGGGGAAGCCAGCTCAGGGTCCCCGAGACCCCCATTTCCAAGAGAAGACAGAACTCTTGATTTTTTGTGTGAATTCTGCCAATTCTAAATATTCACTCGAATTTTGAATTTTTTTAATAGAAGTTTTTTAAAATTATTATTTATTTATTTTTGGCTGCACCGCACAACATGTGGGATCGAACCTGCGCCCCCCGCGGTGGAAGCGTGGAGTCTTAACCACTGGCCTGCCAGGGAAGTTCCCACTCTAATTCTTCTTTTTAATTGTTTAACTTGAATAAAATACATCTGGCAGCCCGCTTGACTGGGGCAGCCATTTGTGAGGCTAGTCTAGGGGTGAATGAGCTATAATTGGCTGATTATAACCAGCTCTTATAAAGCTGGTGTTTCCTGTGTGACCCCAGAAATTAACCTGCAGTCTCTCAGAAACCAGGGTCAAAATGAGTCCAGATCTGAATCACAAGTCAAAACCTACACATTTGCCTCAGACACTGGGTATCAGGTTGCCATTACCGTTTATTTCTGCCTGACAGCTTTTCTTATAAATTTCTAGGAGAATTAAAGGAACAGTGTCTAGAATGCAGTTTCTTTTCTGACCTTTGGAAGGAGAATGTAGCCGCCTGGAGCCTGTTTACAAGGCCGGATGAGAAAACAGACAGAAAGACTCAACCCTGAGTGACAGCATGCCATTGATAAACGCATTCTGGGCTGCCCAGGGGACCAGCTGGTTTTGATCTTTTATCTTGAGCAGCTAAAAACTATGAAAGGCAGGGGGTCTCTGATGTGCAAGCAGACCTCTGACGGAGTGGCTGGTGGCTGGGTGTGCGCCTTCACCGCTCCCAGGGCACGGCTGGACACACACCCCTGTCCCCGGGCTCTCCCCATCCCCGACCTCTTCCTCTGGCTTAAGCATCAGGAGCAAGCGGGGACTCCACATGGACAGCTGTAGTAGGTAGTGTGTTTAGGTTTTAAATCAAAATAAGGTTGGAGAGGTTCCTTTAAAACAGATGAGGCCCCCAAAGACAGATATATAAGCCCCAAAGCTTTCCTGCAGCTCACGCTTTGCCGCAAAGGCAACGTCCTCCACGCTCATCTCATGTATGAGCTACGCTTCACCTCCTCCAAAAAGCACTCGAGGTAGCCTATATGAAAGGACTTGTGGAAACCACAGAGCTGTCAAGTGATGGAGAAAGAGCAAGTCCACTGCAGGCCGAGCTCCCAGGCTCTATTTCCTAACTGTTGGTGAGCGGCCACAAGAATCCGCCTGCTCTGGAGTTACTTTAATCATACCGCCTTCCTGGTCACCACCCAACACAAGATGCTCAATAGGCGACCCCTAGCTCTGTCTTTACTTTTACTGCCTTGTCATCCCTCTGCCAGGTCAGTTTTCCCTGCCCCGGCAGGTCTAGTTACTCCCCACCCTCTAAACCATCAAGCTACCCACCAGGCCCCTCCCCTTCTCTTCCCCGGATCTCGCAATCATTTTTTTTTTTTTTAATTTATTTTTGGCTGCGTTGGGTCTTCGTTGCTGCATGTGGGCTTTTCTCTAGTTGTGTCAGGCGGGGACTACTCTTTGTTGCGGTGCGTGGGCTTCTCACTGCAGTGGCTTCTCTTGTTGTGGAGCACAGGCTCTAAGGACGCAGGCTTCGGTAGTTGCGGAGCAGGGGCTCAGTAGTTGTGGCTTGCAGGCTCTAGAACGCAGGCTCAGTAGCTGTGGTGCACGGACTTAGTTGCTCCGCGGCATGTGGGATCTTCCCGGACCAGGGCTCAACCCCGTGTCCCCTGCATTGACAGGCGGGTTCTTAACCACTGCGCCACGAGGGAAGCCCTCAATTCTTTTCCAGATTTACATTTTGTGAAGCTGCCTGTCAGGAGCTGGGTTCTCTGCAAATAGACTCTAAGATGCAAACTGTTGAGAGGCAACCTGTTGAGACGTAAAATGTGTATTAGGGACAAACCCCTGAGAAAGGAAGGGCAAGGATGCAGGACAGGCCGAGGGAGACGGTGCAGCGGAGCAGGCTTGGTGAGCCCAGCCCGCCTGGAGGAGGCTCGTGGGTGACTACGACCTCTCAGAGGTGACCCGCCTGGATTTTTACACCCCCATCTTGCTTTGTCACCAGATGTGGGTGCCCCAAGAAGGGCGTGGCTTCCAGATGGCGGCTCCATGCAGATGAGGCAGACCCTGAGGGCGCTGGGGCCCGAGACTGGGTGCTGACCATGCCCCGCCGCTTGGCAGCAAGCAGTTCTCGGAAAAGAGCTCTGGGCAGAGCACCTCTACGTTCACCACAGCGACCCAGGCTAATCCTATGGGAATCCAGGAATCCAAGGGCCCTAGCAACCCTGCAGGTGCACAAATACGGCCCATTATTGATACCGACCCGTGTTCTTGGACTCTTTAATCAGTAAAAATTGATACGAGGCCAGACGAGAAATGCAGGCAAGACTTTACTGGGACTCGTGCTGCAGCGTCAGGAGCCAAAACAAGTAAGAGGGGCCCCTGCTCGCTCCCCGAGGCAGACGTGAGCTGGGCCCTCGAACGGAGTGAGGTCGGGTGGGAGGAGTGGCTTACCTCGTCTGCCCGCCCCCTTGGTGGTGCTGCCTGTAGGGATCCTGTACGGTTCCCTCCTTTTATTCCCGGCTCCTCAGCAGTGGCAGCTGGGTTTTGACCTTTTCGTAGCTTTGCTGTTCATAATTTGCCCCAACTGCACATGCGTGCAATTATTTTTAGTCCCTTATAGTTTCTTCATATTCTGTTGCTTGAGGAGACGTTTGTCCAGGTGTAAGCACTGCAGTAAAGGGTCCCAGGTCCCGGGTCCCAGGCTGTCTCATTATGAATGTCTTTGACCTCACACCCGTCATCTCAGGCATCAGGGTGCACATATGCTAGAGAGTGATCCTCATGACCTCATCTGGCTGGTTCCCTAGAACAGAGCTTCCCAATCAGAGATCTGGGAAAAGGAAGGCCAAGAGATTTACCTCTTAAGCCCTCAGAGCAAACAGGACGATTCTGGGCCAGTTATCTGCAGTTTATCCCATTGTGCAGAATAACTATTATCATTTTTAAAGCTTTGGGGTGCCCTGCTCTAGAGCCATCTATTCTTGGTCCTTCATTCAGTCACTGATCGTTTACTCTGGGTGTCTTTATGAAGCATCAGGCACTGAGCCAACCATGGGAGAGAGAGCGGGGAACAGGCCACATAAGGTCACTGTCATTGAGACACGTAGATATAGTGGAAAAGAAATATTGAACAAGTAAACATGGAAACAGAACCATAACTAGAAACAGGGTAAGTGCTCTAGGAGAGAATAACAGAGTGGGAGAACAGAGAAGGAACAATAAGACAGGAAGTCAGAGAGACTGGCAGGTGCCACATCTCCAGGGCCCTGGGAGCCCTGGAGTGGGGTTCACATTTTATTCTCCGTGCCAGAGAAAGCCATCGGGGGATTGTTAAGCAATGCATATCCTGATGTGATTTATATTTTCCCAAGAACACTCCTCGTGGAGAACGACTACAGGACAGCAGCAGTGGTGATGGGAAGGCCAGTTAAGAGCATGTGGCAATAATCCAGACTAGAGATGGTACAGTTCACTGCGGGTAGTCACAGTAGAGCAGAGAAGAGAGGAAGGATCTGAAATAGATTTGCAAACGAGAATCAATCCTTCCCGCCATGGAGAAGTTCACACTCTGTTGGAAAGACAGATGTGCAAACAAACTATGTAATATAGCAAAATCGTTACTTTAATGAAAATATAGAAGGTACAGATGGAGCATAGGGTGGAACATGGAAGACGCCCCGGGGGGGAGGTAGGTGCTCACAGCTGTGCTAAATCTGGGGAGTAAAAATAGGTGTTTGCTGAGTGAACTAACACTTTGCCGAGTGGGTGGGTGGTGCTTCCAGCAGGGGGCGTGGCCAGGAGCTCGTGCCTGGCAGATGTCCAACCACAGGGACCTTCACTGACCAAGGCCCCACAAGCTGTGTCTGTACCACCCTGCCTGGACCTCTTCCACTGTGCTTGCCACTCTGTGTACAGAAATCTGTTTGAATATCTGTTTCTCTCCCCAGTTTGAAGCTCCTGGAAGACAGTCTATGTCCTGATCACTGTAGCAATAAATAGTTCTTGATGAGTTAAGTCAAAGTCTTCTCTAATGACTGCACCACTAAACACCGATGGCTCCTTCACTTTCCAGCTCTCCTCACTGACTTCATGTTGTGCAGTCATTTCAAAGGCGCTGCCTTCAGATGTGGTCTCTCCAACCAGCTCCTGGAGGTGTAAAACCTCTGCCTTCTCTTTTTGTGCCTTTTCACAGGCCACCATGTACTGATATGCATACTCAAAGGGCCATCCCAAGACCACGGAATGCAATGAGTGAACGACATGCAGTAGGTAATTCCTGACTAATGGGGTCTTATTCCTTTCTCGGTTACCAGGGTGATGAAGTAGTGACTCCGCCTGCTGCAGAAGGCTTTCCTCTGCTAAATGCCTCCCAGCATGTCTGCTAGAAATCTCCAGCCATCGGGAGCATCACCTCCTCACCCTTCCACAACTTTCCACCACTCCACGCAGACCTTGTCTTCACAGAAAGAAGGTACTGAGGGAGATGAGGAGAGTTCAGTGGAAGAATTTTTATTTCTTCAAGAGTTAGAGAGCCCGGAGGAATACCAGTACCTGGAGGAGGAGGAAAATTATCTGAAAGGAAAGGAGTATCTGGATGAAAAGGAGTATCTGAAGGAGGAAAAGTATCTACAGAAGAAAGAGCTGCTGGAAGGAAAAATGTTTCTGTATGAAAAGTTTCTGGAAGAGGGTGAGTATCTGGGGCGAACATCCCATAGATGGTAGTTCTAGTTCATTACGATGTCCGGGAAAAAAGAACAGGCTTGAGATACGGCCAAAGCGCAAATGATCGACCCTACGCACCGCGCTGGCATGCTCGTGAATCATTTCTGACCAAGTTCTACTCATAACTTCAAGAGCTGCGCCCCCAAGCACTGAGCCTACGGAGCAGACAAGGAGACCTGATGAACGGGAAGCGCCTGTTCGTAAAAAACAAAATAAGACAAACAGAAAACACCCCCTAACTTGTATCTTTTCTTTTTCCTTGTTGCACAAGTAATACATGTGCATGGTAGATGTTTGAGAAACTGTATATTCATAAAAAGAAGAAAGCAAAAATCACTCCCATTCAGAGATGATAATCGCTTTTACACTTTGGTTATGTCCTCCCCAGACACTATATAGTGCTTGCAACCTGCCCTTTAAGGTATATTTATTTCTATATTTCTGTATTATAATTACATATAAATATTACATACTTACAGGAATATCATTTCATGCTTTCAATTTTCTACAAGTCACTTTAATGGCTGCATCACATTGTATATTTTCAAACCGTAACATTTTAATTGATTTCCTATTACTGATCACTTATTGCTTCTGATTTTTTGGTTACTCTTTAAAACAGCACTTTGATAAACACCCTTAGAGCTAATTTTATTAATGGGCTCTAATTATTTCCTAGAATACATTTCCACAATCTGTTACTAAGTCAGCAGAGACTAGTATGCTTCCCAGGGTGCCCGTTCAGCCCCTGGAAGGCATCATCTTACCCTGCTGGAGGGTATTTAACTTTGCAGTGATTTCTCTCATCCTAGAGCTGACATTTTTCCAATACTGTTTCTGCAATTGGCAGCTTTTCCTTAAGCTGGGTTTTATTATTTGGCAGTGGTCTCCTTGTGCTGTTGCTCCAAGTGGCTGATATGTATTTATTCACAGGCCCACACAGTGTCTTCCCTCGATGTTATGACTGAATGGACATATCCAACCGGGAACGGAAAGTTAAAAATCCAGGTCATCTGCATCATCTTAATGTTGACCTAGAAACAGAACTAAACTATTTTTTCTGGATCCCGTCCTGTTACCAACCGCAAGCATCTCAGGGAGCTTGAATTTTTAAATCCCAGTCTGATTGCACACTGCCTACATCCTGAAAGCTGGGTGGATTCGGCAGCCACACAGGTGTTTTGCCTTTACGTCCTCTGCATCAAATCAGATGTATCATCCTACATTCCTACTGCCCTCACAGATGTTAGTACGTTGGAGAGCTCATTCCTCTGTTGCTGGGAAATTCTCTTTTCTGTGCGCCTCTACCACTGAGCTCCCTCTCAGAATCCTAATAACCCTGCTGTTCAAGGACCAAGTGTGATTCTAACACTGAAAACTAGCATTCAAGCCATTTCTTCTGCACAGTATGAATCAAGCATTCTTAACATGTCCCTGCTATGTGTCGGACCTTTGTAAATATATTACCCACTAGAATAGGACAAATACAGTGCTGTCAAGTGAATGGAACTGTGTATAAAAGCAAAAGCTTTGAAAATAAATGCCCTGCTAGCAAAAATTGGAGAGGCACTGAAAAACCTGTAGGGGAATACTAAAACGCCTTTGAAGGCACATGGAAGCGTGTCTTGGTCTACGAAAACCCAGGGTGCCAAGCCAGACTGTACACAACAGATTAAGTTAAGAAGGGGTTTACAAGAGGATCTTAAATCTTCAAAAGAATTTACATCACAATTTCTTTATGTATAATTTCTCCCCAATACCTTTATGATGTAACTTTATTTATCTCTTGTTTTGAACCTCAGAGCCTAACAAGAGTGCTTTCCTGACTCAGATCCTCAGTAAATGCAAACTGAATCAAATTCAGTTTCATTCATTTCACAAAGCCAGGCATATATATAGACACACACATGCACACATACACACACACCTTTTTTGTTTTTGTTTTTTGTTGTTTTTTTTTTTAATTTTTATTGGAGTAAAGTTGATTTACAACGTTGTGTTAGTTTCAGGTGTACCACAAAGTGAATCAGTCATACATACACATATGTCCACTCTTTTTTAGATTCTTTCCCCATATAGGCCATTACAGAGTATTGAGTAAGAGTTCCCTGTGCTATACAGTAGGTCCTTATTAATTATCTATTTTATATATAGTAGTGTGTATATGTCAATCCCAATCACCCATACTTATTTTTTAAAACAGCATTATGAATTAATCGGCGCCTATAAAATGAGCCCAACAAATGACAAATGGGCTTCCATGTCGCATGCTGACGGATTAATTATTAGAGGTTAGTGGTGAAGCACTGCAATGAGAAAGATTTTGACACCTCGTTTGGGCTCAGCAGGAAAGTGTGCCACGATCCGCCAGTGATGTCTGTCACAGGAGCAGGAGAGGAGAAAGGAGCATGCACGCTATTTACTTGTCTATTTGGTGGCAGACATGAACCTGTCACAAAGAACACTTTTTTTTTCTTCCTCTCTCAAGACCTTGACTGCATAGGTTTGAACACCAGCTCTCTCCCACTTATTAGTTGCATGAGCTTGGGCAAGTCACTTAACCTCTCTGTGTCTTAGTTTTCTTAGCTGTAAATTAGGAATAACAGTAGGCCTACCTTATAGGATGTTTGTGAGGATGAAAGGGGTTTAATTATATAAAGCATTTTGAGCTATGCCAGGCATAGCATTTTAAGACTATGTAGGTGTTAGCTATTATTGTTGTTATTATTATTATTATATTATATTTTATTATTTCCTTACCATTGACTTGTGAAGGGTAAATTACATCCCCTGGCCACATTTTCCTCTTTTGTGAAATGGACAGAACAAAAACACAAGAGAAGATGCAATGAACTAGGGTGTGGGAGGAATCTAGGGCCCCCACCCAGCTACTCTGCAGCAAGGTCAGAGTCTCCCATTGCCCTGGACCAATCAGGGTACGTCAGACTAACAACCCTCACCCCCTCTCTTCTTTAAAAGAAGGGATGATCTTCTCCATGATTTGTGAGAAAACCCAATAAAATTAGACGAGCAACTTGAATGTAAATGCAGCATCGACTGTCACTGAATAATCAATACCACATGTGACTGATCTCCCCCGATTGGAACTAGGAGGTTCCAGATCATCTCTGTGAAACACGGGTGTAAACCCTGTGATGTCAGAGTCAGAAGACCCAGCACAAGGGTGGATTGGAACTGGG
>NW_021703785.1:54237567-54243778 GCF_005190385.1 Monodon monoceros | reverse complement strand
ACTGGGAGGTTCCAGATCATCTCTGTGAAACATGGGTGTAAACCCTGTGGTGTCAGAGTCAGAAGATCCAGCACAAGGGTGGGCCTTTGACCTTGGGCGTGTCAACTACCTGCTCCAAGTCTCCCTTTCCCCACGTGAAAAAATTCCTTGTGATTGCGGCAATTAAATGAAAGAACATTCTGGAAATGCTGTGAAAGCTCTCCCACCCCATACAACTGTCAGGTGTAAAAATGTTTTTCTGATCTCACAAGGTGCAGGAAGGAAGAAGTACGATCTACATTTCTGTCATGCTGTCACAGAACAGGAAACCACCCCACAATGAGGCCCCTTTTGTTTATTTAGAACCCAAGACCTTCCTAAAGATGATTTCTGCTCTGTGGCAAATAAGGCCGTAGAGATGTCACAGTATATTCATTTTGATTCGTAATGTTCTTACCTAATGGTATTTTGATGCATATACTCGGCTGGATTTGATTTTCTTTCCCCTTGCTAGCTCCTCTTTGGTGGCTCTGAATGCTATTTGGCCGAAATGCTATAATTTGGTCGCCATTTCCAGTTGAGAGGTGGTGCCCCAAGGACCATTTCCAAAGGGGGAACCTAGCAATTCTGTGGATTTAATAAGAAAGGTTTGAGATACACCGATAAGGCAGAGATGGGAGCCAGACAACCTGTCCAGCAGGAAGTTCACAGATAGTGGCAGAGCTTCCCCATCAGGGTGCCAGGAGTCGGCCACTACTGGGAGGAGATGCTGAGCCCCAAGACCAGTCGCCCCAGCCTCCACTCTGCTCCTGTACAAACAGTATCACTTTCTGTGTGTGTCTTGCCCTGAAGGTGGGGAGCACGGTCCAGTGGCACAGGGTGTACAGTGTATATTTCGCAATCCGTTTCCTTCCATTTTCCAGCCACTCTTTACCCCCTGCCCCCTTCACAGATGCGGATCCTGGAGTTTGAGAGAGGGTATGTGACTTCTCCAAGGTCATGGAAAATAATTAGAGGGGCCAAGACAGCCTCCCAAGCCTTCTCTTCTTTCTCTTCTAGTCACTTCTCTTTCTTTTCTCCTTTCTTCCCTCCTTTCACCCTTTGTTTCTGCTTTTTAATAAATTACATGCATATTTTAATTTGAGAAGAGTAACATAAAAAGAAGCAAAATCTACTTTTGTTCATTTTTTTAGTGGAAAATTTGAAAAGTAGAAAAATAACGCCCAACCTACCAACATCCAAATATAAGTAAAGCTGATTCACATTTTATCATTTTTACTCTGCTCCTCCTGCCCTCGTTTTTTGTGTGTTTGGTGGTTGTGGTCCTTGTTTTGTCCTGTTTTTACCACTTTAAATATGCTGTATATAAAAGAAGTCTGTATTTTACTTTTGTAACTTAGTATTGTGACTTCCATATTTGCCCGTATTGCTTAATTTCTGTAGACATCATTTTAATAGCCAAGTGATATTCCTCGATAATAGTCTGTCTCATGGGTAAACTATGGATAAGTGTTGAACATTCAAGTTTCAAGTTCAAATTTTCTGACCATCATCTCTTTACTACTTCCACTGTGCCATTCTCTAGAATCTATACTCTATTTTATCCCAATTGTACCTGAAATTCTTGATGTCATATCATTCAAAGCCAACGGTCAGGTGATTAAATGACACAAATAGAGTCTTTACAAGCAACTCATGCAGCTCAATATCAAAAAAACAAACAACCCAATCCAAAAACGGGCAGAAGACCTAAATAGACATTTCTCCAAAGAAGACAAACAGATTGCCAACAAACACAGGAAAAATAATCTTTAAAACATTTATATCCTCTGAACCTCAGCCACCTCTCCTGTATAGATAGATGTCCTTCATCCTGTGACAGAGGGAGGCCTCTGTAATAACTCAAAAGATTAACAAAGCAAACCTAAATGTCCCAAATCCATGATTTCACGAAAATTACCTTCTCGAGTTCTCTCTAATTTTATCAAATTTCAACCTCATAATTTCTAAAGGAAACCATTAAGAGAGACAAAGCTAACGAAAAGCAAAAATAGAAAAATTCTGTAAATCAGGGCCTCTCCACCCCAATCCCAGCATCACATACTTAACAACAGATTTTTTAATAGAAAGATTCTTTTTTTTTTTTCAACATTGTCTTTCTGTTCTTTTTTCCAACAGAATTCAAGGCTCGTTCATCGCAAACCCTGCCTAGTCTTAAAGCAAGGTAAAAGTTTTTGATTTTTTTTTTCTGATAAGTCAGGTGGAAGTTCATGCTTAGGGATGATGCTTCAGGAGCCTTTGCAGTCCCAAAGGTGGGAAGTGAGGGTGAGAGTGGGGTGGGCCGCAGGGAGCAGGACCCCCGAGGAAGGCGCAGTTCAAGCGGGGGTCTCCTAGAAGTCACACACAAAGGACCTCCCGATACAGCTCCCCTCTGCTGTTCAGCCACTCACAAGCTGAGGGACGAGTCCCAGGATCAGGGTCCTGGGCGCCCAGAACTACGGAGAGGAAAGGGCAGGGGACAGCTGAGTCTGGAGAGAAGGCTGAGCTGGGGAGAAATGGCCAAGGGCCCTGGGCAGCGCTCGCGATGAAGAGATGAGTGAACACCCACAAGGCAGTTGCCGTCTTCCTTGCTCAGGCATATTCCAAGCTCTAAGTAATCGCGCAGTGAGTGTTCATGAAACTCCCGCCACAGGGCTTGGCCCACGCTAGACGGTCACTGACACAGCTGTGGACAGAAGCCTCTGTGTGCTCAGCTCTGTGGAAACCCATGTGGGGCAGGGGACACAAGACCTCTGATACACAGTCCTCATCCCCTACATCTGCCCCAGGATGACTGGGGGAAGGCAGGATGACTGGGGGAAGGCAGCCACTGACCTCCACTGGTGAAGTGGGTTGACACTAGCTACAAAGAAAGCCCAAGGCCAGCTGGGTTACGCTGAGAAGCTGGAACGAAACCCCAGCTCTTCTGTGCAGGAAAGACACAGGCTACAATTTGAGGGTACAGTACTCTGCACGGGGCTCCCCTCCACCTGGTGAGGCCAGCTCCCCACTCCCGCCCTCTACCGGCCCCTCCGTTCCACGCTTCACGCTTCCAGAGGCTCAGCACCGTGTATCTGCCAGGTCCAGCCCTATTAAGGCAATCCCTAAGAGGGAGTGCTTTCCCGAGGCCCCTGCACCTCAGCTACTGATACTCACAGAGGAGCAAGCAACGTGGTACTGAAGGGGCCTGATGGTGAAGTGACCCTCTGGAAGGCTGTGATGGAGAACAGGGACCCTGGAGCCAGGGATCCACACCTGCCTGGGTGTGAATCGCAGCTGCTCCACCCAGTCAGCTGTGTGCCACAGGGCAGCCACTTAATCTTCTGCCTCAGTTTTCCCACCTGTAAAATGGGGACAGGAAGAGTTTCCGACTCCCGGGGCTGTGGTGAGGATTAAATGTACTAACTGACAGGGCGCACGTGGAGCAGAGGTTAGCACACAGGGCACGTGCGGTAAGGGCTGTGGATCGCTGTTATCCTTCATTCTGCTCCCACAAGCCACCACGTGGAAAACTTAGCACATGCAGAACAAGGAGCTTGATTCCTGGTCAGCTTTATTCCAAACACAAGCACCCGTCCAATCTTTTATTCGTATTGCAGCTGAGTTAGTTTCCTGTTCTTTCCCGGGGCCCTGCGGGGAGCCTGGGGCCTGACCTGGGTCTGTCCCTGAGCAATTCGGCTTGCCTCCCCCGAGACCAGGTCTGGGCCTGGGGGTGCTCAGAGAGGCCCTGGATTTTCCTCACACAAGGGTGCTGAGAGACCAAACCCTCTACAAACCCCTTCGGGCAAGAAGGGCCCCACTCGTGTTTCTTTGCTAAGGCAGGGGGGATGAGAAGGGAGCAGATCCAGGTCAGGTGTTTCATGGGTCCCTTGTAAACGGGAAGGCCCCCTCTTCCACATGCGTCCCCAAGGTCCCCAGGCACATGCCAGGCCCCTTCCCCACTCTGAAGCGGCTGCAGGAGCAGGCCTGGGATCTCGGGACAGGGGCTCCTGCTTGCAACATCTCCGCATTGCCGATGGGGCAGGGAGGTGGTGTTTGGCCACGCAGGCTGGAGCCCCATTCCTGCTTTCCGGGTGCTGAGGCCACAGCAGAGCTCTGGCAGGCACCCCAGGAGCCCTGCAACGTCCCAGCCTGGGGCAGGCGTGGCAAGGAGAGTGCTGGGCAAGTGTACATAAGCATGGAAATGACCAGAGCGGCCCTCCATGACCTTAAGTATAATCCCTGTGTTTGTCAACAGCTTTGATTTGTCAAAGTCCATCCATGGGGACCTGCATTATCTCCTTGGGTCCCCGTGGGCACCTGGTGAGTGAGGTAGGACAGGCATTATCCCAGCAGAAGGATAAGGAAACTGAGCCCCAGGGGGTCTCCTGATGTGGCCTTGAGGCCTGGAGCAGGGCAAGGATTGACACTTGCCTAAAAAGCTCACCCTTCTCCACTGGTTCTTGAGCCCTGTGGTCACCTGACCTAAGACCAGAGCATCTTGCCACTTGCCCCCGGGGCCCCTTGCTAGTGGTGCATCGTGAGAACACAGCTGCTCTGCCTCAGCCCACAGGCTGGCACGGACCCTCCCCCGGGTCCCCTAGAACTCGCACAGATCTGCCTGGCACTCCCAGCAATGCTGAAGGGAGAACAGCTTTCTGGCTAGAGCAAGCTACCTCCTCTTCTCTTCCTCAACTCTTCGCCCCCAGCCTCCGACTGCGGCCCCTCTGCCCCCCGCCCCTGATCCCTGCATCAGGGAACCCGACAGGGAACAGGCCCGTCTCATGAAGGGCCACTGAACTTCTCATTTTCCCTCTACGAACAACGACAGCCAACACTGCCCACTCTCGTTTTGTCCTCACCTGTGCGGACCTGGGGGAGGGGGTACAATTACCAAAAAGGTGCGGAAACCGAGGCACAGAGAAGTTAGGTGGCTCACCCAAGGTTACTCCACTCTAGCGCAAACGCCAACACTTCAGCTCGGACCGCCTGACACCAAAGTCTAGGTTCTTTCTGCCGCCACAGTCTCTGCCCACTGACAGGCCGGGCATCTCCCCTCAGGCCTGTCTCTGCCAATTGGGCCAGTTTCCACGGGATGGCTTCAGGGCCAAAAGCCCCTCTCATCCCTCTGAATCACAGGTTCTTGTCCCAGTTAAAAGGCAGAGATTCCTGAGGAAGGACACGATGTAGGTCGGGGTGCTGGGTCACCCCTTTTGATCCCGAGCTCCCGGGTAGCAGGGCCTGCGCCTCGCACCCAGCGCCCTGTCATCAGGCCCCGCGGAAGCCTTTCTCGAAGATGGTGGTATGTGCAGTGGGCAGGCTGGCGGGCACAGACGTCGGTGCTCGGCTTGAAACGGCTGCTGATTTTTTCCGCTCTGCCTGAGGCAGCTCTGAGGCAAGAAGGACGACTGGAATGAGCAGGGTGGTGAGCCAGCAGGGACACAGAATGTTCTGGAAGGTTAGACTGTCCGGCACGGAGGCCTGGCCCGTTGATTGGCCTTTGAAGGCACCCCCAGAGCCTGTCACTCTAAGTGAAGCTGCGCATGGCACACAGGCCTATTTTCCACGGTCCACAAGGTGGTCCCTTCCAACCGGTGACAGCCACCACCGATGACAGGCCGAAGTCCGCGGGGACCGGGAAGCAGCCGCCGCCACCACAACCTCCCCGCAGGCCACAGCTCTGGGTTCCTAACCCGGCCCCTGTCTGGAGGTGGACCGACCCCTTGCTCCCCTCTGCTGCTGGCGTCCCTCGGGTGACCACCTTCTTTGCTGTCCCTCCTCCCACCCCCTGAACCTGCCAGCAGCAGGCTTCTCCTCGGTGACACGATGCCGTCTACATCCTTGGTGAAGCACGATGGAGAGCTCCTGGACTCGCAGGACAAGAGCCCGCAGACAGAGTGGAGCTGTGAAAGCCGGCAGGGTAAGGGACCCCACAGCCGGCATCCGCCTCGCGGCCGGGCTCCTGGGGGCTTGGGGAGGTGTGGCCTTGCGGGCGTTCCGCGGATGTGGAATATGGAGGCTGGAGTAGTCGCCATCGGGCTTCCTGTGCCACCCTAACCCTGGGACCCCCTTCCTCATCCCAGACGCCCCTCAGAGAAAGAGCATCTGCAAAGTGCTAAGACAAACACCTTCTGCGATCTTCCCCGTGTCCCTTCATTAGTTTTCCTGTTCTTTTTTTTTTTTTTTTTGCAGTGCGCAGGCCTCTCACTGTTGT
>NW_021703785.1:54153118-54237167 GCF_005190385.1 Monodon monoceros | reverse complement strand
GCCACCAGGGAAGCCCAGTTTTCTTGTTCTTGTTCTACATGAACACAGGCCCTATTTCCCTCGGGGACACAGGCCATTTCCTTCCCAGATTACAGGCTGGTTCCCTGCGGAGAGAGGCCATCTCCGAACAATCATATGGTGAAGGGACTGGGACCCACCCCAGACTCTCCATCTCAGCGTGCAGTCAAAGCCAGCCCTGATTCAGAACGAGCCAAGACCATCCACAGGGGGAACTTCTGTGGCCACAACTAGGAGACACTCAAGAGACAGTTGGGCAAGACTGCACTGAGGATTTTAATCCTCTGCCCAATGAAGCCCAAAGGTTCCTCGCCCTAGGATCCTGGGGGTGCAACACGGAATGGCATTTCTCACCATTATCAGTAATTTAAACCCAGCCTTAGTGAGACTGATCCATCACAGATTCACACATGCGTTTCACATCTGTAGTCATGGCAGCGGTAAATCAGATTCCCGACCAGCACCTCACTCCCCTGCCCCCATCCGTGCCTGCTAAATTTTGTAGCTCAAATGTGGTTAAATGAAATTAAGAGTCAGAAACTCTGTGAGGGAGAATGGTGCGGCAGAGGCAGGCCCACACAAGCCAGGAGTTCCATGGTGCCGGCTGCCAGCACGTGACGAGGAGTCTTTTACAGGCTAAATCGGTTCATGTGGGATTTTTATTAGTGTGTGTGCTCCGATGGAGCCCTGAAAACAGGAACCATTTCAGAGTCAGTAAGTATGACAGCTGGAAAAAATCTGAGCGTTTATCTAAATATTCATAAGCAGGATTCTCGAAGTCATTTACTGGGTAATCACCTGAAAAGTGCCAATGCTAAGCTTGAAAGGATTTGGGAGAGGAGAAAGAGATAGGAGAAGCCTGGGGTGTGGAAAGGGAGTCACCAGAGCCTGTTCATACCACTATGCGCCCACCTCAAGAGAGAGACCCTCCGGAAATCACCGCTTCATTTGCCGTGTTCATTCACGATCCTTTTGGTCCCCAAGCTTCATTTACAGAGCCAGTCATGTCTGGACCTAATTTAGGTTTTAAGCGCTCTGCCTATTTGGTCTGTAGGGGCATGTTTCGTAGCTAAGTCTTTTCCAGGACTGAGTTCCTTAAAGCCAACATGTATTTAGTGTTTAGCGAAAGTCTAGCCACCCGCAGCAGTACCTACTGATCAGATCCTGTGATATTGGTGGCCTGGACCAAAGGTGTGGACACTGTTGCAGCAGCTAAAGCCAGGGTCAATGTCATACCCCAGGCTCCTGCAGAGACATGAGGGGATGGTGGCTACAGCAGAGATTGGAACACAAGGAGAAGTAAGCAACTCCCTAGAATTCGTGAGGGTTTTTCTTTTCCCTTCTGCCTATGGTTTACAATCAATCTTTTGGAGAGTGTTCATAATAATTGGGCAGAATTTGCTGGCAACAGGTAACTGATTGTGTCTGGACAGTGGAATGGGGCAAAGAGGCTCATTAAGAGACTCCTCTGGAAGAGTGAACCGCTGTAAGAGGAGGTAACCGGGGCAGGGGTGCAAGGGGAATCCAGGAAGCATGGAGCCCCAGGAAGGAGCTCAAAATCGAGGTAAGAGGAGGCAGAGGCCCCTGCCACGAAGAAAAGCCAGTCCTTTTGCAGGTGGAGGACAGAACACTAAGGGTTCCCGAGCACGGTGGATGCAAAAGAGAATCTGCTTTTAGCCCAGGGCAGAAGCCACCCATCCACTTGTTGGAGAAACACAGTCAATCAAGGCAAAAGCAATTCAAAGTGCTGACTGAGGGCCCCCAGGAGTGAGCGGAAGTGAGAGTGTTAGCAGTGTTACTCCTCTGGGTCCAGGACTGTGCATCCCCAGCACCCGGTGCCTGTAAAGAAGCAGATTCCCAGGCTTTCTCATCAACATCCCTGCCTCATCCTTAACAAGATCCCAGAGGATTCCAGGCACAGGAATGGTGGAGAACCAGAGAACCTCTAGGGTGGAACAGATTTCATGGGTGCTAGTTTCCTATTTCTAAAGCATTTTTTATTACGGGACTATTCAACTCCAGTGCGTCAGAAACAGCATTTTACATGGACTCTACAAATAGCACTTTGAACCAAATATGGAGGTGTAGCACCCAGATAAATAAATCCTTGAAACCTGTTACTACAGAGAGTGGCAGGTCTGACATGGAAGGAAGGCTAAAGGCACCGGGAATGTCTCGTGGCTCGTGTGAGGAAGCAGGTGGAAGGCCAGAAAGACTATTTATGGCCTCAGGTGTCCACCCAGCCAGGCACAGAGCAGGGTCATGCACAAAGTACACCAGAAATTCTAACACAGAGCATTATAACCCTGCTTGTAGAAATCCTCAAGACTTGGCGTCCTGCACACAGTAAGCGCCTATAAATATTGGTTACATACTTGCGAAACTGCTGCTGAATTCTCATCAGGCTCAAGATCAGCTATGGTGATGAGAAGGTAGATGATGAAGAGACAGTCTTGGTTAGAGAGGAGCTGTGGGGCTTCCCTGGTGGCGCAGTGGTTGAGAGTCCGCCTGCCGATGCAGGGAACGCGGGTTCGTGACCTGGTCCGGGAAGATCCCACATGCCGCGGAGCGGCTGGGCCCGTGAGCCATGGCCGCTGAGCCTGCGCGTCCGGAGCCTGTGCTCCGCGATGGGAGAAGCCACAAGAGTGAGAGGCCCGCATACCGGAAAAAAAAAAAACAAAAAACAAAAAAAACAAGAAAGGAGCTGTGTATAGAAATATGTACACATGGAGACACTATGTATAGAAACGTGGGTGAGGAAAAACAGAGAGGGGCAAGTGCTATCAGTTGGAGTAGTTACTTCAAGTCACCTGGCCAAATGAAGAAGAGGGTTGGAAAGCTCCCCAAAGCGCAAAGTAGAGGGCTTCCCTGGTGGCGCAGTGGTTGAGAGTCCACCTGCCGATGCAGGGACACGGGTTCGTGCCCCGGTCCGGGAGGATCCCACATGCCGCGGAGCAGCTGGGCCCGTGAGCCATGGCCGCTGAGCCTGCGCGTCCGGAGCCTGTGCCCCGCAACGGGAGAGGCCACAACAGTGAGAGGCCCGCGTACCGCAAAAAAAAAAAAAAAAAAAAAAGTGCAAAGTAGTGTTTGCACAGAGTTCCTTTCAGTGGACTCGGATTTTGAAAGATCACATGCAGAGGTTAAAAAAGATATGATTGTTACCTACGATAAAAGTAGGAAAATGTCTCGAACTTTGAGAAAAGTGTCAGGAGAGCTTAAGTCCAGGGTAAACGTATTCTTACCAAAAAGTAATAATAATAATACTGCAGACAGCAACAAAAGAAGAGGGGTCCTTTTCAAATATGATTCGGGCAAAAAGTAGATCAAGGCACACAGAGCCACTGTTTAGTGCCTGCTGAGGAACGATTCAAAGAAAATCATGTTCTTCCATCGCTATTGAATTCTGACTTCTCTGTGAAAGAAGATGATCTTCAGATTGACAAGGGTACAGCAAAGTTAAGCAAGAAATAGCAGACACCGGGAGGGCTTCCCTGGTGGCGCAGTGGTTGAGAATCCGCCTGCCAATGCAGGGAACACGGGTTCGAGCCCTGGTCTGGGAGGATCCCACATGCCGCGGAGCAACTGGGCCCGTGAGCCACAAGTACTGAGCCTGCACGTCTGGAGCCTGTGCTCCGCAACAAGAGAGGCCGCGATAGTGAGAGGCCCGCGCACCGTGATGAAGAGTGGCCCCCACTCGCCGCAACTAGAGAAAGCCCTCGCACAGAAACGAAGACCCAACACAGCAAAAATAAATAAATTAATAAACTCCTACCCCCAACATCGAAAAAAAAAAAAAAGAAATAGCAGACACCAAAGATTGGTGAGAAGATCAGAAAAGAATGGTAACTGCTGTGTCCTGACCGAGATAGAGTCTACCCCAGAATATCTACAGAGAGAGAAGAGTTTAATCATGTTTATGGTTTTTGAAGAACTGGGGAAATGAGTCTGTGACCAATCTGGGGCAAATAACTGAGAGCAAAATGACCACAAGGAACCAGCATAGGATCAATAAGAACAGATCAAGTAATACTGGCTTTTAGGTCACTTTTTGACAAGGTTATTAGATCAGGGAACTGTGGAATTTGGAGGCCCGAATTCCAAAACACATTTCTTTTTCAAAGCCTTCCTCATGTTCCTATGGACGACATAGACAAATACCAAGTAGATGCTAGTGCAAGACAATGGCATGATCGCTATTGAATAACCATCCAGAGATACTGTTTAAGGATCAGAGTCAACCCAGTTTCCAGTCAGGAGCCACAGGGCTCTGTCCAGTCTGTATCCACAGACTCGGATACAGATGTAGGAGGAATATTTATATCCGTACATGAGTGGCAGCTGTTGGGTGATGCCAATAATGTGATCAGATTCTAAAAGTTCTTGACAGGGAGAAACACTGGATGGGGACTGGCTAGATAAAACAGAATGGTAATTTAGATTAGACCCTGCTCTTAGGCCCACAAAAACAGGATGGAGAAGGACAAGGGGGGAATGCCCTGTCTGTTGTAGATGATTTACTCAACCACAGGCTCAATAAGTCAATGGTATGACTGGTGTGTATAACCAAGAGCAATTAAAAGGTTATGCAGAGGGAGACGGGTCCTGCTCTAGCCTGCACTGCAGAAGCAACCCTGGGGCCGCTGTTCACTTTGGGGGATCCCACACTCTATGAGGGTTAGAGGCAGACTGGCTGGGGCTCAAGGAGAGGGTGGTGTTAGGCCAACCTGGAGAGCACACCGTACAAAGAACTGCTGAAGCAAATGAGGGCGTTAAGTCTGGAAGACACGTGACTCTGAGACAGGATAACTGCCTTCAAACACCTGATGATCTGACACACAAAACCAAGACCTGACCTCTCCATCTGCACGGAAGGGCTAGAACAGGGCCAGCTTGAGGAAAATTCGTTAAGAAATAGACGTGATTCCCAACAGTCGGAGCCATTTATGGTAGGATGCGCGTCCTTAGAATTTGGAGGGCTCCCTGGCTGTGGAGGGCTCGGGCTCAGCTGATGCACCGGCAGCACTGATCCTGCCCAGGGAGGCTTCTCATCACAGACCGAGCTCAAATCCTGCCGCTCCCATGAGAGGGGAGGGGGCAGCTCGCCTCTGCTTCCTTGCCATTAGGAATGGAGTGTGCGTGCGTGCGTGTGTGCGTGCGTGTGTGCGCGTGGGCACCCACACATGTGTTTGGGAGTAGGGAGAAGGACAGGTAGGGGTGAGGGAGCAAAAAGGAGCAGGGATCACAAAATTCTAGAAAATATAAAACATGGGTAACCAAGAACTTCACAAAAGTTCTCAACAACCACAGTAGCCTCTCGTAGCATAACCCAGTGTATCTGTACTCGCCAGCCCCCATGCTTCCCCGCCAGCCCCCGTTACGCACCTCTCCGGGAGCTCTTGACAACAGAGCACCAGAGATGCCCACTTCCTACAGCGCCAGGCAGACGCCATTATGAGTCTACACGGCCTTGAAGCCACTTGGCTCTATGGTTCCTGCAGCTCTTCCTCCTACAGAAAGAGGCATATCCCTAAAGTCTCCCCTCAATCCCAGCCATCCTCCCTGTCCTGGGACCAGAGAAGAAGGCCACCGAGGGCCCACGTTTCCCAGTCACTGTTCACTGCAGCCCCAGAGTAAGTCAGCAAAGCTAAGAGGAGGAGGCTGGCAGAGGGAGCGCCCAGTAGACGCCAGCAGTGCCCTCCAGCCCGTTTTCTCCTCTGTGGATCAGCCTTGGGTGCCAGGAAAGAACCTCAGACCCTAAGCGTCCAACATGAACCCCCTGGAAAGTGTAAGGTTGAAATTGTTAACGGCCACCCTCTTCTGTCTTTTAACAGTACCTTTAAAATCAAAATCTCAAACAGAGGAAGACTCAACAACGATGCTAACCCCCTTAAAGTCTGACTCACAAGGTATCATTTTAATTTTATAGTTCTACGATGATTTTAAATGACTCCCGGAGGGTACGAATCCATCTTTGAGACGGGAAGAAGCACAGAATTAGCACATCCTGAGCCAGAGAGAGTCCTCTTTGACCATTTTAGATTACGGTAGCCTTCATTAAGGCCAGTGGCCAAGGCATTATTTCTAGAACGTGGTGTCAGGGGTCAAGGCTCAGGGAAGAAACTTGGCCAAAGGGTAAAATGCTTTTACTTTTGAATTAAAATTGAGTTTTGAAAGGGGAGGAAGTAATATCTACCACTGGAGTTAGGAGGGGAGATAATGGATTATCCATACTCGGTTCATTCTGTGACGTTTACTGTGCATCTACTGATACTTACTGTATGCCTACTGTGTACTGGGCGGCAGTTTGTCCATCTTTATATGGACGAAGCCATCCTACCCTCTCAGAACTTAAACTCTAGTGGGAAAGATGAACTATGAACAGACGGAGGGGAATCAATGTGTGCTGAGCATAAGCTACAGGCCTCCAACCGCTGACCGTCAATGGGAGCCTCTCACCCTACAATACGCAGTCTCCACCCTGGTCTCCCAGACATTTAAGGGTTAACAGTTCACCGAACCACATCCTATTCATCATTTTTCCTATTTGTTTTCAGTCTTTGTTCCCACTGAAGAACCGCAAAAGGCAGGAAATGGTAAGAGTCCCACATAACCTATCCAAAGATCCCTGCTCCCCGCAGAGCAGCCGGGCCGGGGATAGCGCCCCGGGCAGGTGGGTGCCTTGCTGGTCCAGCCGGTGCCGAGTCCTAGAGAGGACAGAGGGACATGCTGGGCACACAGTCCCTGAACCTGGATATGTTTCTCTGTCCTTAACTGAAGAAGGGCGCTAGAACAAGAAACAGAGAGAGGGTCTCGGGAGCGAGACAGAATGACTTGGGAACGGCCCAGAGGTCCATCTCTCTACTCAAGCCCTGTATAGGGACGCCCACATTTAAAGAGGGTCCAGTCGGTCAGTTGCTAGGTTCTCTGAAGTCTGGTCAGCAGGGCTTGACTGGGATGCATGGGCCCCTCCAGACAGACTCATTCGATGGTAGCTTGATAGGGAATGAATTAGAGCCCCTCAGATGGTACCCTTAATGCCTGATTAAATTTTTATTAAGGAGGGGATAGTTGAATTCTATGAAGGGGAAGGACAGGGGAGAAGCCTTTTGGCGGCAGAATCCCAACCTGCACACGTCACTCCACAAAAGCCCTGCGATTAACCAGACCCATCCTATCAGAAACAACGTAGGGATGATGACGTGCTTGCTGTCTGTCAGCATGGGGGTGGGGGAAGAGGGGAGGATAAGGGTTACCTACACAGGTGGCTTATCAAACTCCTCCCAACTCTAGACTATAAAATTTTCTTCATCTTATTTCATTTCCGGGGTGGGGGGCGGTCGGGGTAGAGCACTGCTGCTCGGACTTTAATGTGCAGAGCGACCACCCGGGCATCTTGTTAAAATGCAGATTCTGATTTCGTGGATCTAAGACTCTGCATTTCTCACAAGCTCCTGGCAGCAGCTCGGGCCGTTGATCCATGAAGCACACTGAGTGGCTTCAGAACAGATTACAGATTTGTGCCCATAGCAGCTGCCAGACCAGCCCATCGTTTCTCCTTGATTTAAGGACAACAAGGAATTCAGTACGTGCAGGGTGGAGGAGGTGAAAACAGGACCGAGTTTCACCTGTGTGCTCTTTTCTCAGAGCCCGCCCAGGGCTAGTCGCCTACTGCTTGTCCCCTCCCCTTTCCTCATTTCTAACGTGGGGATCTGCCCTGCAGGGCAAATACACCGGACTCAGACATCTACCCCAATTCAGGAAGTATGCTTCTGGCAAGAAAAAAACGTTACAGGAGAGCCACTGATCGGATGGGGGAGAATTTAGATTTGTTCTTCATCAGTCCGGGACAAGGCACACTCCACTTCAGGGAATGCTGTGTGCCCGGCGTTCACTGCATTAGCGCCGGTCCCCTGAGCCACCCTGAAGATAAGCCTTATGGTCCCCATTACACAGATGACGGGGCCAGGGTGCGAGGGGACTGAGTGACAAGCTGGGAGGGGCCTGGGTCCTGGGTAACAGGGCCACCACTTAGGAACCTGGCCTGACACCTGCCCCCTCCCCCAGTCCCCCCATAAAGCAACTTCAGGGGAAAATAATGATCTCACTAGAACAAAGGTAGAGGTTGACAGAAATCCCCAAAGGGAAAGTTAATTAGGAATAAAGCTCTCCATGCTCATTCTGCCCCAGTTGCGGCTGTGTTCCTGCGGATTTACTGGGCGCCTCCTGACACGCAGACAGTGCCTGTTGATGTTAAGGTTAATAATTATGTGGGACCGAATGCCTCTGAACACTGCTGCTCTGTATTCATTCACTCCTGCCAACTCCCCTTCTTCCTTTGACAAACATCTACTTCTTTTTTTCCCTCGAATTAACTATCTATTATTCAATAAAGCTTACTAAAATACAGCACTCACAAATCATGGGGATTTGCTAAGCTATCAGGACCAGAGCTGGACTCCTCCATGTTGGGCCGGCACATCCTCAGAGACCCTTACAGGGAGGCTCTGCCACCCGGTCTCCCCAGACCCCTGTTCTACCAGTTCCTCCATTTCTCTCCAGTGACAGCCAAACAGAGCTTCCTGAGGTTCTTGCCTGAATTCCCAAGGATTCTTGTGGGGTTATCCCAACAAGAAGTTTTAAAACCTCTAGGCCGCATCCCTGGCAGACAGTCTAGCGACACACAGTGTTTTGGAATGAACGGAAAGGGCCTGGTGCCTTTGCCAGTTGTGAGCACCCCAGCGGGGTGGTGAGTGCCTGGCGGGTGGAACTGGCGGGAAGGAACTGTGGGGGGACTCCCACCACACAGGGGCCACCGAAAGGAGGCAGGTTTCCACCAGGAACAAGCCAAGGCTGGGGTAGGAGGTCTGCAGGTCTGCAGGCAGAGAGGCCCCTGGGCCTGGTGTCAGTACAGGCAGATGCAGCTGAGTGGAGTTCTCCATCCCCCCAGGGGCCCAAAGGAGTCAGCGTTTTCATTATTGAACCAAAGTTGGAAAGAAGTGCAAAAATAACGTGCGTGTATGGAGATCACAAAGAATGCCCCTTCTCTGCCCCCCGAGGCCCAACAGGGACACACATCAGACAGAATCGGTCGGCCCAGTGCCAACCCGGTGGATTTTCAGGGCTCTCAGGATGGCCCAGCGTGGAGGGGCTGGTGTCATCCTGAAGCTGAGACAAAGGCCACCGTAATTTCCCCAGGGGCCCAATTACTGTGTGGGAGCCCTTCCCCCCAGCTCTGCCTCAGGAGCCACACCTTCCCGGGAGCAGGGACTCCAGGCCCAAGTTGTAATTATCAACTCCTCCATTTGGTCTGCACCCCGTCGACACTGGAGGTTTCCAGCCCTCTCCTGGCCCAGGGTCACCAGGCTGTGGCTGACCTTGAGAACAAAGGCATCTGCTCTCTCCGAGAGATTTTTTTTTTTTTTTTTTAGCTCACTGGCTTGGTAATTCATCTCTTAGGCTTTGATTAGCAATTACGAACCATGTGCAATTCTGGAAATGGGCAATTTTTGACAAAACTGACGGGCGCTAGGGATATTTCTCAGGATTTCCAAGAGAAAAATCACACTCAGGATAGATCTCTCTCGGAATAAAATCTAAATTCCTTCCCATGGCCTACAAGGTCTTCGGTGAGCTGGTCCTGCCCCTTCCCATCTCCCTCCTCTCCGGGCATATTGTGCCTCTTCCAGTTTGTCAGATATGTCAACATGCTCCCACTCTCTCTCGCCTCAGGGCCTTTGCACCTCCTTTGCTCCTGGCAGGGATGCTCTTCCCCAGCCATCTGCCTGCTCGCTCCCTTGCTTCATGCAGGACTCACTCAAATGTCACTTTGTCAGATGAATCTTCACTGGCCACCAGAAACACACACTCACTTTCTTAACTCTGCCACTGAAACTGACCTTTTTATTCCAATTTTATTAATATCCCCAAGTCAAATTTTAAGTGATTTGATGAATTTATTTAAAGTCTTATTGATGACATATGCATTTTTATTCAAAAGCGCAAGTGTAAATGCCATAAATCTATTTCTCTTTTTGTTTTTGTTTGTTTCTTGTTTTGGTCCCTTTTCCAAATGCCTCTCCTTTTGCTGTGCCTTCCAAAATTGAAAGCCGAGGAGTCTGTCTCTAAAGAGAGCTTTTGCGATCGTATGTTAAGTGATCCCACTGGCACACTGGAAGCCGAAGACTTCGAAGCCAATGTAAGTTGGATAAAAACTGGAGAACACCTGGCTCTGAATGTCAGAGCAGAGTGGCCCAGGGCCAGCCGGACACTGCCTCTTGAGCCCTGGGATTCACAGCTTCACTACACTGTTAGCACAGCAGAAGTGAGCTTTTCTTAGAATAGGCCTAAGTGTAAATGACACACATTAAACCAAAGAGGGTCAGAAGAAAGCCAAGTATGGCACCACAAGGTCCTGCTTTCAGTAATATGAATAAAAAACCCTCAAGATTGATTTTGAAGGCAGCTAAAAACAAATCATGTAAGCTACCTAGATACCTAGATATCAAGGCAAATCGTCCTTTGCAGAAACCCTATGTAAAAATGAAGTTGGGACTTCCCTGGTGGTGCAGTGGTTAAGAATCCGCCTGCCCATGCAGGGGACACGGATTCGAGCCCTGGTTCCGGAAGATCCCACGTGCCGTGGAGCAACGAAGCCCGTGAGCCACAACTACTGAGCCCACAAGCCACAACTACTGAGCCCGCATGCCTAGAGCCCGTGCTCTGAAACAAGAGAAGCCACCACAATGAGAAGCCCGCGCACTGCAACTAGAGAAAGCCCACACGCAGCAGCGAAGACCCAACACAGCCAAAAAAAAAAATATGAAGTTGGATTCTGGAAAGGTGGACTAAATGTAATTTTCCCACTAAGCGCAGCTTAAAACCCTATACATTATATATAAAACAAACACAAGAAGCTTCTAAAAGACAGAGAGAAGAAGGCAGACTGGCTAGGGACCTCGGGACCCAAGGAACGACATGGCGGTGAGTTTCCCGAGTTTTCTTTTTGCTTCATTTACCCCTGACTGGGTGCTGGAAAAGACAGCGACCAGAAACCCCAACAAGCACAAACAAAAGCCCCAAGAAAAGCCTGCTGTCTCCAACTAAAGGACCAGGCTGGGGCAGCCCAGCAGGACAAACTTTGGACAACAGCGTCTGCAGTGCAAACACCACAACAAAGAGCAGTGGAGCATCTCCCCCAAATCGGAGTCCTACTCCCACACTCTTCAGAGGGGCACAGAACCAGCCCCAAAAGTTTAATGGCTGTCCTTTCCCAGCTGTATCCAATAACCAGAGACACCATGGGAAGTCCCAATTGTTTGAATAAGCCTACATCTACAGCATGTTGCATTGTCTTTACTGCACAATTTTTTTTTTTTTTTTTTGCAGTACGCAGGCCTCTCACTGTTGTGGCCTCTCCCGTTGCGGAGCACAGGCTCCGGACGCGCAGGCTCAGCGGCCATGGCTCACAGGCCCAGTCGCTCCGCGGCATGTGGGATCTTCCCGGACCAGGGCACGAACCCGTGTCCCCTGCATCGGCAGGCGGACTCTCAACCACTGCACCACCCGGGAAGCCCTACTGCACAATTTTTTGCCTGCCTGTGCAGGCTTGTAGCTCTAATTTCCTGTGTCAGCTTACCTCTAAGACTTCCAACGCATGTTGATTCAGGTTATACATCCTTTCCCCTACAACTAACAAACTTTCTCAGGGCTGTAGGTATTCACTACAATCACAAGAGTGAAATCTTGTGTCCCTGGAACTCAAGATTAAGCAGATACATTTTTCTAAACTTACAAAAGAAAAGGGGGGAAAAAACCCCTAGGCATTTATACAATTTTTTCTTTTATTTTAATTGGAAAAATTCTCTGGTCTCAGTTCCTATTTAGCCCTAAATTCCTTACTTTCCAGACATGCTCCTATACACATTATAAGAACTGCTTTTCAAATATTGAAATACCATGTCAAAGGGAGGAAAAATGATTACTTGAACTTTGATTCACCGCACTGGATTTACTAAGACAGGAAAGTAAGCTCAGGCATTTTAGAAAGATTCTTCAGCAAGAGTTGAAATTGAAAGGAATTGTTTTAATTAGACACAAATTATTTGGAAACCTTCAGCGCGCCTGTCAATTGAGGTTCTGCTGTGTCTGGCGGAGCTGCAGCCCCAGGCAGAGGGAACATCTCCCACGGAGCTGTGCAAGGTTCTGGATGAGACCAGACGCTGGGAGGGTTCCGTGTGACAGGCAGCCTGTGCAGGGGAGCCCTGGTCACAAGCACCATTCCTTGCCGTCTCAGGGGCTTTGCCATCTCAGGGGCTTTGCCCAGGTGACAAAGTAAGGCAAAGAGTTAGGGGGATACTTTCCCCCTTGCTGTCTATACCACTCTGCTTCCAAGGATCGGATGCTTAAGGAGGATAAGGAGGCAGCACCCGCGGCCCAGCTAGTGGCAATCTGCGGATAGGCAGCTGTCCAGCTTGGGAAGCACTGCTTCTCTAAGCAATGCCATAGGCGGCCGATGTGGACAAGTGGGGCCAGAGAGCAGGACAGAAGGAATGGAGTCAACGCCACATGGCACCTGCAGCTGGGCGGGGGACACCACAAGCCACTGGGAGAGGCAGCTGAGGCCCTTGGATTCGGTTGGGGCTATCACCCTAGACTTTGGTTATTCTGACAATTCAATCTCTTGGCTGCTCTGAGTTCCCTATACATGTCTGAATTGTTTATAGGATACACGCGTGCATCACACACCTGCTGTGCAAACTCTCTTGGTTGGAAAAACCAGAGACTCACCCAGGAGCAGTCACAGGGCATGGGAGAAGTCATCACTTGGGGGCCCAATACCCCGATCATGACCGTGAGGATAGCTCTCCAGAGGCTGGGGAAGCAAACGGGATGAGCCTCCTAGGAGGGCACATGTGCTGGAGTGGGGTAGCACAGCCTGGTTGGGACGAGAACTTCGACCAGGCCCCGCCAGCGGGTCTGCTGTCTGGTGAACCATAGCAGGAACCATATCTTCTGGTGAACAAATCATGGAATCCAAAGGGGCTGGTGAGAGACCACTGGCCTGGGCAAGCAGGCCATCACTGCACCTCAAGGGAGGGATGGTCAACAATGAAGAACTTAGAGGCAGGGGTAGCCACACCAGAGCCTTAACCTCAGTCTGCCCTGAAGCACTGACTCATTCCCGTATGAAAAGATAAACTGAAGCCTATTAAAAATTTGAAGAGGGCTTCCCTGGTGGCGCAGTGGTTGAGAGTCCGCCTGCTGATGCAGGGGACACGGGTTCGTGCCCCGGTCCGGGAAGATCCCACATGCCGCACAGAGGCTGGGCCCGTGAGCCATGGCCACTGAGCCTGCGCGTCCGGAGCCTGTGTTCCGCAACGGGAGAGGCCACAACAGTGAGAGGCCCACGTACCGCAAAAAAAAAAAAAAAAAAAAAAAAAAATGTGAAGAGTTTATTCGAGCCTGTGTGGATTCAAATCGGGCAGCACCAAACCAGAAGTGGTTAAGAGCCCTCCACCAACAGGAGCTGGGGAGAGACTTACAGGGAAAATGCAGAAGCAAAGCAAGGAAGTTATTGATTGGCCGAAGCTTAAAGCCTGCTGCTTCTGATTGGTTGTCCTCGGGTTTTGCTTTCCTAACCTTGAGGCATTTATGGCCTTAGGCTTTGGTTTGCTTACTTAGGGCACCACGGCCTTACAGCCTCTTCAGTCTGATGGCCTCCGTGTTTCATTAACTGAACACCAGCAATGCGGAAAGGAGCACGCAGAGGCTGGGAGTCAGACAAGGCAGACCTGAGACACCCCAGCTTTTCCCCAACCTAGAAAACCCAGCCAATCACAAGCTCCATTCTTGTATCTGCCCCAGGTCACATGCAACTTCGGACCTGTGGTCTTCCACTTACGATAGAAGGCTTGTAAATGAATGGCAGACTGCACATTATCAGATGCAAAACCACCACCATAACAACCTCGACCTGTAGGTGAGCAGGGCAACATGACAGACCCATGGTTCTCCTGGACGGCAAGTCAAACTTCACCTTCTACCAAAAGGGATCCAAAAGGAGAAACTCTTGTGAGGACCCACCTAGGGTCAGTCCTGGTTAGCAGCATGGACTTGGGATAGAATGATCAAATTTACAAAATAAAAAAGGAGCTTGCAATGTCATTACTTTGGAAGAATCTTTAAAGGTAGAATCATCCTCTACGAGAACGTGCCAGGTGCTACCCTGCTTTCCTGAAGACTGTTATCCTTCACAGTGAATAAATAACCAACCACTGAGAGCTTGGCCATTCCTGGAACTCAAAAAGGCTGTTATGCTCTTAAGGCATGGAAGCACTTTTACGTTTTAAAGCCATGTCTACATTTGTCAGAAGAGGGTAATTTTATGCTCTCAAACGATTTCTTGGTATGCTACTATTTAAAAAGAATTCTTGAGGGAATTGGAGAATGAGAAGAGGGTGTGACCTTAACGGAAATAGTCTTTGGAACAAATCTTGCTAGCCACCCTGCTGTTCCCACTGCTTGTCTTTTTCGAATAACATGTTGCAATCTCCTCTGGCAGCTTAGAGAGTCACAAAAGTGATCATTAATTGTTAATTCCCATTTTCTGGCTACTTCATTCTGTGGTCCTTTTGCAGGTTGTGACCAGCTCCTATCAGTCAGTGTTTGGGACCATGCTCAGAGAAATGGCAGCTGGCAATGAACTGGAGGAGGATATTAACATTCCCCTGACTGGTCATCTGGAGAGTGAGACCAGAAGGAAACTGGGAATTCTGTAAGTGACTGGAGAGATGGAGCTATCGGTCAGTAGGTGCAGGCAGGCCAGTGGTAGCAGCAGGGAAAGTGTAAATTGGGTCATCAGAGAATAGAGTAAGGCCAGGGTTGGACAGGTCCCCTGAGTCAAAGGGCAGGCACAAGCCATGCACAAGGACAAAGGTAAGATTAGGGGTCATGGGGACAGGATGGTCCAGCTGCCTGCCAAAACTCAGGAGCAAAGAAATCTATGAGCAGGGGATGTGCAGGATAGGATCAAAGATGAGCAGTGACAAGACGCTGGAAATCCAGGGCAGGAAAAGTCTTGAAGGGACCCTGAATTCTACGCAAGTCTGGGAAGCAAGGCTCAGACCCCTGGGCCTTTGAAGTGAGGGGACAATGGAGGATCAAGTTCATGTTCCCTGAGGGGGAAAAGCCCTGAGCCTCACTGCCCTAGGATTCATGGCAAGAGCCCCTGTTGGGAATGGGGAATGATAAGTTTATTGCAGACTGCTGCTGGCACCAAATCTTTCTAGTTGGCATGACTCCAGGTCTCAGTGTTCCAGAACCCCATTTGTACATCCAGACTGCGGTACATGGAAGCCTGGACTTTCACTTACCCAGCTGTCAGAAACCTTGGTGAACAAGGTACATGGTCAGACATCCAGGGGGTCTATGGCAGACTCTCCAGCAGTGGCTGAGGCTGTGAGGATGGGGTGCCCTGCATAACCTCCTTGGTGAATGGAGACTCTCACAAAAATCAGGGAGAGACTGACTGCCAGCAACTTCTGCTCTGGGCTCAGTAGAGTCCTAGGGCCAGAGAACCCTAAGGCTTCTCTAGGAAAAGGGAAGGCAAAATACACAATGCAAAACACAAAGAACATCCAAGCTTTCAGATCCTCATACAGCAGCAAAAAACAAATCCCAAATAACATCCCTGTAAGTTACCCTCTCTCATGTGTTACATTTTCTCCCCTTCTTTCCCATTTAAGCCTATAACGGAGGCTCATTCTAACCTAATTGCACTCAATGAATATTTCATGAGCACCTCCTGTGTGCCGGTCTGTACAGTAGTGTGTAACCCAGTCTCTACCACTGAGGAGCTAGCTAGTAAGGATTCCACTAGCTTGCAAGGGTGGGCAAAGAGCTAAGGGAGGAAACTTCCCCAAAGGGCCCTGGATGCCTCTGGCTGGATCCCCTCACTGGAATTTAACTCTTGTATGCACGTGGCATCGTGCTCTCAGCCAGCCGGACAAGCTTCACCCCACCCCCTCCTCCGTCCTTACTCTTTCACAGGTGACGGTAGGCAAGGTAACTGCTTCAATTCCATTCAAAGTGCTTGCAAGTAAATAACACTTGGTACAAATGGGCCAGGAAGAGCTCATTCTCCAGTTCTGCAATTGCTCCTAAAGTACAAAGAGCAAACCTCTATTTTCCCCCAGACAAAAGAGTCCAGCCCTTTCCAGCAAAGGGTATGTGCTTCCTAAGGTTGCTTGGGGTTAAATTATTATGCTCTCTTCAAGGACTCTGAACTGAGAACTTAAAATCTGTCTTGTCAAAGGCCTTCTTCTCTGATCCAATTAAGCCTGGGAGGCTCACTCCTTCCGGCAGATTCCCTTCCAAAAGGGCTCTGATCTGAGAACCAGGAAAGGCAGCTGCCTCTGGAGACCACCCTTATTTGGAAGTAAAACAGTCCAAGCCACTTTAATGCCAGGATGACTCCTTTTGTCTATTGACATGAGAGGGGGGTTGAGGGCTTGATCATTTTGAAGAGCTGTGCCTTAATGTGGCTTTCATGATAAGTCATTTTTGAGTGAGTTTATTTGAAATTTTCCTACTAAATGCAAAGGGGTTTCAGGTGGCTCTGTCCGGTTCGCAGACAATGCTGTTTCTCTAAGCTATTTCCAAATAGCCTTCGCTGAAATAGGCACAAGCCGCAGAGAAAGCAAGCTGCACGAGCTTAACTCACAGAGCCAGCCGTGCGTTTGGACCTCCCAGCCCTGTCCTCGCTCCCAGGAGGACCCCCACTGAATTCGTTTTGAAAGGTCTGGGGGTCAGCCCAGGTGCCCAAGTTGAAGGCCAGTCAGAGGCCAGGAGGGACGCACAGCACCGTGTGCTGGCCCTTAATTCCTGAGTACAGACTGGAAGAAAGCTGGGTCCAAAGGCAGAGCCAGCCAGCCAGCCCTCCACCTATGAAAAGGCTGAGCAGGCCCTAGCACCGTCTACTGTGCAGCATGACATGGAAACATGAATTCAGTCTCAGCTTCTAAAGATGAGTCACATTCCTTTTAGGCTGAAGAAAAATTTTGGAAAATATAAGGAAACAATCCTCTGGATTATGAAGAAACGTGAAAGTAAGAACCCTCTCCCACCTTCCACCCCCGCTGCCCGGCTCTCCTGGGTGCGTCTCGCTGTCTCCCACCTTCTGCCGTGTCCGTAAATGCTTGTTTCCTCACCTGAGCATCTACTGGGCTAGTACGGTCTCAGCTGCTGGGGATAAAATACAGAGCAAGCCAGACAAAGGATAAACCTCGAGGGGTTCATCCTTTGATTGTGCTGGGGGCGAGAGGGAGGGCAGGAGGTGAAGACAGCCAAGAAATCAGGGAATTTGCATATAAAACAGTTAATGGTACGGTCGGAAGGGGATACTATGGGACCACACAAGAAAGGATCTGACCTAGATTTGCCGGGGGTGGGGGGAGGGGGGGTGTCCAAGAAGTCATTAACACAAAGTTTAAGAAAGAGCCCCTTTACCAGATACTGAAGGCATTTGAGGACCAGCTGTTAAGATGTGCCAATCATGGAGGTTGCCAGTTTTTTGGGTCTAATCAAAAAAAGTTTGAGCCAAGAGCCTAAGCCATCAGGCTACTTAATTCAGAAACTCAAAACCACCATATGGAACATCTTTCAGATGACCAGATCCAACTAACGTAGAAATGGCAGCAACACCCACGGCTGACACACCTAATCAATCATGGTGCTTTTTCTTGCTGAGCCAGGACACAGCCCCAGATTCCCTCTCAAGGAAGAGCTCCTGTCCCCATACCAGTGTAGGCCCCTGACCTAACTCCTATGGAATAACTGCTGCGGGCCAGTTATCGGATTCAAATTGATCTCCAAAACCATGTGAAGTTGGGTAAAGAAACTTAGGCCAAGAGAATAAGTGACTTCCCTGAGATCACCCAGCCATTGTGTGGGCGTGAACCACACTCAGGCCCAAGACCCCTCAGGTCAGACCCAGGGCTCATCCCCATGACATGTTCAATGAGCAACAAAAGGCAAGTGTGTCTGGGGAAGTAAAGGGCCTTCTAAGCCTGAGTCTCATGTCCCCACTGGAGTTAGAAGGCAGGCAGAAGAAGGAATTACCACCTTCAGTTTCTAGAGCGAGCAGGCCTACCTCCCACCAAGACTCACACAATGGGGTACCCCCCAAACAAGGAGGGGGTTTCAGATGTTCAACAGCCAGAAACACAACAAATACCTGTTATTATGTTATTTCTGTTCCCTTTGGACCAAAGACACCTGTGTCTTTCATTCCTTGGCAAGGCACACAGTAGGCACTCGATAAGTGTTTTTGAAATGGATGCAGGTATGCATGAATTTTTGCTCCTTTGGGGAAATGAAGGCCTTTCAGGATACTCTACGTCACATGCCCCGGGTAGGACTTCTAACCGGAGAGTGAAATTTGACGTGACCAGATTCCCCATTTGTGCCTCACCATCACCCCTGCCCCACTCCCTGCTCCTCTGAACACCTGAGGCCTACAAGGTTTGAGCTTTTTATGCAGAAAAGCAACACATTTCTAATTGATAAGAGGCATCCCCTCCGTGTTCAGGTTGTAGCCAGTCCCAAAGAAATCCCGCAGCCTCCTTTGAGATACAAACTCATTTACTTCCAGGATCCAGACCACTATCTGACACCCCAGGCACACAGCCCCACGTCTCTGAACTCTCCGATTTCCAAGCCAAGGCTGGCATCGCAGGCACATGACCTGCAGGCACACAGGTCCTCACACTTAAGGCCCTGCGCTTGCTTTTAATGCTCTGCTGTCACTGTCTTGAAATCCTTAATAATTTTAGAACAAGGATCCCTGCATTTTCATTTTGCACGGAGACCCTCAGATTAGGTAGCCTCTCCTATTCAGAGACAGCTCGCCTGGTGAAAAGAAGGCGATCACTACACAGCTCGTGTCATGAGCCATCAGAATCCAAAGCTCCCCGTGTGGAGGACACAGGTCTGTTGCCCTTCTATGGGGCAGCGGGCTCCATGCAGCATCATTTCAGAGTAACCTGATGGGTCTCTGCAGGCAGCATGATCCCACTTTAAGAAAACTGAGGCTCAGAAAGGCAGCCTAAAGCCTCCCCTCTAATAAAGACAGAGCTGGATAAACGGCACAAACCAGAAAATCCATGATTTTAGCATTCTGACAGGAGAAAAACATAAGCTCGTCCATGTCCTCTTTTATCATTACAGTTCAGAAATGCTTTATATTAATTTCTAATTGATACTCAGAAACAGCAGCTGGGCTCACATCTGCTTTTTCCCCTGGACAAATCATTTCCACTCTGGAAGCAAGCACTGGAGGAGGACTCCTCGGAGGGAGACTGAGGTCCGCTTCCAAGCTTCCCACGAAGGTCTTTCATTGACTCTGCCCCCGCCCACCTCTCTCTCACTTTCCTGAGGAAAAGCTCCCCCTGTGAGCTCTAATGAGCGGCCCCTTTAGTTCCTCAAGTGCACACAGGTGTGGTTCTCCTTCCCCACCCCCACCTCTCCATCCTCACTGACACCACCTCAGACACCCTCATCTCCCCAGTGTCCCTGACTCCTATCCTCTCCTTTCTCAGTCCTTTCTCCATATTGTTTCCAGCAAAATCTTTTAAAAACTCTTCACTGGCCCTCCATTGCCTCCAGGAAAATCCCACATTCCCCATGTGGCTTAGAAGGCCCTCACTTTTTCCTCTCCAGACACACTGGCTTTTTGGTTATTCATCAGGGCCAGGCATCCCTGCCACAGGGCCTTTGGACATGCTGTCCTCTGCCTAGAGCACTCTCCATTCCAATATCCTTGTAATTTGCTCCCTCACTTTATTCAGGTCTCTGCTTAAATGTTACTTTCTCAGAAACAGTTTCCTTGGCTACCCTTTACAAACCAGTGCACACGCTTGCACGTGCGCGCACACACACACACACACACACACACACACATCATTTTCCATCCTTCTCACCTGCTTAATGTTTCTTCAGGGCACTCCTATCCACTGGCACGTGAAGTTTTACCTGTTCACTTGTTTAACACCATCTCCCCTCCTAGAACAGGCAGCAGGGAATATGGCATCCCCGATACCTAGGACAGCTTCTGGTACATGAGTACACAACAGGTACTTGCTGAGCGAGCAAAGGAATGCTCTAGCCCTGCCTGCCTCTCCTGAGTCGCCAGTCATCACTAAGCCGGTCCCAGACTAGCCTTCAGCCATGTCATGCTTACACTAGGAATTCTGCCTGGCACACTAGAGAAAACTTCCACCAGGAGTGTCCTCGACCGCCAGGCCTGGATACGGTCCCTGTGAGCTCTCATGGCACCCTCTGTGTTGGTTCGCAACCTCGGGGTCCCCCGGGTGAAATTCGAAATTAGCCCCCGTAAGCAGAGGGCAAGGAGAGACCGAAGAAAGGGGCAGCCCGCTCCAGATTGGTAGGTGGCAGGTTTAATAAGCAAGAGAACTTAACATTCGACGCTTGTCTTGGACGGCGCAAGACTTGCAGATTTCCGCCCCCGCCCACGAGAACCTTAACGTTTAGATGGAGGCCTTACCTGGCTTCAGGCACGTATCCCTCCAGATGGGCTCAACAGCATACTGCTCGCAACGCTGCGTCCTTGAAAAGGGCTCGCACTGTGGGAACCGTGGGCAGAACGTACATTCCAAGGACGGGGAGGGGGTGGGGAGCCTTCCATTGCCCCGGCCAGCTCGCTGGTCGAGAGGCGGTCACGTTCTCTCCGAGACCTCCTCCAACACTGTCTTGGCCCCAGTGGTGGGACAACCAACCTCTCTTAACTGACCTCCCCCAAACCTAGTTGCCGAGAGAACCGAGCCCTCTTCCGGGGAAGAGCATACCGGCTGATACCGACCGCGCCGGAAGCTCCTCCTACCGCTGCGCCCCCTGGTGGTCGGACACCCGCCAAGGGTCCCTGGGAGCGGGGATTGTTCCCCTAGGTGGTCCTTACGGGTTTACTCCCCAAATTCAATTGTTATAAAACTGGACCAAAATGAAGATAAAAAGAAACTTGCTGTTGCTGTGAAAACTAAGTGCAATGCTTTTAAGATGACCCAATAAGAAAATAGCTTTAAAAAAAACTGCTTTTAACAAGATGTGGACCAAACATACACAGAAGATTGGGGCATATACAGAAATTTTTTGAAGTCTACAATTCTGCACTCAGACTATGTAGAAATTGCCAAAACTGAAAGTTACAGATAATAAATTATGAATGGGGTTTAAGCAAAAATGACCACAGAGCCCTGCACTTAAAAATGATGTGTTAGGGCTTCCCTGGTGGCGCAGTGGTTGAGAGTCCGCCTGCCGAGGCAGGGGACACAGGTTCGTGCCCCGGTCTGGGAGGATCCCACATGCCGCGGAGCGGCTGGGCCCGTGAGCCATGGCCGCTGAGCCTGCGCGTCCGGAGCCTGTGCTCCACGACGGGAGAGGCCACAACAGTGAGAGGCCCGTGTACCGCAAAAAAAAAAAAAAAGATGTTTTATTAAACATTACACATTTATGTTATAATTTGAGAAATGGGGGTTTTGTCCCAAATCCTCAAGCTCTCTTATTTTTTTCCCATTAACAGAATCAGCAGCCACACTTGTTACTGGCATGTGGCTGGTGTGTCACCCCTCACATCCCCAAGCCTGGACCGGGTGGTCTTCACCATGGTGTCTGGCATCTGGCACTAAGCTGGCACATCACAAGCCCCTAATAAATGTCTGCTGAATGAATGAATGAAAAAAAATAAGAGAGCTTGGGGAAATATGGCCAATATCCCAAATCCTCAAGCTCTCTTTGGTGCCCTGAGAGAAACAGATCTAAGTTTTCTTTCTCTTTTCTACCAAAGACTTATTTAGCCAAAGGGCTACAGAGACTACTTTCACATTCCATGTATGTAATCTACCACCACAAGATGAGTCTGAGAAAGTAGTCAAACAATCTCGTCATCTTGTTCGCCGTAAGAAGACGTTAGAAATACACACAGACTGGATAAAGAGTAAGATTAAGGTAAGTGTGGCAGTTGGCGTTTGCACTTTGCACAGGGCTTTTTTTTGGCCCAGGTAAGACATATACACACACCATCAGGGAGCTGTCAGGACCAATACACAACATGAATACAAACAAGAAAAATATGTTCCATGTATAGAGGCACTCCTGAGTGTATGGGTTATCACAGACTGACTAGGACTTGTACTAGGGGTTGTTGAGACTCTTCTCCTTGTAGGGCCTACGTTAAGCAATTGGGTGGGGTTGGGAGTAGAGGAGAGGAAACATATTATAATATATAGGTCCCTCCCCTAACAAATTTAAAATCTATATTGAAAAAGCAATCACAGAGGGACTTCCCCGGTGGTGCAGTGGTTAAGAATCCGCCTGCTAATGCAGGGGTCACAGGTTCGAGCCCTGGTCCGGGAAGATCCCGCATGCCGCGGAGCAACTAAGCCTGTGCGCCTGTATGCCACAACTACTGAAGCCCATGTGCCTAGAGCCCCATTCCCTACTCTGTCCTGCCCTGGAGCTTTTGTTCCTGGAGCATCTGTCTCCTAACCAATTTTAAATGTCCTTCCTGCAGCCAGGGGGAATGTCCTCCCCGAGATGTCTAAGCAAAGGATCCTGCCTAACCCACCCACCATTCACGTAGGCTGCCCAAAAGGCCCATGAGGAGTGGGACATTTGGTTGTTTTTTGTTTTTACAAATGGGCGATAAATTCCAAGTAGTTTGCTGAGTCAGGTAGCACTGTTTATAAGTGTGTGCTGGTGTTCAGGCAAAATCCAGCCCAGCCAGCATCTCTGCAGCAGTCAGGGAGAGATCACAGACAGACAGGAGCCAGGGAGAGCTCAGGGGCAGACAGAGAGACAGCAGTAGGGAGAACTCACAGACAGACGGCAGCTGTCTCATAGCTCAGGGTCCTGCCTATAAGGCACTGTTTTCCCTCTAGTAGAACTGAAGGAAGGCCAGAGATGTAGTCTCTTCTCTATTAACTTTTAGCTCTTAACTTCATACTTTGTCCCCAAGCCAACAGTGATGAGATTTGGGCTTTTAGATGTGATATTTATGATATATTTCCCAGTGAGAGAAAATGTGACAACTCTACCTCTGTGTCAGAGATTTTTCTTTGCCCACGGGGTCCTTATCATTAGGAAAATGTCATTCCATGACAAGTGAATTTGACAAGAAGGAAGCATCTTGATAAATTCTGGCTTTCAGGTGGCTTTTGAAAATAAGACCTAAAACAAAATCCTCTCCCACGAACATTATCTAGAAGCTTCTTACGAGCTATCGATAAGGAAGAAACCAACCATGGATGTCCTTATAAAGCACTATTTTTTAGGTTTAAAAAAAAAGAGAGGGAGAGCAGTCATTTGCAGAGTAAATGTGCCAGGTGGCTGGGAGCTTAACGGCTAGAGGCAGTGTGTTTCCATGGGTGCGCGGGGAAGGGATGGGAGGCAGACTGTGGGAGTCTGGCTCCCCTCTCACTGGATAGGCTTGTGTAAGTCAGGTAGCCTCTCTTAAACAGGGATTAATGACAGTGTCTCCTCCATTGGGTCACTGTGTCATGGAAGTAAAGTGCTGAGCGCAGTGCTGGGTAGGGACAAGAGTCAGTTCCAGCATCATCATCACCTCACAGAGAGATTCCTGGGCATTTAAAGGCCACACCCTGCAGAGCCCATAGCAGCTCCTCAACCAGCTGCCCCTCTTTCTTTCATTGTCTCAGATTTTGGCATCCTGTTGTGAGCTCTCTTGAACAAAGGATTCTTCAACTGTTAAAAATAAGAGCTCTAGGGCTTCCCTGGTGGCGCAGTGGTTGAGAGTCCGCCTGCCAATGCAGGGGACGCGGGTTCGTGCCCCGGTCTGGGAGGATCCCACATGCCGCGGAGCGGCTGGGCCCGTGAGCCATGGCCGCTGAGCCTGCGCATCCGGAACCTGTGCTCCGCAACGGGAGAGGCCACAACAGTGAGAGGCCCGTGTACCGCAAAAAATAAAAAAAATAATAAGAGCTCTAAAACCACTGACCTGACATCTAGTTAGAGTAACACGGGGCACAAGATGACTTCAAAAGGCGTCCTGCTACAAACACTTGGGAAACTTAGACAAAACGTAAAAAGCATCTTTTGAAAAGCAGAGTGTATAAGAAAGTGCGGGAGGTAATACCAGAAATAGAAACTGGAAAACGAGAAGAGTGAGAGCGAGAAGAGTGTGGGTGAGGTGGGTGTGTCCTGGTGGAGGGGAGGGGTGGGAAGCAGAAGAACTGTCCTGTTAACCCAAGGGCTTGGGTTTTAATGCCTGATGGGGACACGAGGGAGTCGGAGGACAGGCATCCTTCTCAAGCACAAGTGAAACAGCTACAATAAGTGACGACACTTGGCCACAAAACAAGTCACAGAAAACACTAAAGAGCTGATACCACATAGACTCTGCTCTCTTAACCCTGTGGATTTTAATTGGTGATAATAATAACATAGCCAAAAGCAACTGGTACATGTGCAAATTTTAAAACACTCTTGTAAATAACCTGTGTGTCAAAGAAGAAATCATATCAAAAATTTGAAAGGAGTCAGAATGAAATGAAAGGTAAGTATCTACACTTGGAAGAAAGAGCTAAAACAGTATTTTGAGAGAAATGTTATAGCTTTAAATGCTTATATTAAAGACGAGGAAGAGGATTGTGAGGAAGAAGAAAGATGGAAATCGACGAGCTCAATGTTCAATTCAAGGAATTAGAAGAAAAATAGACTAATATAGAAGACCCACAGAAAGAAGACGTGTGTAGAAAATAATAGGAACAGAAACTGATACGCTAGAAAGCAAAGATATAGAATAAGCAAACCAAAAGGCTGGCTCTTTAAAAAGACTAGTAAAACAGGCAAATCTCTAGGCAAGGTTGATCCAGAAAAACAAAAAAGAAAAGATATAAATACTATAAAGAATGAAGACAGGGCTTCCCTGGTGGCACCGTGGTTGAGAGTCCGCCTGCCGATGCAGGGGACACGGGTTCGTGCCCCGGTCCGGGAAGATCCCACATGCCGCGGAGCCCCTGGGCCCGTGAGCCATGGCCGCTGAGCCTGCGCGTCCGGAGCCTGTGCTCTGCAACGGGAGAGGCCACAACAGGGAGAGGCCCGCGTACCACAAAAAAAAAAAAAAAAGAATGAAGACAAAGACAGGACTAAGAGACAGTAGAGGTTTTTTTAAAACATTATATCGGGACTTCCCTGGTGGCACAGTGGTTGAGAATCCACCTGCCAATGCAGGGGACACGGGTTCGAGCCCTGGTCTGGGAAGATCCCACATGCCACGGAGCAACTAAGCCCCTGCACTACAGCTACTGAGCCTGTGCTCTAGAGCCCACGAGCCACAACTACTGAGCCCACGTGCCACAGCTACTGAAGCCCGTGTGCCTAGAGCCTGTGCTCCACAACAAGAGAAGCCACTGCAGTGAGAAGCCTGCGCACCACAACGAAGAGCAGCCCCCGCTCGCTGCAACTAGAGAAAGCCCGCGCGCAGCAGCAAAGACCCAACACAGCCAAAAATAAATAATGAATAAATAAATTTTAAAAAATAAAATAAAATCTGCACACACACGTGCACAGAGCGATCCATCTCAGCCTGCTTGTCACATAGACAGGTAAACCGAGGCCCTGAGAAGATTCCCACCTGGAATCCCCAGCAAGTTGGTGGTGGTTATGGGTGGGGGAGTGATGGGTGGGTGGCATACGGGAATCAGAGAGTAAGGAGACTGATCTCAAGCCTTCTAGTGACACCACCACGCTCTGATTAGGGACAATCAGCCCCTGCGAACTTTTCACAGGCTTGTCTCTTCTTCCTAGGTACATCAAGGTGATGGAAAAATCATTCTCTACCCCAGTGAGATTGTCTTCCAAATTCTCTTTCCTGATGGATCAGGCCAGATATAGTATCCACTGGAGCACAAGGACACATGTGATGTCTGAAAAGTCTGTGATTCAGGGCTGGGGCATGGGTTTTACTGGGGTCTGCGTCCTCCGCAGGGCTCTGCCCTCTCCAGGGGACCCCAAGGGACTACTTGTGCCTTAACCATCTCCCAGTTATCCATCAGGACACCTGGCTATGCTCATCCTCAGTATAAAAGAGGGGAAGTTCACATACATCGTTCTGGAAGACAGTGAAAATATGTGTGTCCGGGCCCTTATCAACAACTCTGGCCATGCCACCTTCTATGATGAAAATGGAAACATCTGGTAAGCTTGAGTCATGAGTCTCAAACACCCCTCCCCGAGGAGAAGCAGTGTGATTAAGGTTTTGATTCCCAGTCTGCACAGCTGTCCTCTCTCTGGGTAAGCCTCTCTTTCTGTCTCTCATTCACTTATGAATTCATTCATCCGACTCACACATGGGGAGATGGGTATCATGATGGGCCAGTAAGACAGGTCCCTGACCTCAGATGACACACTATCCTTTTTGCACCATTGCTTCCCCGCCAGGAAATAGCAATCACGGACTCAAAGCTGGAGTAAGGTGGGACCCTTTTGGTTTCAGCTCTCTATATCATTTAAGAATCAAACTTCATGAGAATTACCTTAGAAAGACCCAGTGACCCTCTGTTCCAGGTGCCTCGAAGAGGAGGGTATGGTGAGTGCTTTGGAGGGGCGTGTGTTGTATTTTAAAAACATAACTTCTAAGTATTTCATTGTAACTAACTTAGTTGTTATGTTCCCATTTCTGGTAATGGTGGGAAACCTCATCTTACCAATTCGAGGTAATTCAGTCGCTTCAGAATTTTTCTCCACCTCTTTGGTGTAAGAACTCTGTCTTTTCAGGATTTCTCCCTTGCCTTCTGCTCTAATTGGTCATGGAGTGGGAAATGCATATTGTCTTGAACCAACTTTATACTTCTTGATAGTCAAAGCCAAAATTTTTTTAATTCCAAAAAAAGATTTTCATTCTCCAGGCCTTGGTTTTTAAGAATATTTTCTCTGCTATGAGGTTTTTCAACACCATTTCCTAGTTGACTACTTTGTTCTCAGGGGTATCTGCCCTTCCTGGAGGGCACTTTGTATAGAAATTGATGTCTGAAATACTACAAAGCTACAGTAATCAAAACAGTGTGGTATTGGCACAAAAACAGACATATGGATCAATGGAACAGAATAGAGAGCCCAGAAATAAACCCACACACCTGTGGTCAATTAATCTTCAACAAAGGAGGCAAGAATATACAATGGAGAAAAGACAGTCTCTTCAGCAAGTGGTGTTGGGAAAGCTGGACAGCCTCATGTAAATCAATGAAGTTAGAACACACCTTCACACCATACACAAAAATAAACTCAAAATGGCTTAAAGACCTATATATAAGACATGACACCACAAAACTCCTAGAAGAGAACATAGGCAAAACATTCTCTGACATAAATCATAGCAATATTTTCTTAGATCAGTCTCCCAAGGCAAAAGAAATAAAAGCCAAAATAAACAAATGGGACCTAATCAAACTTATAAGCCTTTGCACAGCAAAGGAAACCATAAACAAAATGAGATGACAGCCTACAGACTGGGAGAAAATACTTGCAAATGATGCAACCGACAAGGGCTTAATATCTAAAATATACAAACAGCTCATACAACTCAATATCAAAAAAATAAAAAACCCAATCAAAAGAAGAAGACTTAAATAGACATTTCTGTAAAGAAGACATGCAGATGGCCAATAGGCACATGAAAAGATGCTCAACATCACTAATTATTAGAGAAATGCAAATCAAAACTACAATGAGGTATCACCTCACACCAGTCAGAATGGCCATCATTAAAAAATCTACAAACAGTAAATGCTGGAGAGGGTGTGGAGAAAAGGGAACCTTCCTGCACTGTTGGTGGGAATGTACACAGGTGCAGCCACTATGGAGAACAGTATGGAGGTTCCTTAAGAAACTAAAAATAGAACTACCATATGACTCAGCACTCCTGCTCCTGGGCATATATCCGGAAAAGACGAAAACTCTAATCCAAAAAGAAATATGTAGCCCAATGTTCATAGCAGCACTGTTTACAATAGCCAAGACATGGAAGCAAACCAAGTGCCCATCAACAGATGAATAGATAAAGAAGATGTGTCATATTTATACAATGGAATATTACTCAGACATAGAAAAGAATGAAATAATTCCATCTGCAGCAACATGGATGGACCTAGAGATGATCATACCAAGTGAAAAGTCAGAGAAAGACAAATATTATATGATATCACTTATATATGGAATCTAAAAAATAATACAAATGAATTTATTTACAAGACAGAAACAGACAAAAAAAACAAATTTATGGTTACCAAAGAGGAAAGGGTAGGGGGAGGGACAAATTAGGAGTACTGTATTAACAGATACACACTACTATATATAAAATAGATAAACAACAAGGATTTACTGTATAGCCCAAGGAACTATATTCAATATCTTGTAATAACCTATAATGGAAAAGAATCTGAAAATATATATATAAAACGGAATCACTTTGCTATACACCTGAAACTAACACAATATTGTAAATCAACTCTACGTCAATGAAAAAAAATTTTTTAAAGAAGGAAATTGATGTCTAAAAGGGGGAAGAAAGTACTGGATACAAGAAGCATCTGGGAGTGGGGACCAGAAACTCAGTCAATTATCTCCAGTAGCATCTGCTACACACAGTAGGGCCTCTTCTCCCCAACGACACTTAAATTTTATGGCCACGAGAGACCTAGGGAAAATCTACTTTCACATTCTTGTTGAGGAAACTTAGGGACAGAGAAAATGATGAGTCGTTCGCCCCAAGCCATACATAAAATCACAGGCGAGCAGTTTTATGGAATTTTGACTCAGCCTGAAGTAAAGCATTCTTTTAAATTATCAAATAAAGCTTGCGAGACAAACAACATCTTATCCCAGCACATCAAAATCCAAGGGGAACGATGGTGCTCGGAGCTGGGGAATGGCTGCCCCCCCTCTCGAGATTCTGATTCTGTAGGTCTGGGGCGGGGCCTGGAGATCTGCATTCTTTAAAAGCTTCCCAGGGGATTGTAGGGGTTGGCTGGTGCTGGAGCCCAGGCCGGTGTGCCCACCCGTCTCCCAGGGCTGTGGCACCCACTCGGGGCTGTAAGATAAAGACAGGGGACTCCGAGGCAATACATCCCATCCCCTCCAGGGGGCGGCTGCTGTGTGATACCACAGACCGTTCCTGGGACTCCAGGAAAGCCTCAACTCCATGAGGAAATGGGCCCAGAGGTCCTGTCCTGGGGGAGAGCAGTGACCAGTGGTTCAACCTCTCTTCCTCTGGGCAGCCCAGCTTTCAGGCCCAGGCACTCGCCTCGTGGTCCCCTCCCGGCCCAGGAGCCCCTAACTTCTCATCTCCTGTCTCTTTCCTTGGGACCTGCAGACCTCTTGCCTTGGAAGTTTTTCGGAGACTGTGTTGACCACTTCACAGCTCCTGATTCTCCAGAGCGGGACACGTACCTCCCTTTCTAACCCTGGACTCCTCCCTCACGGGGAAACTGGGCCGCTTACAACCAAGAGGCTGTGGGATGTTGAAAGAGAATCGGTTCTGCTCAGAGTGGGCTCCGAAAATCTTAGCAAGGGGCCTGGGCAGCATCCTGCTCCCAGGGCCACAGGCCAGGGCCCGGGCCCCCGAGGGCCTCCGCTCTCACCCGCCGCCCGTCAGGGGCCCCCATGGCAGGAGAGCCTCCACAGACGTGTCACTGTTGCTTTTTCTTGCCCTTCCTTCTTGATGCTGGCCGGGCAGACTGAGTGAGAGAAGAGAAGCGCTCCCACCCCGGCTTCTCTGGCAGGGCCCGGCCGGCCGGGAGGCCCCAGGCGGCCCCCCGCGCTCAGCTGTAAGCAGTTCATTGCCAAGGCTTTCTTACTGCCTCTCCCAAGGGCAACTGCATCTTCCCTCTCTGGGTCAAGCTCTCATCTCATTTGACTTCAACCAAAGTGGTGCCACGGATGGCATTTCAGGCATCAGAGACCTGGATGGGAGAGGGACTGTCCCTGTGTAAAGCCTCACACCCATCACACCTGAAACTTCACACCACGGGGCAGAGCGGGTGGCGGCACCCGAGAAGACTGCTCCCACCGCAGAGGGACTCGGCCCCTGAGTTTTTAATTCATTACATGCATCACAGCCTCTTGTCTAGGTAAAGAGGGATGTGGTTGGACAGGCTGGGCCCCGTGGTGAAGGGACTTAATAGTTTGCACTCGGCTCGATGGGCAGTGGGAAGCAACAGGAGGACCTAGCGTTGGGGAGTGACCAGAAGAAGTTCTCCTTATTGGAAGTGAACAAGGCAGCCGTTAGCAGGCCTGAGCTGGCCTCTCCCTCCCAGCGTCCTACAAGGCCCCTGAACACCCCCAGACAAGGCCTGGCGGGTGGTCTGAGTAATCCGGGCTCCCCCAAACCCTACCTTCTCCTGACTAACCCAGGTCCCAGATTCTCTTCCCTTCTGCATTTGGTTCCCGAGAGAAGTTGCTGCCCATCAGCACCAGTTCTCAAGACGGCCCTGGTGGGATTCAAAAAGCAGAAGCCAGGGCAGAGGGGTATGGTGGGCTTGAAATGCCAGGAAGGGACGGCTCAAAGGAGAGCAGGGCCTGAGCTGAAAGAGGGAGGAGCCCACCACCCCTCACTCACCCACAGCTGTTTCCGCGGGCGCCAGGCGCAGTGCGGGGCAGGGGCCACCCGGGAGCCAGACAGAGGGGGACCCTTCCCTCCGGACCACAAGTTACATTTCCATTTTAGTGGGACAGACGGATGATAAGCAAACCCAGTCGATTCTCATTATTCGAGATAGTTCTGTTCTATAAGGTCTGCAGAACATGGACGAGCAAACCCTGAACCATCGCTCCCAGGGGAAGGATGCAAATGCACACATTTCACAGTCACAAACACGCACAGAGCACTGGAGGATTTGAGTTGCCTGATGCGCACATTCCCAGCTGCTTTGCCTTTTTAATTCAGCTCTTGACGAGGGAACCAGAGGATGGAGCCAGGAGGAGCAGGGCACGTGGTGCCAGCAGCTTCAGTTCTGGGGCCGCCGGCTGGAATCTACCAGGATGGGTTGTTTCTAGTATGTACGGTTATCTATGTGTGATAGATACACACACCTATTTCCCCAGGGAGCAGTGGTTCAGTATTCGCTAACTCTGTGTTTGAGGCAACTTTACAGAACCCAACTACACCAAATAAAGAGAATCAATGTGTATTAGTAAATTATAGGAAGGAAATTAACAAAGAGATGGAGATAGTCATATCGGGACTCGGGGCTTCAGGAAGGGCCTCTCTGAGGAGGTGACATTTAAGCTGGGGCTTACAGCATAAGCAGGAGGGAACCACGCCAAGCAGGGTGGGGAGACCTCTCCAGGCAGAGGGAACAGCACGGCAAAGCCATGAGGAGTTCGAGAGCATGCGTGACCCGGGAACTGAAAGGAGCAATTGGGTGTGAGGGGCCAGGAGCACCAGAGGAGACTGAACATGGACAGGGCAGGGCCAAAGGGCTGCGCCTAGATGGTTCACCTCCTTGTTGGCATTTCTCCCACCTGCCAAGGCCCCATGTTGGGGGGAAAGAGCACGGGCGGGAGGGGAGGAAGGAGGGGCGGGCTTGCAGCCCTGGGAGAGGCTGTGCCCTCGCCCCCGGGGCCCAGTGCTATGGCTGCCTGATGCCTTCTTGGTCTAGGTTGAACCTGAGCCCAAACCTGGGATACTACTTCGCCAGAGACAAGTACCAGAAGGCCTGGAACTGGTGGGATCTGAAATGCCACATCCATGCACCCCCCGTCCAGCCCATCTCCTTGAACATCAACCAGTACATCAAGGTACAAATAAGGAGCCAGGATAAGATCATCTTCCACTTCATCCACACGAAGCAGCACATTTGCTTAAACCTGGGCACCAAGTACAAGGTAAGGTCTCAACTCCCCACGTCTCCTGCCAGGTGGGGAACTACCTGCACGCAGGCCACTGCTGGCTTGAACTGGTCCATGCTCCGGCCTCCAGGCCATGTTTCTCAACACTCCAACCCCTAGGGAAACGAGGCCCCCTTCCCTGACTCGAGGCTTGACCATATACAAAGCAATCATTTAACTTCCGAACACTTATCATTTAACATTAAGATTCGGAGCTGAGGAAACTGACATTCGCATCCCAGCAAGACCCAGACACGCTCCAAGGGAGCCCCAGACGGATGTGGGGCTCGTAGGCAGACACCGTGAGGGCCTCATTCTCCTGCTGTGCTAGGGAATCCAAGGGGAGAAGCTGGACGCCCCCAGAAGGGCACAGCCTTTGGAGGCAGGTCACACCAGGGCCCAGCAGCTGGCCACCCTTTGGTTTGGGGTCAGGTTGGGATGTGGCCACGGGCACAGGCCGAGTGTGTGTCTTGAGGAAGCAGCAGCAAGGTTGCTGGTGGGAGGGCTGGGTTCACAGATTCGCCCTGGAGAGTGACGTTTCCAGGGAAGGCTCGGTCACGGCCACAGGGTCCTAATCCTGACGCGGGGGGAGCTTGGTGCCCAGGTAGCACTAATCCTCACGAGCCGCCTGTGAATTCCCACAGTACATTACCCCGGCGGTGCTGAGCGAAATGAAGAAGAAAGCAGTCCTGGAGATGGAACTCAGTTCAACGGCTCGGAAGATCCAGATCCTTCTAGGGAAAATGAGGAAGATCCTGAGTATACTGACCACCTCTGATTTGGAATGCTTCATACAGGGCAGCAAGATCTTGCCAACAAGACAATATGAGTTGGAGGAGGAACTCTCGTCTTCCAAGCCGGGGCAGTCACCAAATTGTGCTGCTTTGGCACGTGCTGAACGTTTCGGGGAGGTGGAGCTGTCCAAAGCCCCGAGGAAACCCCCAAAGCCCTAGTTCATATCTTGTGGGAGCTGGTTTGTAATTTGGGACCTATCACAGCTCCTTGATTTGGAGAAAAAAAAAAAAAAGTTTTTCAGGTGCAGAGAGGGGCTGACAGAGTCTTTGGCTGGGCACAGAAGAGACTTAATCATGCGCCCTGCCAGCATTAGAAGCAAATTGTTTCAGCAAACAATATATGTCAACACATGTCCCGCTTGCTTCTACTGATCACATGAATGCAGATGTTCTTTTGTGACTTTCCCATGCTTGGGTTGACTCAGGACACAGACTATCTCAAAGCCTAGCTCTGCCCACTGTTGGCTGTGTGACCTTGGGCAAGTAGCTCTCTGCCTCAGTTTTCTCATCTGTAAAATGGGTCTAGAAATAGTAGCTTCACAAACACCCCCGCCAAGACAGAGGGACGCCCAGTCAGCAAAGCCGCACCAGCCTGCAGCCAGTCCCCCAAACCAGGAGCCCAAAAGGACCCACCCTTAAACTCTCTTCAATAGCTGGGCCCCTTTTGGTCACTGGTTACAGTCACCAATTCAAATAGGTAAAGCAAAATGGGAAACGTGTAATCTGGATGGAAGATGCAATGGGTCTCAGAAAGGACTGGCACGTGGGAGGGCTCCAGGAGCCAGGAGGACTTTCGTTCTCAGGTCTGCGACACTGGTCTTGTTCCAAAGACGTGTTTTTTTTTTTTTTTTTTGCGGTACGTGGGCCTCTCACTGCTGTGGCCTCTCCCGTTGCGGAGCACAGGCTCCGGACGCGCAGGCTCAGCGGCCATGGCTCACGGGCCCAGCCGCTCCGCGGCATGTGGGATCTCCCTGGACCGGGGCACGAACCCACATCCCCTGCATCGGCAGGCAGACTCCCAACCACTGCGCCACCAGGGAAGCCCAAAGACGTGTTTTCTATGTATCTCAGCTCACATGGCTTTCTCTCCTGGTCTTTCTCAAAAGATCCCAGTGGTCTCTATTGGCCTGGCTTGATCAGGAGGCCACCCTTGGTATGATGCAGTGTGGTAAGAGAGGGTGGGGTTATGTCTTAGGCTCCTAGTCGATGTCAAGCATGGAGAGGGGCAGTAGTTTCTAGAAAAGGGGGACTCAGGAGCTGGGCAATCCCCGATAGCGTGCCTTTTATACGTCCCTGGGACACTGCAAACTTCCCAGGTTGGCCTCAACGACAGCCTGAACCAAAAGAGTATAGGAAACACCTCTTTCCCGGCTCAGCCTAGCAATTAGCCAGCTGATCCCGGCTGTGGACAGACCAGCCCCACCTTCGCGGCCCCGCTCTCCAGCCAATCCCACACTGCCCTCACCAAAGTCCTGTCCTCACCCCAAATCCCGACAACTGCGCGCCTGGGGTGGGACCAGGGTGGTCAGGCTGGCAGTAGCGGGGTGTTGCACGGTCACTTCCCCCGTGTGACGATCACACCTTGTTGGCAAGTAGCATCAGCTAAGACAACAGGTACTTTGTTGCCAGGTAGTGGCCGCTGGGGAGCAGACCGTCACAGGCCACACAGTGCTTGGGTTGACTCAGGACACAGCCATTCTAGGGACCTTGTTAGTTTACACCTCCGCTGGTGTGGGCAGAGGTCCCTTCTCTTACCAGGCCCTGGAGACAAGAAGCTCCGGAGTCGCGTCTCGCAGCAAACAAATCCTCCCGAGCCTGCGTGCATCTCAGAGCCCCGACGTTCCTCCCACGTGTGCCCGGGAAGCAGACAGCCCTGGTGGGGGTCTTGGTGCCACCGCCCGCTAGCTGTGCGACCTTGGCCACGGCAGTGAGCCCCTCTGGGACTCCGTTTCCTCCTCTGGAACAGGAGGGCAATCACCAACACACCTTACAGAGTCAGAGTGAGAATGAAAGCAGGTGGCGTCAGTGAAGCGCTCAGCGTGGCGCTTCACAGATGTGGGCACTTTATTATCATCCCTCAGTGCCTCTCCCTTGGTCTTTCTCCTTCCACAAAACCTGAAGACATGACTCACCCCATTAACACAGAGACTGTCAGCAGGTGGCCTCGCAGAGGCATTGTGCTCGGTCAGCTCCCTGTTTTAAATATTCTATTGCCAACGTCTATAGAGACACAGTATTTCACGTAGATTTTAGGCATTTCCAGCCTCTCTTGTAGCTGCTGCTCTGTTTGAGTGTTATCACCGGCTGGACAGAATTACCCAGCACCCAGGGACTATTTCATAAGGAAAAGGGAGTTACCTCACAGATTGTGAAGGAAGTAGCGAAAGTAGCCAGATGACCGGGAACTATAAAAATCCAGCCCCCACCCTCTGTATTAGTTTGCTAGAGCTGCTGTAACAAACAGGACCACACACTGGGTGGCTTACACAACAAAAATGTATCATCTCACAGTTCTGGAAGCCCTAAGTCGGAGATCAAGAGCGTGGGAAGGATGTGGCCCAGGCCTGTCTCCCAGCTTCTAGTAGTTCCTTTGTCTTTGGCAGTTTTCACATGGTGCTCTCCCTGTGTGCATGTCCCTGTATCAAATTTCCCCTTTTTATATGAACACCAGTCATACTGGATGAGGGGCCCACCCAACCCCAGTATCTTAACCAATTGCACCTGCAACAACAAGCTGGTTCACAAGACGCTTCCTGCTTGGATACCAGGAAAACTCACTAGAGAGCAAGTGCCACCAGACACCCCCCGACACACACACGGCTGCCAGCGCAGTGCAGAAAGCAAAACCCACACCAGAAACGGAAAAAGACGCCCTTCCCCTGTGCCTTGCAGTGTAGCGCCAGCACCCTACCGAGCCTAACTCTGCACCAGCTGGCAATGGAGAAATGTTCTCAGGGTCCAGCTCCAGAATCTCAAAGCAGGGCCCAAAAGGGTGGATTTGGAGCTGAGGGGCACTATATCGATAACTGGCACAGAGCTTCTTCCTCCTCCCTGCCCCAGCACTCAGTGAAGCATGGAAAAATCACACACACACAGGAAGTCAGCTTGGCCAAGACGAGAGCAGTTGCAGCGATGCCAAGTCTAGGACACTGCCACAGCAGTGGACCGACACTTTCTGCTTTGAAAAAATAAAAACCTGCATCTGTAATGCTTCCTTGTTCTCCTTCCTCTGGTCCTCCTGCTTCTGGTCTGTCCCCAGCACTCCCACTTCCTTCCAATAAAGCCCTTTCCTGCTCAAGTTCAACATGATGCCTTCTGTTGCTTACACTCAAGGACCCTGAGGGATACAAAGGATGAGTAGTAAGGAGACAAGTATGGGCAGATAGATATGCAGGAGCCTGAACAGCCCGTGTGTATCAGGAGTTGAAAGTTTTAGCAAAGGGGAAGGAGAGTGTTACTAAGACTAGGACTTCCCTGGTGGTCCAGAGGCCAAGACTCCACGCTCCCAATGCTGGGGGCCTGGGTTCGATCCCTAGTCGGGGCACTAGATCCCATATGCTGCAGCTAATCACACGCTGTAACTAAAGATCCCGCACACGGCAACAAAGATCCCACGTGCCGCAACTAAGACCTGATGCAGCCAAATAAATACATAAACAAATATTTAAAAAAAAAACAAGACTAGGTTCTTGTAGTAAGGATACTTCAATATTCCCAGCAAGGAATACTGAAAACGAGGGCCTCGACCCAGGGCAATGGCATTGGAAATAGCGGAGGGGAGGAAATAGAGGGGGCAGGAGGGGGTAGAGAACAGGCAGGACTTGGTGGGAATGGGATGGGGAGGAAGGCTGTATGACTTGGGCCCAAGTGGATTCTTTCAACAGATACTGAGCATCTACCTCAGGCACTGTTCTAGGCACTAGGTATACAGCTGTAAACACAGCAAAACTCCTCCCCCGGGCAGCTTACAATCCAGACTGGGGGAAGCAGAAAAAAGAAAAACAAGTAGGGACTTCCCTGGTGGCCAAGTGGCTAAGACTCTTCGCTCCCAATGCAGGGGACCGGGGCTCGATCCCTGGTCAGGGAACCAAGAGTTTGCACGCCACAACTAAGACCCGACACAGCCAAAAAAAAAAAAACCAAGTAAGTAAAAGACATCATTTGTTGGTATGAACACAACTAAGCCAGGTGAGGGGATAGCAAGTGCTAGGAATTGGGGGTTGCTGTATATATCACAGGGTTCTGCAACCTTGCCACCATCCACATTTTGGACTGGATAATTACGTGTAGTGGGAGGCTAGCCTGTGCATATTTGGCAGTTCTAGTTGCTTCTACCAACTAGAAGCCAGTAATATCCCACACATACCACTCATGACAACCAAAAATGTCTACAGGCGTTGCCAAACGCGCCCTTGGTGGCAGGGGGCAGGGGTCATCCCTTGTTGAGAACTACTGTTGTAGATCACATTTGGGTTGTTTTGTTGTATTATGGCCCAGCATTTATCTGTCTTGGCAAATGTTCCACGTACTTGAAAAGAATGCATTCTGCAGACTCTGGTCCATTCTATAAGGAGTCCACACATTATTAAAAAAAAAAAAAAGTCATTGCCATGAAAACAAGCAAACAAAAACTTTACGAATTGTCTAAATTAAAAGAGACTAAAGAGATGGAACAACCAAGTTAACACATATGAACCTGGAAAAGAAAAAGGTATGAAACATTTTGGGGAACAATCGAGGAAAGTGGAATATGGGCTACACAGTAGATATTACTGATTTTTTTTTTCTTTTAGGTGTGATAATGGTATTAGGGTTACTGTTTGGAGATGGATGCTCAAGTATTTAGGGGTAAAATGTCATGATGCCTGCAACTTACTTCAAATAGTTCAGCAAATGAGTGTGTGTCTAAGCAATGATAATTAAAACTCACCTGACTGGGAATTCCCTGGTGGTCCAGTGGTTAGGACTCGGTTTTACTGCCGGGGCCCAGGTTCAATTCCTGGTAGGGGAACTAAGATCCTGCAAGCCGTGTGGCACAGCCAATCATTCAATAAATAAATAAACTCACCTGATTAATAAAAGTGTAAAAGAGCCCAATCCTGTAAGAAAAGTTATTTTAGAATACATAGAAAAAAATCTGGAAGCTATATGCCAAACATTTAACAGCAGTTTACCTTTCAAGGTTCATTTATGGAAGACTTTCACATTTTATGTTGAAATTCAAGCACTACAGAAATGTCTAATAGTGAACATATTTTGATAACCAGGAAAAATGTTTTAAAACCCCCCCCATATGTATTTATTGGATGACTATTTAATGGATGCCATTATACCAAGTTTCCAGCAACTGTCTCCTTTCTATGGGGGTTGGGTGCTGAGGAAGAGCAGACAGACAAGCTAGTGGAGGAACCACCACCAGAAGAAAAGCACGCCAGAAAGGAATCGATGAAGTTCCTCTTTTCTGAGAAGTAACCTTCTCTCCACCAACACACCCCCAGTTCCTTTAATAAACGGACCCTTTGTTTTTTTGCGGTTTTTTGTTTTTTGGGTTTTTTTGCGGCACGCGGGCCTCTCGCTGTTGTGGCCTCTCCCGTTGCGGAGCACAGGCCCCGGACGCGCAGGCTCAGCGGCCATGGCTCACGGGCCCAGCCGCTCCACGGCATGTGGGATCTTCCCGGACCGGGGCACGAACCCGTGTCCCCTGCATCGGCAGGTGGACTCTCAACCACTGCGCCACCAGGGAAGCCCTAAATGGACCCTTTTTAACAACTAAGGTTGACTATTCTTTCTTCCTTGTAAGGTAACAGCAGAAGAGAATTTAAAGATATGGGGTTGTGGAAATACAAATTTGTTTTTATTGTGACTTCAATAATACTAAATTTCAGCACTATTTGTGCTGATGGTACTCAGGAAAGTGGCAGTTTTGCAAATAAACAAAAATTATCTGTCACCTAATGAAGCATTAAGATGCTTCAAAATGTCTTTCCACGATGATCATCTTGCCAAAAGAATCCACACAGTACAAGTAAAACCGGGGAAATCGGAATAACGTTGGTGGAGGGTAACACTGTCAATATCCTGCTTGTGACACGTTATTGTTCTGCAAGATGACACCATTGGGAGAAATCGGGTAAAGGTACACAGGATCGCTCTGTATTATTTCTCACAACTGCATGTGAATCTACAAGCTATCTTTAATTTCAATTAAAAATTTTTTTTAAAGAATCCACACACATAACAGACCAATGAGAACAAAAAGTAGGAAGCAAAAATCTTTATTTTTTTAAAAAATTCACATTTATTAAAAACAGCAAATTCTAGCCAAATAATATAAAGCATTTTAAATTAATTATTTGAAAGTATGTACACTCTTTGTATAAGTAAAGACTTGAAACTGTACAGATTTAAACAGTCATTTAGCAAACAAGTTGGATCACTGTCACCTACTCAGCACTTCTGTAAGGTGTTTGTTTCAGAAATAAAAGACTCAAAACACAAGAACGAGTGCCATCAAATATTTTTATCCTTAAGAACACGCTCTGCTCTGTACATCAAATTAAATCAGTCAAGTATTGTACAATAATCATGCCCTCATCTCTTTGGAAAGGCTATTTAAAAATCAAATGTACGTATAATATACAAAACTGGATTGTACAGTTTATTTCATTAAACACATATTTAAAATAGTAAGTGGAAGTAAATATAATCTTCCTAATTCATTCACTTCCTGTTGAAGAATGAATATGGACCCTCTTTACCTTCTACCTTCCCAAAATAGAGAGTATTAAGCTCTATCAAGCAACATCCATCACCAACTGAGCTGAAAAACAAGTGACCTGTTTAAAATGACAGACATCAGGATACGTAACCTATCTACACATGGCGGGAGTCTGCTTGAAGCGGATGAGAAATGCTACAGTCTCACAGAATGCGGTCTGCTGGCTACATTCCAGAACCCCTGTCAGCATTCTATCTCTAAACTAGTGTCTGAATAACTCAAAATTCATTGTGAACCAAAGAGCAGGTTACATTTACTATAACATCAGAGGCAAAACCAATCCAATCAGGAAACGTATTTGTAGGAAAAGTCAGAGATGCGCATAATTTTTTTGATGATCGCTGCCATCGTGTGGTTGATTTTAAGGGATGGGTGGTCTTCGTCATCCTCGTCTCTGAGTGAAATGTATCCTGCTGTCGCAGGGTACAGATCCACAAGGCAGGCTCGCGGCACAGCCACCATGAAGGTACAGGACGTGAAAATGTTCACTTTTCAAAGAACTACGGAAACGGAAGGCAGTGTGCAGAAAGCTGGTAACCCTAACCTTCGTGCACGAGATACACTATTCACCAGGCTTCCTCTCCTCCTTTATGTGCCAGACGGAAGACGCCAAACTTGGTACTTCCCCGTCACGGACACTGCCTACTGTATGTACCATGAAGATTCTCACGAAAGATACGGCACGTTATCTACCATGTGGACGCTGCAGCTACCTGCCTACTTTTGAACACTCTGCACCTAAGCAATTCATGGAGTACAGGTCCAGGGACCTTACACCTTGAAACTACCTCACATCAAACACACAGAAAGATAACACATTGAATTCCCAGGAAAGCAGAACATGTTCTCAGAAGCACCCAATCTATCCCAAACTAAACTTCAAAGTGACAGGAGAAACATTACATTAAATAGGGTGTAGAAATAACATTTCTGGAAATAAAAAAATAGTCACTGTGGAATGCTCAGTGGTTAAAAGTGCAGTGTTTCACGCTTCAACAAACCTTTCTCTTAGAAGCTTTCTAATTAGCTGTATTTCTGTAAAGTTCTTTGCACTATTTATTGTAATCTATTTTCATTGCACATTTTTCTTAAGAACCATTTCATTGCGTGCCCACCATAGCTTCCTCTTAAAACCTTACACTGCTTGTGACCATTTAAATGAGGCAGTAATCAGCGCTCATAGATTATAGCTTATCTTTGGCATTTTGATGTTTTCAAAAGAGAAACACAAATCACGTCACACTTTGCTTCCACTTCATTCTGCGGTCAGCCCTGAGCAGCCCTGTGGTTCTTGGGAAGCCCCTCGCACAATTCCCCGGTGTCCTGCAGGCCGTGGGACTTGGCAGCCGGCTCCTGCCGGACCGGCCATTTATGCACACAGCCCGACAGGCCTGGTTATTTAGAAACTGACAGTAGGAGGTTCAGCTGAAAAGCAAAGAGAAAGGCCTTGTTAGTTCTGCTGTGGAATACCATACTCAAGATAAGTTGTTTAGATCCTCAAAAAAGAATGAGAGGAAATGTCTGGTTTTTAAGAGACCAGTAAACACGGCTGTAAGGTATAAACTGGACCTGCGGTGCTGATTCCGGAAGCAGCCCCGGGCGCTGTGCATCGTCGGGGCCTGTGGGGAGGTATCGCCGAACCCGGGCCCTCAAAATTCATTAAGCATCCAATCAGGAAGACAGAAAAGAACTACATACCAACACTAACGAGAGACAGAAATGGCTCTAAATAACCGACTTCACCTGCCTCTATGCAGAGTGCGTTTCGCGGAGAGTTGTAAGTAAGCTGAACTCTCTAAATGACTCTTAACTGCACAAGAATAGGCACGGCAGGTGAGCTTCACCTCATATGCTAACCCGGACCAGGAGCCCCCGTCCCCTCTGTAAAGGAGAGCAAGACCCAGAGCCAGCCCGGGGAAAACCAGAGAAATCGCCACTGCGACAGGAGGGGCTGGCAGCATGTGCTCTGCAAATCTGTCACCCTGGCCTGGAGAGACTTGCGCCTAGATGAGCCTGGCAGTGCGCCCTTCTATACAGTAGGGTTTTGGTAATCAAAATAATCACCCCCTAATCTCGTCTATAAATGTGTACTTCCAGTGAGAGGGACACAAAATCACCTCTGTGTTTTTCCTGCCAAAAATACAAAACCTGAATCTAATCACGAGGAAACAGACAACACCAAACATTCTACAAAATAACTGGCCCGACAAGGTCAAGAAAGCCCAAAAAGGCTGTGGAACTGCTCCAGGTTTAAAGAAACTAAAGGGATGTGACACCTGAAAGCAACACTTGGACTGGATCCTGGACTGGGGAAAATAATTTGAATATGGATGGAGGATTAGGTAATAGTATCAATGTTACATTTCCTGTTTTGATCACTGTGCAGCGTGTAGGGTAAGAGAATTCCTTGTTCTGGTTCCTACTCTATAAGCCTGTGGCCAAGTGACTCAGTCAGCAGTCAGTATTATCAGCTGTTGTTACTAACTAGAAAATGTTAACGGTTCTGAAAGAGGAACAAGGAACAGTGAGCATGATGGTCTCTATTAGTGCTTTTCTTTTCTTTTTTTAAATTTTATTTCTGGCTGCCCTGGGTCTTCGTTGCTGTACACGGGCTTTCTCTAGTTGCAGCCAGCGGGGGCTACTCTTCGTTGCGGTGCCCGGGCTTCTCACTGCGGTGGCTTCTCTTGTTGCGGAGCACAGGCTCTAGCCACGTGGGCTTCAGTAGCTGTGGCACGCGGGCTCAGTAGTTGTGGCTCTCGGGCTCCAGAGCACAGGCTCAGTAGTTGTAGTGCACGGGCTTAGTTGCTCCGCGGCACGTGGGATCTTCCCGGACCAGGGCTCGAACCCGTGTCCCCCGCATTGGCAGGCGGATTCTTAACCACTACACCACCAGGGAAGTCCCTCTATTAGTGTTTTTCAAAAACTCTCGGCTGCAAGCCATTGGTAGATCATGAAAATCATTTAGTGGTTCATCAACAGGAGAAGAAGAAAAGCAAAGCAACTGAGCCGCACATAGCGTGTGTGATTATTATCAAACTTTTAAGTTACAGACACACGTACACACGCTAAACCACGTATCTTACTGGCAGGAGTCAAGTGGGAGTCCAGTAACTCTGCATGTTCTCAGCCAGACCCCTGCCTCTCCTCCATCAGAGCTGCTCTCCTCACACCTTTATCCATGCTTACGTCACCCACCACAAGAAGCCCAGGCCTCCCAAGTCATTCCTCTGCTACCTCAAGGCTCTTTTCCCACCTCATGGCCCACCTCTCTGAAGTCCTGAAGCCCTGCCCCCCAGCCCTTTGCCAGGACAAGCTTCCCCTGCAGCCTTCTCCAGTGATGGGTGTTTCTCATCCACATGCCTGGTACCACTGGGCCTGGAGGCGGGATCAGAGTCCCCTCTGTTCCTCACTGTCATTTCCAGACCATTCTCCTTCCCTCTCCCAGCACCTCGCCCCAGCTTTGGTTTTCATTGTATCAGACCATGCCACGCTTCACTCCTCCATCTACGACCCCTCCGCCATCACCCAGCCCTGCACTTCTTGCAGATCTCAGAGCGCTACCACCCTTTCCTAAAACTACTCCTGTAGGGCTTCTTGGCGGTTTCAACATCCAGGTAGCTCACCCTTCCAGGCTTAGCCTCAGCTCCTCTCCTCCAGTGACCCCATCTTCCACCAACCACGTCAGCTACTCAGGCCGCGGGCACATCCCAGCCCCATCACTACCTCTAACTGCAACCCCTCCGCAGGGCCATCGTCAAGTAGCTCACTCTTTGATCGCCACAACCCATCTTCCCAGCTCAGCTTCCCTCTCACATTCCAACGCCAATGACCGTCTGACTCGACCAGGACCTGGAAACCATGGTTCCTCCCCACTCCCTTCCCTCAGCTCCCTCGCTTGAGTTCCACGGCAATCACTACAGCCACTCCCTTCTTTAACTCTCCCGCCCTCACCCGCCCCGCCTTGTCCCTCCTGGCAAAAGCACAGCCCTGACACAACCCTCCAGCAACTCCACGGCTACTCTCATGCAACTGATGATGACTGGAGGAAAAAAAACATGAGACAACTATGCTGAATGCTTTTTCTTGGATTCCTAACCGGCCACTGAACTCAACCGAACCTTCCTGCGGAATCTTCAGCACCTCCTCACTTTCAGTGGTGACCCTGCTTCCTGTTTCCCCCATAAGCGCAAAGCAGTCAGAGGAGAGCTTCCGTGAGCGCCCATCACGCGTGCCAGCTCCCTGCACGTGCGCCCACACGCTCGGCCTTCGCTCCTCTCTCCACGCTGAACCCTGCAGGCCCCTGACAAAGGCCCCACTCTCCAACTGCCCCTGCGATCACATCCCCCCTTCTCTTCTCAAGGACATTTTCCCAGCAGCAATTCTTCCCTCTCTTTAGATCTTCCCCACGAATATACAAACATACATTTCCCCTATCTTTAAAAAAAAAAAAAAAAAGGATGAATGGATAATCCAATAACAAATAAAAATAGCTATCTAAAAGGGGAGAGAGGGAAAAGGCTGGAGGGACTGGAAAGGGAAGCAAGACTTCTCCAAATCTACCTTGTTCCATAATTCTGACTTGGGAATCATGTAAACATTTTACATAAAAACAAAATTAAATCAAAACGAGCAGAAAAAAATCTCTAAATATTGAAAATAAACTAACTACATGTCAAGTTAGTGGTATAATCACATAGAATATTAATTGCTTCAAATGACTTATAAAAAAGTATTTTGACTGGGGCGTCCCTGGTGGCGCAGTGGTTAAGAATCTGCCTGCCGATGCAGGAAACACGAGCCCTGGTCCGGGAAGATCCCACATGCCGCGGAGCAACTAACCCGTGCACCACAACTACTGAGCCTACGCTCTAGAGCCCGTGAGTCACAACTACTGAAGCCCGTGCTCCTAGAGCCCGTGCTCTGCAACAAGAGAAGCCACTGCAAGGAGAAGCCTGCGCACCACAACGAAGAGTAGCCCCCGCTCGCCACAACTAGAAAAAGCCCACACGCAGCAATGAAGACCCAACGCAGCCAAAAATTAATTAATCAATTAATTTTAAAAAAAGAAGTATCCTGACTGTCTACAACCCTAGAACTACAGAGAAATCATTTTAAAATATGACCCACAGAGCCATACAAAGAAATTCATACAGCCATAAGAAAGAATGAAGTTCTGATACAAGCCACAACATGAATGCACCTTAAAAACATTATGCTAAGCCAGTGATGAAAGGCCATGTACTGTACGATTCCATTTAATGCACTGTCCAGAATAGGCAAATCCACAGAGACAAAGGAAGATTAGTAGAAGAGGGGGAATGAAGAATCTGCTAACAGGTAGGGGTTTCTTTGTTGAGGGGATGAAAGTGTTCTGAAATTAGATAGTGGTGACGGTGCCAGGACTTACTGAATATACTAAAAACCATTGAATTGCCTACTTTAAAAGGGTGAATTTTATGGTATCTGAATTATATCACAATTTAAAAATGACCCCATTTCTTCTCCAGCTACCACCCCATCTTTTCTCTCCCCGTGAAGTAAAACTCCTCAAAAGACTTACCACACGCACGGCCTCCAGTCTCTCTCCCCGCGGGCTCCACCCACAGCAATCGGGCTCTGACCAACCTTACCACTCTCCCCCAGTCTCTCTCTCTAGTCCTTACCCTACTAAACTCCTCAACTAAACTTAAAACCAGAAATAAAATACCCTCCATAGCACCAACCTACTTCTACTCAATAAAAGCCTGCTGACTGAATTGAATAAATGAATGATAATAAACACAGGCTGAGCTCTCTATTTAGTTTTTTTAATTTAGGAAGAAGAGAGAAAACAGAAACACTTCTAACACCTATTCTAGTCCCTAAAACACTTTTTTTTTTCATCTAAAACATGGGCCTCCTATCATACATACTGCAAACAAAATTATTCAGCAATCTAAATACCACTGTTTGAGTCTCCCACAAACAGTTCATTCACCTTAAACACAGCAACCTTCAATACCAGAAAGCACTGAAAAGCAGCTAACGCCATCACTAAATATGCGAGAGAGCAATTCAGAGCTTAACTCTTGTTCATCAGAATAAAACAACGTACAATTTTTAAAATTACAACTAAAACACAGTTACTCAAAGACATTACGTACTCAAGTAAAATAACTAAAAGGTTATAAAAGTAACAAGGATCTTCAGACTTTGGATTACCTGTTCCATAGAAGGACAAGCAATGATCTGGATATCTTCAGGGCTGAACTCTTCCTTTAACAAGACATGGAACTTCTGGAAGACTTGCTGAATATTATTCTTAGAAAGAAGAAGAGGCAATCATTATTACATGAGTCACTGAAATCACAGTCAGTCTTCTTAAATATGAATAACTAAGAAAGTTCAATCTTACTATGTGCCAAAACAAGTGGAGGAAATGTATCTTCTAGGGCATTACCAAAGACGTTCAATTTGCATTAATATTTCACATGCAAGCACTACCTGTCTAAGACTTATCAGATAAGACTTACTGGAAAAACTAAACTCTAGCAAGCCTTGTCCCCCGCAGAGAATAGTAACAGTCTTCCGCAGCAATTTCTTCCACAGAAGATAATAAAGTTCCCAAACACATAAAGTGTACTTTAAAAATCAGCCAGCGCCTTGGGTAAAGATGTGAGCTCAACACAGAGCTGGAAGCTATGACGACTAAGTTTGCTCTGACATTTAATCCCTCCATGGCCGCTGCAAGCCATTTATTTCCGCTGCTCACCAGTAAAATGGGACATAATTCCTGAAATGCTGTTCTTTCACAAGTGCTGGGCCCGACATAATTCCTGAAATGCTGTTCTTTCACAAGTGCTGGGCCCCACCTCATGTGAGGGTCTGACTACTTATTTATTCATTTACTGATTTCTACTTTTAGGTAGAAATTACCCTTGTGCCACAGGTAACCATAAGGAAATTAAGACAAAATGAGGGCTGGGGGCGAGGTCGGGGAGATATAATCAGACAGATGCATGCTTTGTAAGTCTTTCAAGAATCACAGTGCTTTTTAGTCAACTGTACTAGAATAGCAGACCAACATTTCAAAATGTTTACAGGAAGAGGAAAATGGTACACAAGGCAAGAATACTCCAAGAGACGGGCCAACATTCAAAGAGATGATCACGACACTCACCCTAACTGGCTTAAACAGGACGAACTCAGTATCTTTATTGGATAGGTACAATGACATACTTCTCAACATCAGGGGCAGCTTTGCTTTTATTGTCTTGTAGGCACTTGCCACAAGGTCACTGACTTTTGCTGGAAAGAAATTAACCTCCTTAGTATCACAAATAAAAACAGAAGAAACATTTCCATTTTAATTCAGAGGGGAATAAAAGGAGAGAAAAATAGCAAAAGAAGACTCTTTACTTCCCCAAAGAATTTCTTTCACTTTTCTTATTTATTTATCAAGTTTAATCACAAGCCCTATAAACATTCATTAAGTGCCTACTGTATACAAAATTCTAACCCCATGGGCTAAACAGAAAAAGAATCCCCCCCCCCCCCCACGGCTCAGGACATTCATAGGGATAGTAATATGGTGCCTTCGGCATTTGGAGATTAGGTGTAAGGTAAAATAAAAGGTCATTTGCAGAGAAGCACTAGTAAGAATTACTTCGTAATGAACGAGCTTATTCGTTTGTAGAACTGACTCACAGTAAGAGATGCTCCCTGTCTTATGAGATCATTCAGAAAATACCCACACATATTTAATGGGAACTAAAAATTCACTTGTTACATTCTTATATTGTATTATCAGAAAAGGAAAAGAATTCCAGAAAATTGTAACTGATATAATTAGTAGCCCAGGTGTAGTGCCTGAAAAGTACAAATGGAAAAGAAGAGTCGCAATCTGTATGAAGTATCTAAAAGAGAAAACTACCTAGAAAGCTATCAAAGAAAAGACTGATTAATAATTTTAAAGATGCTTGACCTCACTCATAATTAAAGAAGCGCATAGTAAAACAACTGAAATATTTCAGATTGGTAAAAATTACCAAGGTTGTGAATATCCACACTTGGCAGGGGTGTGGGGAAACAGGCACCCTCATCCACTGTTGTCGGGAGTATAAACTGTTCACCCTCTTGGAAGGGATATTAGGCAACGTCTAGCAAAACTGAAAATACACACACTCTTTCACTTAACATTTCTACTGCTAGAAATTTGCCTTATGGACATATTTACAAAATACCAAGATATGTGTGTTTATTAAGAGTGTAAGGAAAAACAAACTAAAAATAATTTAAATATCTATTAATAGAATTATTAAAGAAATTATGCTTTAGTGATATATTCTACACGTCCATTAAATAGAATGGGTAGAGCTGGATATGCTGGTATAGAAAGGGCTCCAAGATATAGAATAAGTGGTTTAAAAAAAAAGAAAAAAAAAAGTAAGGGATATTTTGTAAGCAGATAGGGTAAGAGGCCCCCGAAGAAGGAACACCAGGACTGGCTTTCTTAACGTAAGAGAAGCCATTTTGGCCTAAACCATTCTGTGATCTCAGCCTGGCCACAATGCTTGTCCTTTAACAGGTCTCAGTAATTGATGACCTTAAGGGAAGTGAGGGAATGCAGGAACACAGGAAAAGTAATAAGAAACCAATAGGTCGGTAATGAAACAGCCCTAGCTCCTCCTCAAGGGATACAGAGAACAATCGGATGCACGTCTTTGAGCTCTGCAGGAACTAAGGCCCCCATTCGGGTGGAGGATGGAACGATGCTGTTGACCCCCGTGACTTCAATTAACTAAAGCTTGGATTCTGTCAACCATTGCCCCGGTTCAATGCTGAATTCTCCTCTCTTCAAGCCCCTTCATGAATACATGTACCCTTAGCTTAAATTTCCCCAATTTTGCCATTCGGGGAGACACTGCTCTGGGAAAGAGCCCCGGTGTTCTCCTTCCTCGCTGCAAGTAATAAATCCTTCCTTCTCCCACTCTTTGCCTTGGTTGTGTCTTTTGGCTCAATACCCACCAAGAGGCAAACCCGTTTTTTCAGGTAACAATAGTATAATCTTATTTGTATAACATGTTTCAAGTCCATATATGCTAGAATACACATAATTTTGGGAAAGCCGCCATTAATAGTGGTTACCTTTGAGAGAACTAGTTTAGAGGTGGAGAACAGAATTCTCTTTTTATACCTTTCCACAGTTCAAATTTTATACCATGTTAAAAAAATTTTTTTAATTGAGGAGGGTTGTGTAAGAGCAGGGTGAGAAACTGCCAATGCTCTCAAGAAGAAAGAACAAACAATCCAAGAATTCCTTATTTTTCATAAACAGATGAAAGCTCCTTTAAGACAATTAATTCCATGGGCTCTGGTCCTATGGTCACTAACACACTTCAGGGATCACTGGTGAGTCTTCAGAGCCCAGTTTTATGTGGAGCCTTGTAAATAAAGTATCCTAATTCTTAAAAAGGTATATTTCCCAGAGTAATTAACAAATTAGCATCCTAACTATAACTCAGTCTTGTGAGTTTAGCACGGAATGACCCCAAGAAGGTGATCAAGTCTGCATGAACCACTAACCCCGGGTTCTGGGGGCCCAAGATAAGTTTCTAGACTGTCCCTGGTGCTCCCACCCCAAAGACTTAAAAATCTTTGACATTTAAGTGTGGGCTTCTCGTATTACAGATCAAGAAAAAGCAACTCCATAGCTCCTTGAGGCTAAATGAGACGGAAGATACAACAACTAGGTAAACTGAAGTGTCACTGCTCCATCTGCCAGGATCTCCTCACTTAGAAAGAAACAAAATGTTTTAAATGACAAAACAGCAAGCCCTATTTCATCTAGTCTTTCTGTCGGTTTCCTTTCATCTACTCCTGCTTTACTAATGACAATTCTAGTCATACTTAAGAGCACAATACCCCTAACCGGAGGAGATCTATTAGGACTCCACTTGAGAAAATGACAGCGCCTATTTTGAGAAGAGAATCTTCCCAAAGGGGAAAGAAAATACATTAAATATGCATCAAGCCCCTGGGCTTAGCTGTACTAACTATACTTATGACAATTTGGTGGTTTCTACCTATTTTAAGAGAGATTTATTGTGCCCAAGAGTTTCATTTACATTAACGTTCAAAATAAAATCAGGTCCTATTTCTAAATAAGCTCTGTAAATGACAAACCTTGAGCCAATAGCCCAATTAATCCAAAGATGATTAGAATTCCTTCTAGAATCAGTGCTGAGTTACAGCCTGACAAGCCTGCTCCTGACCCTGAGGGGTCAGAACAAGTGATTACCACCAGGCTCACTATGGTTAGAATTTCCGGTATTGTCAGTAAAAGACTGGTTTTCTGTCTCTTGACAGAATATACTACCGCATGAAGGATGCTCTCTGTCCTTTAGTAAGATGGCAAAGATTTCAATCTCATATACAACACAAAGGTTTAAAATAATAAAGCCAGTATAATATTCACTGTCTCCATCACAGTAAACAAAAGGCCTAAAGCATGTCACAACGTTTATTTGCAAAATAAAGCAAATCAATGCAAATCTATATTGACATCATCAAAGTTCACATGACAAATTTGTGAAATAAAATCCTGCCTTCCATTCAAATACCAGTGATAATTCTCTATGCTTACAAATCTTCCTAGGAGATACATAGCTACTCTTACAACTTCTTTGTTCTACTTCAACTTCAAGTTAACCTGAGGCACTAATAAAAATAACTGAAAATTTTAGAATGGCCTCAATTCTTTTTCCCAAAAGAAATAAATACCTGACAGACATGCATTCTTTCATTATGGGAAACAAATCACGTTAAAAACCTAATTCCAGTTTTGGGTGCCTGTAGACAGTCAATTTTTTATGGATGCTAAACCAGAATCATTCTTTGGATCTCTCTCACTATGAGCAAAAAGCTTCCTACCGACTTGGACACAGCTCACCCATAATTAAAACACTGATTCTTTCGGCATCTTGCCCTTCTTAGTTTCAAAGGATCTCTATCACAATATGGGCCAGGGAATGGCCAGAAGTATCAATCTAACAAAATGATTTATTCTGGTTTAATGACAACTTAAAATGTCACAACATGGACCAAAAATAACCCACAAAACTAGTCGTGATTTTCAATGTCTAATGTTAAAGAGGGGAAAAAACACCTTCTCGCACAAAAAAATTTACATTTAGGAAAGAGTTAAGACTGGAAACACCTCCGGCACTTCTGCCAATCAATGATGGAGCCTGCCAACTCCTAAATGACACCACACTTTTATAATTTTTTTCAAACACTCTAAAATATTAAAGAGGATGTAACTTGCTTAAAATGTCATGTCCAACATTTCTTCATATAATACTTGGAAACAGTAGCATTCTCTCCATTAATTTCATACTATCAAACACAGTATTTTCACTTTAAGACAATGAAAATCAAGTGTACAGAAGCCATCACACTCAAAGCGTTTCCATCTAAGCCATATTTTATTTTTAACTGTGTGTGTGTATGTATATGTATGTATGTATGTATGTATGTGCGTGCGTGTGTATATATATATATTTTTTAATTCTTCCTTTCTTGGGATGCTTGCTGAAATGCAAGTCGTGTTGGCTCAATTAAGACCTGTCAGCTCCAAAATGAATCTTGCGTTAACCTAAACCACAGCAGGAGTAGGAAACCAACTTCAAGCTGTCGGAGCGCAGCTATATAAATGCAAATTAACTGACATCCTAAAAAAAGAAATCCCAAACAGTAAAACGTGGGTACCTGGTTGAGCCCAAGGCTGCTGAGAGAGAGTATACTTGGGTCCTCCCTGACTGGCCATTGTGTTTAGTGCTGAAACCTAGTAGAGGGGACAAAAGGAAAAAAGTTTCATTTCACTGATGACAAATTAAACTAGTACTGCTCTCAAAAGATACACCATTTGAACGTATGAAAGAATAATGATAATCAAATGTGCAGCCCTAAAAGAAAATGCATCATATGTCATAGTCCTTTACAACCAATAAAATATTTTAGCAAAACTTCTTCTGTGATTTCAAGGCATACACTGTTTTGCAAAAAGAAAACCATACCAATGTCCTGAGGCATTCAGCCTGAAACATTTCAGGGTAGGAAGACAAAAATGAAGACCAACAGAAACGTCAACACAAAACAGGCCTCTCTTTCAGTGGACTGTTAGGTTAACATTAAATTACTATTGTATGTTATTAGAAAAATGTCACAGCAGTTGGACAAAATCTCCTTTATATACCTAGAGGGTCCTTTTCTTCGTTACAGGCAGAGAGAATGTTATTAAAAAAAAAAAAGATTTTCAGATAGCATCAAAAAGCACATTTGACTAGCCAGTGTTCTAGGTACAAGAAGTGGATGCCCACCCTCTATTCACCTGTCTTTTCATTTCTCAGCATCAGTACAGAGAAGCAAAACCATACATTCAGCTTTTGGACAAGAATGTTCTTAAGATGGCAAATTACAGTGCGGCTAGGCTGTAGCTAGGGAGGGTGAAGGACAGAAATGCACAAAACATCTGTAAAAAATGGACTGCTTGGGGCTTCCCTGGTGGCGCAGTGGTTAAGAATCTGCCTGACAATGCAAGGGACACGGGTTCGATCCCTGGTCCCGGAAGATCCCACATGCCGCGGAGCAACTAAGCCCGTGCGCCACAACTACTGAACTTGCTATCTAGAGCCCGTGAGCCACAACTACTGAGTCCGCGTGCCGCAACTACTGAAGCCCGCGTGCCTAGAGCCCGTGCTCCGCAACAAGAGAAGCCACCGCAATGAGAAGCCCACGCACCGCAACGAAGAGTAGCCCCCGCTCACCACAACTAGAAAAAGCCCGCACGCAGCACTGAAGACCCAACACAGCCAAAAATAAATAAATTAATTAAATAAATTTAAAATGGATTTCTATTAAAAAAACAAACAAACAAAAAGAACAAAAACAAAATGCAATCTAGGGAAGAATTCACAATTACCCAATATGCACCAAGGTCTATACCTTTGTCAGGAACTCCTCCAGCTGCTCTACGAACAGCTTGGTCTGTTGCTGAATAAACTGCTCACAGGCCGATTTCAGATGACGGTCTACATCTTTTTTAGAGTCAAGATAATGTTCTCTTATCTCAGGAGTACCCTTAAAGAGAAGATGACAGTTTCCTCCTGTTTTTATGTGCCTAGAAATTACCAGACATGTAAAGAATATCGTTTATCTCCCACCACCAAGAAAACAGACTCCTTCTCACCTCCAACAAGAACTCTATCAAGGCATTGTTGCTATTCAGCCTAAAAAATCTTGGAACAGTCATAGGATTCAGGATTTTAAATGCTGCATCTGTGAAACAAAATTACTCATCCAGTGAACATGTACAGTTTCAACAAGAAGCCAAGTTCCTATTTCAGTGTGTAAACATACACTAGTTCTCTATTACCACAGAGCAAGAGGGGTTTCATTTCCACCAAGTCACCTCCACGAGTGGATAAGGTTAGTGCCAACAATGGCTACAGCACTCACACACAATTATCTTCTAGAACTCAGAGTTGCAAAATGACTATTAATCACAATTATTCATTTATAGAAAAAAAGAAAAAGGATAAATGGTAATCAATACCTTAAAATTTCACTGCTTTACTTTTATGATGCTAAATAGGTTTTTTAAGAAAAATTCATATACTTACCCAGCTTCCTTTGTTTAAGATCTGGCTGGCACAGAAATTTATTCATTTGAAGCAGAGAATAAACTAATGTGTCAGCCAGAAGAAAAACACCAAAAGGACATATTTACCCCTTAACCTCCAGACTAATTAGAGTCTATGCAAAGTACAAACAGGTCTCATTGATGTTCAAATGCAATAAGGTATAACGTTAGTCATGAGAGGTTAGAGGCTTAAAAGTAAAGATAGCAAGTATTATTAAGTGATAGTCAGAAAAGATCATTTCTTTGCTTTGCCTTGGCAGGCTGGAGAAAGCAAAGCATGAAATGCTTCCAACCCTGGTTTTACAAGAACACACCAGACTGTACTCCCTGCCTTGATCCTGATCTTACTGGGAAAACAAAACACAAAAAACACACCTCTCTATCAGATTCAGAGTAAAGCTTTAGTAAATGACTCTTTGTTTCTGCTGTCTTTTCTGTAAGAAAGCTGAACAATTGTAGGTGATCATATGGCAGGATTACATAACCCTCATAAGGTTTTAGGGAAAACATACTTTATACCAAAATTTGCCAAAATTTTAGAGTATTTCATTTTCTCACAGCAACAAATTATGAATTCGAAAAAATACGAAAGAAAATAGATCAGCCCTGCTTCGTCCCATTACTTAAATAAAGTAAGGACTATCAGCGCCTGGCATTCCTCAAGGTTAAGGCACTATTTCCACACCTCACACTGAATGGAAAGCAGGAAATCAACCAGAATGGTTGCCTGATGGCAGCCTCCGATGAGAATAAACTAAAAAAATTATGCATTCTATAAGGGCAAAAGCCAGAAAATCTGGCTGCTGTTTAAAAACAAAATTACAAAGTATATGAATAACATACAGGCTTACTATCTAAATACTAGCAGAGGGCTTCCCTGGTGGCGCAGTGGTTGGGAATCCGCCTGCCAACGCAGGGGACACGGGCTCGAGCCCTGGTCCAGGAAGATCCCACATGCCGCGGAGCAACTAAGGCTGTGCGCCACAACTACTGAGCCTGCGCTCTAGAGCCTGCCAGCCACACCTACTGAAGCCCACGTGCCTAGAGCCCATGCTCCGCAACGAGAGAAGCCACCGCAGTGAGAAGGCCACGCACCACAACAAAGAGTAGCCCCCGCTCGCCACAACTGGAGGAAGCCCGTGCGCAGCAACGAAGACCCAGTGCAGCCAAAAATAAATAAATAAATAAATGTCACCAGAACCAAAAGGTATTCCCTGTGGTGAAAAGGAGAGTGCATTAGGAAGAGAAAAAGAATAAGCTGTTTTAATATGACTCATGATGAGGCGACTTGGCTCTCAGGTGAGTTAAATCAAGTCCGCTATTTTATAAACAGTCATTAGGAAAGTAAGAACCTGCTCCTCTTGGAAATCCTATTATGTGGAGTTCCTCTAAACCACAGAATACAGAAAGTAATTTGAATGGCTATGAATTTTCTCAATTCCCCCAATACATAAGCGAGAAATTCATTCATTCCATAAACAGACAGCTTAAGGTGTTAGAGCTTAATTCTCTTGGAAATGGTTAAGAAAAGATAAAGTTTAGATAAATTTGTAAGTAATTAAAGGAGATGGATATTTATGGTATATCCTTAACTGTTTAAGATCAACATCTTAGAAAATAACTACTTTGATCTTTTAGAAATCATTACTTGTTAATTCAGTCAGAAACAAACCATCAGGATGGATGAATCACCTTTCCCAAGATGATTCCATGTCTATTACCAACTCAAAGACCCTATCTACATGATTACTTAACAACCAGCTGATTTAATAATAATACAACTTGAGTTTATTTAAGCACCTTAAGCTTACAAAAGCACTTTAATATGTATTTTCATTTATTTTCACTCTTAATGGTCTTGATACTCTGGTGAGAGCATCACGACAAGCGGATTCTGCTTGTTTTACACAGGGTAGGGAAGCTAAAACACACATTTAAGATCACAAGAGCCAGGAAATGATGGGCCAGGCACAGAACCTGACCCAGACTCTTAGATAAGTACTCTTCCTATTTTACCCAGCTGGCTGTCTCAGTTTCTATGAACTAACAAACCCAACGCAATGTTTAAAATCACTCCAATTAGCTGACACTCTTAGGTAGTTATTATAGTGATTTTTCACTTTTTAACTGGTTATGGTAATATGTGGCAGAGTCTAAGAGAGGTAATCCTCTTTTGCAAGCTGAGATGCCCAGATATAGTTCTCTCCATAAAGAAGATCCAGCGAGTTAGATGTAGCTAGGATGCTGACGGGCAACACGCCTAGCAAGCAGAGCATGCACGCAAATTGCAGATGAACATACGACAAACCTATGGCCTGTGCTGACACATCAGGTTCAGCATACCCAACTGTGCCAGCCAGGACAATGGAGTACCTCTAGTTTTCTTGAGGTCCAGGGAAATTTCCTTAATGGTGAATTCAGTGTGAAATGGAGCGATCTGTTCACGGAGAATCAAAAGGTGCTTTATTAAGAAAAGCTGTCCATCAATCTGAGTCTAAATTGAAAGACGGAAAAATGGATATTATCACAGATGAAATAAAAATAGGCGCACATAAAACACATGTTATTAATCAACATTCATCTATCTAGGTCTATGGCCCTTAGCCTAACTATATGGTACCAATACTCCTTTGTTGTGCGATGAACTCTTCCCATATTTCCATGTTAGAATTATCTGGAAAAATCTTGCTTCAAACTCTTACTAACTCTATCACCTGTTCTATTTAGTAAACCCAAGGAAGTAAATCAGACAAAAAGGTTGTAAAGCAACGCATTTAGAAAGAGAAGGCAAATCTACTCTAACCTGGTGCAGAAATAGAAGAAACCACGTGGTCCAATATCAGCACAGAGCAGGAATTAAAAGCTCCAAGTATGAGCACGACTCTGATCTCCCAGGGCTTCCTAGTTTCTCTCAGGAACCTGGCTTTCACTGTTTGGTCAGAGTGGTTTCAATACACAGAGTATCAGAAATACTCATATTTATACAGAAGTACAAAAGGAGCCTCCAAATGCAAAATGATTTGGGGTTACCATTTTGGATTATCCGGCCAGCAACAGAGCACTGACTACCTACACCCCTGAGAGGCCCTGCATTTCCTTCTACCCTCTCAGGACTCATCCACAAGAGACTTGTGAATCAAGCTTAGTTCCCAAGCTCCGACCCAGTCCCAAAATAGTGAATAATCATGGCCCTCATTTCAGAAAAGAGTCTGTATATTAAGAAGAGCTAGGCTATGTTTGCTCCTTCTTGCTGCTACTCAAGACGCAATCTTACTTTGAAAATATTTTTAATGAAATTATACTGCATTAGGAAAAGAATAAAGTTGTCCTTCAGTAAGCAATACAGGCATACCTCAGAGACATTATGGGTTTGCTTCCAGACCACTGCAATAAAGTAATTATCACAACAAAGCTAGTCACATGAATTTTTTTGGTTTCCCAGTGCATATAAAAGTTACATTTAGGGCTTCCCTGGTGGCGCAGTGGTTAAGAATCCACCTGGCAATGCAGGGGACACGGGTTCGAGCCCTGGCCCGGGAAGATCCCACATGCCGCGGAGCAACTAAGCCCGTGCACCACAACTACTGAGCCTGCGCTCTAGAGCCCATGGGCCACAACTCCTGAGCCCGTGTGCCTACAGCCCGTGCTCTGCAACAAGAGAAGCCACTGCAATGAGAAGCCCACGCACCACAACTAACAGTAGCCCCTGCTCACCACAACTAGAGAAAGCCCACGCGCAGCAACGAAGACCCAATGCAGCCAAAAATAAATAAATTTATTTAAAAAAAAAAAAAGTTACATTTACACCATACTGTAGTCTATTATGTGTGCAATAGCATTGTCTAAAAAAACAATGTACATAACTTAATTTTAAAATACTTTATTGCTAAAAATGCTAGCCATCTTTAGCGATAAAGTATTTTTAAATAACTATCGTCTGAGCCTTCAACAAGTCGTAACCTTTTTGCAATAGTAACATCAAAGATCACAGATCACCATAATATAATAATGAAATCTGAAATATTGAGAGACTTAACTAAATGTGATACAGACACACTAAATAAGCATATGCTGTTGGAAAAATGGTGCCAATAGACTTGTGCAATGCAGGGTTGCCACAAACCTTCAATTTGTAAAGAACAAAAGCAAAACCCCGCAGTATCTGTGAAGTGCAATGAAGCGAAGCACAATGAGATGAGGTGTGCCTGTATAAACTTTAAAGAGGTTATTAAAGTGACTCTTCTCTGTTCTCTCTCCCTGCCTCCCTCCCTCCTAAATAAACACAGAATCAACATATAAGTACGATTTATTTGATGGAAACTCACTTTGTACTCTGGGACACAGAACATTAGGTAAGTAGGAAATGCTACACATTTTGAATGCTTGCTCTATTTTCAAAAGAACTAACAGCTCCAATGGAGAAAATGGTATAATATAGATTGAATTTACTGAAGCTGTTGTGATCCAGCTTTGTGTTAGTTTACTGATATACTAGGTATTCAATTTAAGTATGTAAGAAGAATTTCTTGCCCTAAGAAATTCTCTAAGACATTAAGCCGTTTTCATTGATCACTTTTTTAAAAGTTGAAAGGCAAAAAGCATAAACTCAGTCATGAAAATAAATTAGCTAATTATTACCAAATTGAGGGCTTCCTCATACATACTTAAGCACCTTATAATATGAAGGAAACTGAGTTAATAAAAGAGAATAGCCTTACAGGCAATGAGGGCAAAAGACTGAATAATCAAAAGGCTTTTCACTCTCCCCTTTAAAAAGAGGACAGTGGTACAAGAGGACATAAGTATATGAACTTTTTTTTTCAGTTAGGTCATTTTTTTCCTCTGATAATCTAAGAAATACATACTCACTGTAAAAAATGTGGAAAGTAAAGGAAGTGTAAGGAGAAGAAAGAAAAAATCATCTATAGTCACCCAAAAGCTTTCACCGTTACTTTTTTTTTAACACGTATGTTCATTACATAAAGTCATAGTGTATATCTGATTTGTATCCTGTGCTTTTTTTTTGCCTTAACATATTTAAGTTAAATTTTATTATTTCATTTTTTTAAATTTAATGTCTGTGTAATATTCCACTATATGGAATATACCACAATTTACTTAACCATTTCCCTAATATTAGACAAGTGTTTCCTAATTCTACCTCCCATACCATAAAAAAATGTGAGCGCTCAGACTTGGAAATACTTTTTAAACTTCAACCTGCCTGTCTATAACCTAACTTTCCATTCTCTTCTAGTCCCCCTGTCAAAATTTCATTTCAACTCTCGATTTCATGAATGGGAGCATATGGTGGTCACAAACAAAGATAGAGCTTTTCTATGGTCCCAAATTCTTTTGTGAGGAGATTTCTGTTTTTTGGTTTTAATTTATCTAAAGTCTTGAAGTTAGAAACCAAGTTTATAAACCTGGAAGTCCAGAAAGGTTCACAGGTTTGAAAACTCCCAGCAGCTATGAAATTCTGGCTGGACACACCCCAGACAGCTTCCTCCCTGTAGGTGGCAACAGGTATTCTAAGTGGAGAGCAAGGTAGAGCAGCACTCCGAACCATACCTTCTGAAAAAAGTCTCAGGGGCCGTGGGAGAAGCACACGTCAACAGCCTTCAGCCCCAGACCCCTTCTTCTCGATTAAAAACTCTTAAGTTACAAAATCATGGCAACTACTTCTAGTCACATAACCCACGGGCCACAACTGCCTGTCTTCCAAACTGACTGGCTGATTCCCTCCAAGTGAGGCCATTCAACTCTTTAAAATGTCATTGCAGGGATGATTATAAATTGCTACATTTCCTTGAAAACACTGTTTTGGTATTCCGAGGAAACAGCAGTCCAGTACCTCCCAGTTGCTAAGGCTAGAACAAGAAACCTTCATCCTATAGAATTTATAACCTAAGTATCACTTCTGGCACTTTAGCGAACCTGGCACTCTCACAAAGAGCAGTCTTTATTGAGCACTAAAGTGAAGTACTAGCTTCTCTCAAAGGGCCTCAAAATTAAATCATATTAAACAAATCCTACTGCCAAAATGGCTTTAAATTTCTGTGCCTATAAATTAATGCTGCATCCCACAATATTACTATAGGCGATAAGATTTCATCTAACACTCTATCAAACCTTCTTTTTGCTGATAGACTCTGATGCTCCAAGTAACGACTGAACGCAGGCCGCCAAGGCTTCTTGTGATAATCCTTGGAATACTGCCCTCTGGTGAAATAAAAGAGAAACATCACCTTGCAGCACTTCAAAAACAGAAAAAAGGAAAATCGTAGGCTCTGAGTACAGCTTGCTTGCCCTCATCTGACGGATTAATTTATTACTACCAGTATTCCTCCTGGAGTTTCCTATTCCCATGCAACCTTTCTAGACCAGCACATGGTTTCCTAATTTGCATCTCCCAAAACACTCATGTGACCCTTCCACAATATTTCCTGAGCACCTATTTCATGCAACTCTGTGCTAGATGCTGGAAGTACAGTGGTAGGTTCACAAGGCAGATGTGATTCTGACCTCATGGAGCCCTCACTCCAGCATGATCTCATGCTAGAGGCTGTTTTTTAGATACATAAAACCAACTTTATAACAAGGCCTCGGTAGGAATTCCCCGGCAGTCCAGTGGTTAGGACTCTGAGCTTCCACTCCCTGGTCAGGGAACTAAGATCCTGCATGCCACGTAGCATGGCCAAAAAAAAAAAAAAAAAGCCTCAGTAAATCCACTTCTAAAAATGTACCCCTAGTAAAATCAGTACTGTATTCTAAGATTCATGCACATGGCTCTTCATCACAATATTATTTAAAACAGCAAAAAAACCTGGAAATAACTCAGATGTTCAATGATAGGGGGCTGACAAATAAAATACTAGTAAATCTAAATTATAGAACACTGTGCATGAAATCAAAGAATGCTAAATAGGAGGTGGTGCAATTCTTATAAAGCATAATTAAGTAAAAACAAAATCAGGTTACAAAATAGAATGTGAAGCATGATTAATTTAATTCTGCCATTTCTATATCTTCCTAGAGGTGTGGGATGTTGGTCTCAGAAGGGACTCCTGTCAGTTCCCTTGGAACTGATGGATGGGTAGGAGCAAAATTTTTATTATTAGGCCCTGTTCTGGGCTCTGGTCTCATACGTGATGCTTTACTCTCTTTTTGTACCGCTTCGCTAACTTCTGTTTCTCATGAGGCTACTGTATAGTAGGAAGAGATGAGGGCTGCCTCTTGCTAGGAAGACCGAATATGCGCAGCTTAGATTGAGGCCCTCTCTTTCTCCTGCTCAGCCTTAATGGGGTTTTCATTGGATTTGTCTCTCCTCACCTTTGATTGGTAAGATAGAGAGGGAGAAGACTTGGATGTAAGCTAGGTGAAACTGTAATGGGCAGGCCTAGGGCAGAAAATAAAAATAGGCAAGGTAACGTCCTTGGGCCTACCTCCTGTTTGGCTAAAATTCCTGTTAAGCACCTAAGAGACTTCACCAGGGTCTGTGATGACAATGGGTTCTATGTGGAATGTGGCTCTGCATTATTTCCCTTGGGATCCTGGCTCCACTGTAGGGAGTTTCTGAATCCCAACCTAACACCATCATTCAATACACCTCCTGGGGGGACCTGGGGAAGAAAAATTGCCAATGTCCAAACCCCCCTTCTGGGCAGAAGGCTGAGACATCTAATTCTGCAGAGGTGATCTGGCCTCACCCCTAGAAGTCCCAGAACTGAGCAAAAGGCACTTTCTGGTTGAATTTCAAAATCTCCAAGCACAAACTCCAGTAACGATGCAGTTTAAAATAGACACCAAGTCGTGAGCACTCTAATGAACGAATGAGTCAACTGTGCAACTTTGCTCAGGCCTGAGGACTCTGAGGTACAGCGCATCTCAGAGTGGGAGGAGATATACATGTACCCTTCTGAACCATATTCTTAAGAAACAGTGGCATCTGGACAATTCATTACATGACCATTATATTTAATCACTTCTCTCTATATGCTGTTTCAGTTGTAACAATCAAATTAATTTTTTAAAAGTGAATTAGGGAATTCCCTGGCAGTCCAGTGGTTAGGACTCCGTGCTCTCACTGCTGTGGCCCGTGTTCAACCCCTGGTCGGGGAACTAGGATCCCACAAGCCGTGCGGCATGGCCAAAAAAACAAAACAAAACAAACAAACAAAGTGAATTAAAATCACTGATTTTTATAAACTATTTTGGGTTTAACACTGACACTAAATAAATGTAGACAAATCTGATCATTCAGGGATTGATACTCATATCATTAAACTGGAATGCTTAAAATAAATGTTACCTAAAATAAATGCACAGTATAAGTTGGGGCTAAAAAAACTAAAAGGGTACTGCTAATTTCAGCAAATAATTAAAATTAGTCCAGGGTTAGAAACATGAAGTCCGACAACTATTTGTTAAGGAAGCTGATTTAAATTGAGTGCAAAACTAAAGTAGTTGCATTTAGTACTAAATGTATATTATACCTATGTGACATTGGATGTAACCTTTCTGCATCTCTTTTTCTTCATCTATAAACTAAGACAGATGAATTAATCAGTAGTTTTAAATGTTATTTGTAGCCATAGACGCCTATAAGAAACGATAAAAGCTATAGGTCTTTTCCTCAGAAAGACGCAAATACAAACATACAGACAAAATTTTACACACAACTTCAAGGTGTTCACAGACTACCCAAAGCCCATTAGAGCAGCAGTCCCCAACCTTTTTGGCACCAGGGACCGGTTTCGTGGAAGACACTTTTTCCACGGATGGGATCGGGGGTTGGTGGCTCAGGCAGTAATGGGAGCGATGGAGAGCGGCAGATGAAGCTTCACTTGCTGGCCCGCTCACCTCCTGCTGTGCAGCCCCATTTCTAACAGGCCACGGACCGGTACCAGTCCCGGTCCATGGCCTGGGGGCTGGGGACCCCTGCATCAGAGGGTTCTGAGGGTCTACAGAATGCTCAGGTTAAGAATCTCTAAATTAGGGGGCTTTCCTGGTGGCGCACTGGTTGAGAGTCCGCCTGCCGATGCAGGGGACACGGGTTCGTGCCCCGGTCCAGGAAGATCCCACATGCCGCGGAGCGGCTGGGCCCGTGAGCCATGGCCGCTGAGCCTGCGCGTCCGGAGCCTGTGCTCCACAACAGGAGAGGCCACAACAGTGAGAGGCCCGTGTACCGCAAAGAAAAAAAGAATCTCTAAATTAGATTGATCTTAAAGTTATCTCTGTTATCTAAAAATCTTATTATTCTCATGTAATACCAAACAAAATATATTATATCAAGATCTTAAAATTTAAATTAAACAAATATTTTAAGTGAAAGAGCACGCAATTTACAGTAAAGATATAAGAATTTACACACGTACATCTATACATCTGTACAATTTGGAGAGACAGACGAGAGTTCGTCGAACTGTAGGATACCACATTCCATGAAGATCTGCTGGAGAAATTGTGGTCTGTGCTCTAGGACTGAGAGATTCGGTTGAACCTAAAATCCCAAATGGAGAAGAAGACATTTCACACACGGAGGTCTGTCTTATTTGCATAGCAATTATAAACTGTTAGTTCTCACTAGCTATCAAAGGCTGGAGGTATCCATTTTCTCTAGCCTCGCCTTTAATCGAGAATGCCAAAGGGAACCTAAATCAGTGACAGGTGAGATTTAACACACTAAGAACGCACGTGACTACACACATATGTACACTCCAGCGTCACACACTCAGCCCAAGTTGCTCTCTCCGAACTGTGATCGATAATCTTCATGGACTACATGAGCAGTATACACATACTGCAGAATACCACGCAGCCGATAAAAAGGAGACAGGTCTAGATGCTGTCACGTGGAAGCAAGCGGGAGGTGGGGGAGTGACAAGAAAACAAAGCATGTTAAGCAGGAAGATTAATCGAAGCCGGTCTGCCTGACAGCCTGCCTTCCATGTGCTCAACTCCATCACTTATAGGACTACTTAGTATATGTAATTCCCAAGTGACCAGAGCTGAGTGCCCATCCCCCCACCCGCCCCACCCAAAAGGCAGCCCCAGCAAGCGTGAGGAGGAACATTGTGGGGGGGGGGGGGTGGCGTGCCTGAGCAGAGACACGTCTGTAACGGACGCACCATCACTCTGGTGGAGGGACCAGAGTTCACACGAGCCAGGCAAGTGCAGCTGGGACCATACTTTGGGACAAGAGGGGATACTGAAATATGGACTGGGTATTAGAGCACATCAGGAAACATTACTAAATTTTTTAGTGCAATGATGGTTTATGGTTCTGTGAAAGATGCCCTTTTTTTTTTTTTGGAGAGGTGCTGAAATACTCAAAGGTAAAGTGGCAATGATGACAATAACTTACTTTAAAATGATTAGCAAAAATATATATACATAATACGATAGAATGTTAAGTATTGAATCTGGGTGGTGGGCACAGGGGTTCATTGCATCATTCTGTTTATTTGAAATTTTTTTAATAATAAAAGAAGAAAAGTAAAGCCAAGCAAAACAGAATTCCTTTTTTAAAAAAAGAGCTAGAGGGAATTCCCCTGGCAGTCCAGTGGTTAGGACTCTGTGCTTCCACTGCAGGGGGCCCAGGTTTGATCCCTGGTGGGGGGAACCAAGACCCCACAAGCCATGCGGCGTGGCCAAAATTTTTAAAAATTTAAAAAGAGCTAGATCTGCATATGCTCAGAAGGAGAACTGGGGCTTGCAGAGTGGATTTATGCAGGAAAGGGCAGAGGGCAATGTTGAGGGCTGGTGCTTTCACTTCACGGTTCTGTAAGCTTAGTTGTTTTTCAAAAGCATGTAATACTTGTAGAATTTTAAAAAGCTCTTCCATTGGCCTTACTTTAAACTAAGATACCTACGTTATAAAAAAATTTCTTAAGGAAAAAGAATAAACTGGACAAATTATATCACGGAATACTCAGTAGGTTAAGTATCCTTAGTTGTGCTAAGAATTAGGATATCTGCGGGATTCCTCCTTCAAAATAAAGAGCCAAAAAGGTACTCCCAAATTAAAGTTTAGCGCAAAAAATGTATTTATGTAGTTCAAAGCCAGAAGTCAACTTATTTGTTCATTTTTTCACTCTCCTGAGAAGAAGAGTTAATAGCTAAAATAGCTGACTGGGGAGTTTATTTACACAGCAAGCCGCCAGGTAAGGTGCCTACTGGCTGCCTCTTCTGAAGAGCTGAGCAAACCCGGTAGCAGGGCTTCTGCATCGGCTCCCGCCGTGGGTCCCCACCACTCTCCCTCTGCGAGCCTGCCGCTGCCCTCGTTTCTCCACGCAGAGAACAAGGCCCATGCGTTCTGAAGACACTCATCGTCGGCCTCCTCACACCATGGGCCCTCCACCAACTTGCCCTGACACTACTCCCATGACATGAACATCACATCACTTAAAGGCCTCACTTCAGAGCAATCTCATTTTCTCACTTCTGACATACCCTGGAAGCAGGAGAAGTGATTACACTCGTTCTTTTCTTTTTCGCTCCCCTTGCCACCAGACTCAGAGCCTTGCTTCCCATCCCAAATTCCATGTCTGTTCTGAACAGCATCAATACCATAGGGATGACCCATATGGTTATCCTTGCCCGTCTCAACTCCAAAGACCTTCACTTCCATCCCTGCACCCCCTACTCCAGACACAGTTTCTTATGACTTTCTTTCAAAATTACTTTCTGCAGACCTTCTTATTACTCCAAACTATTCCACCTCTTAATCATGAAAACTCAGCATCCCACCCTCTAACCACGATATCCTCCCATTTCCTATTTCTCACCTCTTTACTCAATTCACTCTGCCGACCCCTCCCCTCCTCTGGCTTAATCACACCCTCTGACCCCTCTGGCTGTCCTTCCCCTGTCGGCCCAGCGCACCCCCTCCCTCCATCTGCTCCTAAGACTCTCTCCCCAGACTTCTGTTACTGTCACTCTTCTCTCTGTCCTGGCTGATCTCATACAAGTCCGAAGCATCAAGGGTCCTCAATCTTTACCCCTGAATCAGCTGGCTCTTTACAGCTCTAGAGCAGTGCTGTCCAAGAGGACTCTTACGTGAATCATAAATGTGACACATTAAAACGCCACATTAAAAAAGGTAAAACTAGTGGAACTACTTTGAATATATCTTATTTAATCTAATAGATCAAAAATCTCATTATTTTAACATATAATCAATATAAAAATTACTAATAAGATACTTTTTATTCTTTATTTCATACTAAGTCTTTGAAATTTGTTGTGTATTTACACACAGCGCATTCGGACTAGCCACATCTCACATGCTCTATGGCTCCCGTATTGGACAGCATAACTCTAGATCCATTTAATACAGATCTCTCGGTTGTTCCACATGGACCTTACTCAATCTTCCTTAGTCCCCACATCTAGTGCGTCACCAAATTCTACTGATTCACACTTCTAACTATATCCCTCATCTATACACTTCTCTCCATCCCCACCACCAACGCCCTGGTTCAAACCACCTTTACCTTTCAGATGGAAAAACACAACAACATCCTAACCAGTCTCCACAGTTCTACCAACAACACCTTAATGTAATGCCAGGCATGAGTTAAAGAATAAGCTTTACTGCGGAAAGGTACAAGGCCAGGGTTGGTAAGACAGAAATGTACTCTAGTCTCTCCAGTAACTCTTCAAGCGGCTAACTAGACCAAGATGTGTATTAGGACACGGCATGGGTTCTATTCCAGAGGAGGAAATTTCAGCTCCCTATGGTCTCTCTTCCTATAGGGCAGGCGTGATAAAACGGCTTTGTCAGATGGGGAACACTGAGGCTGTTGGGCAGTCTGGACTTGGGGTGTCCACTGTTACAGAGCTGACTCAGAATAAACTGATGATGCACTAAGCCTGGGGATTTGGGGGCAGCTGGGGCTCTTTAAAGCCCATGGAGTTACAGTACCCCCGACTCCCAGTCAGTCCCACATGGAGCTGAGTCTGAGTGTCACTCTTACAGCTGAGGGGTGAGGAGAAGGGGTGCCCTACTTCTCATCTAGCCTGTTGTCTAGATAACTCATCAGTTATCCAGGGTGACTCTTGGACAATTTTGTTCCTTGCCTAACAGGTACCCCAGTCCAAGCTATCCCATACGCTTCTGTCAATTTTTTTACCCGAGTCCTAGGCACTCAATACATTTTTAAAAATGCAAATCTGATGGTACAATTAGGTAGAATTTCAAAGTCCATGAGATTATCACCTGACACCTATCACAAGCTGGCCTGTTTTGCCGGCTCCTTCCTACAGGAACCTGTACCCAAACACAGCAAACCACCTGATATCCCCAAAGCAACCATGGTCTTCCATTCCTGTATGCCGTCCTCCATGCGGTTCTATCTTAAAACCACCTTATTTCACCTGGCTCTCTCATTCTCATCAACACTACAGCTTTCAGATTCCACACCTCTCACTGAATCAGCCTTCCTGCACTCAAAGTTCATCCCCCTTCACAATTCTGATGCCCTTTTCCCGCGGTCCAAGAGTGCCCTGTGCCTACCTTTATCCTGTCACCCCTGAATTACGCCTGTGGCTTGCCAATCTCCCCCTGCTAAAGTGTGGGCTCCTCAAAGGCACAAGCTGTTTTTCTTGCCTGAGACATGACAAGTCCTCAATAAAAGTTTATTAAATGAATGAATAAAAGCTGGAAGTTAAAACATCATAACATACCAGATTTTGTTAGATTATTAGGAGGCTCTCCTTCTTCTAACTGAACGTCTGAAAACAAAGCTTCTGAAGGTGGTACCTTCTTCTGCTCAACTTTTAAACTCTGTGCAATTTGCTGTATCAAGAAATCAGAAGGAACATTAAAGTGTAGTTTTCAGCTGTGTCTAGCAATATGAACACATTCTTTCTATAAAGTAAAAAAATATATACTAATTAATGGATAAACGAACTAATGAACTATGCCAAAACAACACATGGAGATGAAAAAGTTAAATTGGTATAGAGTGTCTCTATTCTCATAAAGACATACATAGCCTTTTCTGAACCACTAATTTCAGAACCATTACAAGGTATCTGCTGAAGAGAGTCAAATATACAAGGCTCAGATTAGAAGCTTAATTTTCAATTTTACATTTAGAAACAAAGTATTCATATTTAAGATTGGGTACATTCTAGATGTCAGAAATGCTTTTACCAAGGAGTTGGCAAACTCCAACTACAGGTTTTCTCTTTATGTGAGAACAGCTACAGTTTGTTATTTTTTAAGCAGATTTTTAAAAATTATCTTATGGACTGAGGCTATTTAACTCTTTTTCACTATCTAAAGAATATCATCAAATATACACAGGTCACTAACTACTAAGTTGGCAATGAAAATCCTACCTATTTACATTGGTTATAAAGGTGGAAATATACAGAAATGAAGGCCTAACACAGCAGTCCCCAACCTTTGGGCACCAGGGACCAGTTTCGTGGAAGACACTTTTTCCACAGATGCGGGGGAGGGTGGCTCAGGCAGTAATGCGAGAGATGGGGAGCAGCTGTAAATACAGATGAGGCTTTGCTTGCTCACCCGCCACTCACCTCCTGCTGTGCAGCCTGGTTCCTAACAGGCCATGGATGGGTTGGGGACCCCTGGCCTAACAGACACCCACCTACTGCCAAAAAGAATAGCCAGAGAACTGTTTAGGAGACAGGCTCTGTATCAGTCAGGCCCGTCCTTTCATTCTGCAAACAGAAACCAGAAAGTATAGCTAATCCCTAAATGGCACACAGATGTCACAGCCAGATCACCTTAAATCCCTGACCTTCACCAAAAGAAAAACAAAGCAAATAGATTTACTGGAAGCAGTGCACTTAAAACAAGAGGTCGGGCTTCTCTGGTGGCGCAGTGGTTGAGAGTCCGCCTGCCGATGCAGGGGACACGGGTTCGTGCCCCGGTCCGGGAAGATCCCACATGCTGCGGAGCGGCTGGGCCCGTGAGCCATGGCCGCTGAGCCTGCGCATCCGGAGCCTGTGCTCCGCAACGGGAGAGGCCACAACAGTGAGAGGCCCGCGTACCGCAAAAGAAAAAAAAAAAAAAGAATCCACCTGCCAATGCAGGCGACACGGGCTCGATCCCTGGTCTGGGAAGACCCCACATGCTGCGGAACAACTAAGCCCGTGCGCCACAACTACTGAGCCTGCGTGCCGCAACTACTGAAGCATGCGCGCCTAGAACCCATGCTCTGCAACAAGAGAAGCCACTGCAATGAGAAGCCTGCGCACAGCAATGAAGAGTAGCCCCTGCTCACCTCAACTAGAGAAAGCCTGTGCGCAGCAATGAAGACCCAAGGCAGCCAATAAATAAATAAATAAATTTTAAAAAATAATAAAAGAAAACACTCAGGATACTGGCCATGTGCTGACTAAATAAACATACCAAATGTATCACTAAATTAAACTGGGAGGGGGTATATAGTAAACTCAATCACCTAACATCCTATCAGACAGCACTATTAAAACAGGTATCCTATCTAGAATGTAAAAACTGATACAAAGGAGACAAGGAAAGGAGGGGAGGAAGGGGAGAGAGCACAACTCCCTAGATCAGGCTGAGAAACAGACCTGTTTATACCAGTCTGCCCAAGAAGCTGGAGCTGCTGAAGGCCCCCACCAAGAAGAAGGGGGCAGCCTCCTCCTCCACCAAGATACCTTCCTAAGGATACAGCCCCAGCAGAGGCCATCTCTGCAGACCCCTCCTCTGTGCTCAGACCTGTGCAGGTGACCCCATAGGGAGGAGGGATATGCTCCCCAGAGCCTGGGGTTGTGCCTTAAACTTTACTGTGGGCCTGGCCCATGGGCAGGTGATCAGCAGGTCTGAAATGCACTGACTGGTTGGCTTCCCAGGGTGCCAAGAACTCAGTATAGGCCAAGGCCGGGAGGATGCCTTCACCAAGTTCCTGTGTTCCCCCCTCACCCTTCCCATATCCAGTCTTCACTGGCTTAACCTGGAGCAATAAACCTGATTTTGTCATTCAAAAAAATTAATAAACAAATAAAAAGAATTTCCAGGCTCTAATTCTGTTTAAGCACTAATACCCTATGCATTATTTTAACTCTGTACAGCACTCAAAGAAAACGAAGATACATATGTAACTGAAAGATTAGTGAGATATACCTAAGTCTTCAAACCATAAACTGGACACCAGCACTGTGTAATTTTGAGGAGACAACCACCAGAGTTTTTAATGAGAGAAGACGACACATGGTTATGTGACCATCAACTCTGGTGGCTTATATGTTATTAATCCTCTTCTATGCCACTTACCAAAAAAAAGAGAAATCATAGAAAGCACTAATTCTATTTAAAAATTGAGAAGACACGCTTCCTGGGAAAGGACAGAAAACTGAATCAAATGTTTATAAAATACAACTTGAAGGAGGGACAATCTAACAAATTATATCTGTTCAGTTTTTTAAAATTTTTATTTCCTATGATTTCATGGCAAGTTTATCTTGATTTTTGCATCCTGAATGAGAATTAAAAAGAAAAGTCCTATTTTCACCAGTATAAAATATCCAAAAGTTGTGTGGGGTAGGGGAAAGATCAAATAAGAAGACCCTACCTCCATCATTACTAACTTATCGGGATACGCTAGATCTCCAGGAGCTGGTTTATAGCCTGTGATGTCTGTCTGAATGTAGATGTGGGTTCGGTAGACAAGTCGCTCTTGTACATCTTCCAACATCTGCTTTACTCCAGCTGCAAATGCCCCCAACTGTTCAGCTGATAAAAAAAAAAGGTCAATCACCCATTCCTTCAGATTTAAAAAATACTTTCTTTAAACGAGCAAAAATATTACAAAATTGTCTAGTAATAGTATAAACCACTCTTGCTTCAGGGACTGGTTGTATTCTATTTTGGTATGACTTAATGACCTTAGAAAAATTTAATAAATGTCTTCTAGTTTCCTCAAATTTAAAATTGGAAAATAAATTTGCCCTTACATCTTCTTCCTGGGACTCTGTGAAATAATTTCCATTATTAATGTGAATAATAATCTTATTTTTAAAGTGCTTTGTGTTTTTTTAAAAGGTATCTCTATAGCTTCACACCAATCCTGAGAGATAGCTAAAGCAGCTTATTAATTAGGTTATCACCCCCATTTTACAGATAGAGTCCCACAGATATTAAATGACTTGTTAACATTCTCACAAAGAAAAATGAATAAAAAAAATAAAATGAGGGAATTCCTCAGCGGTCCAGTGGTTAGGACTCTGCACTTTCACTGCCGAGGGCCCGAGTTCAATCCCTGGTTGGGGAACTAAGATCCCACAAGCCGCACAGTGTGGCCAAATAAATAAATAAAATGAGATATGCGTTTGTATAGAATTTCTTCATTTCTAAGATGCCATCAGTGTTAAGACACACCAGTGATTCAGTATCAGCTTTCCAAGGGCTGGGGAGTTGGAGGCATTACACACTCATATAAATATTTACATTAATTTTAAAAATCATCTTTAATTCACAGGCATTAAAATGGGAGAAAATGTACATCTTAGAATGAACTAAATGCAACAGAATAAGAAACTCGGGAAGAGTAACAAACCTATAGTGTCTCTTAAGGAAAGTCAAAGTAAAGACAATAATTTCTGCCAGTAAAATGATTACCTGAAGGGTATTTTTTAAAGGTACCTAAGTATCACTAGGAAAATCATGTTTTTTATGACAATCAAACCAATTGTTAAAGCATGTATTAGATGAATAAAGTAGAGCTACTCCAGAGAATTGCTTTTCTTTATTTGTAATTTCAAAAAAGATGAATTATTACTATGTATGTATGCTAAAACAATTTCTGTTTTTTAAATTAAGACTATGCAATACAGTCAATTACTTTATGTACTCTGGTAATAGTGTATTAGAAATACCCAACCCAAAACTGATGGTCAGTTCTCTATGGATTTCAGATGCCAGAAAGAATAGTAGCTATAATTATTTTATTACTAATTTTGCCCAGATTTAAAAATTCTTTCTCCATTATTATTTAGTCACAGAATAAGGTGCATCTTGATTCAAAAAGAGACAAGGCATCAACCCAAGTTTTAAAAATATTGTTTATATAGGGATGGGGGGGAGGTACTAATCTTTTTCAGATTCATTGAGCCATAGATATAATTAAAAAGACCTTTGAAATGATCATTTCTACTTATTTACCATTATTCTGTACATGATCTTCAAGCACCTCATTTTTAAGAATCCCACAAAGTTCCGATAAAGTCTCTAAGTGAATAACGTGAATGATCAATGGCCTGAAGACATCATACAATGACACACACAGTTTCTCCAAAAGTTCACTAAAATAAAAGAATAAAACATGGCTATCAGCAGTAATCCTTTCAGTATTTCCTAACAGTTTAAAAGTCACCCTTGATTGCTTCCAGCCAAAAAAAAAAAATATATATATATATATATATATATATATATATATATACTGGAAAATAGTACGTGGGGACATTATATGATGAGAAGTGAAAGGCTGAAAGTAATTCTGTGAACTGTTTTTGCTAGAATCAATAATCAAGCTCAGAATTAATAAGCAATCCTCAACAATTAGCTGGCCCCAGCCGAATGTCAATTTATTACAACTTGTACTTATGTTAGCAATAATTTTGTGTATGTCCTTTCAAAAACAATAAAAAATATTTCAGTAGACTTAATTTTCCTTTTATAACCTACACCACTATGAATCAAATGGTGACATTTTCCCCAGGAAAGATAGGTTCAAAACTCTTGAATACTTACAGACTTAGATAAACAAAACTCAAAATATTCTGGACATACACCAAGTATTTTGACAATTTTAAACATTTGAAAAGAAAAACATTAGGCTGTCTATACTCTTTATATTGTCAACAGTACTCTTCTATATATAGTATTTCATCAAAACCGTAAGATATATTTGTCTCCTCCCCTTTACAAGAGTCATAATCTTGGAATTTTTTAACAGTCAAAACCACCAATATGAAGAACCCAAAAGTGACTGACAGTGGGTTTGAAATACACTTTGAGAAAAATAAGGAAAAGGATTTTAAATAGTATCTATGTTTTTAAGTGTCCTTCATTAGTTAGAATCATAGAATTTTTTAAATAGAAGGAATTATTACACTTAGTGTAGATAAAGGGATCTAGATACCAAGATAGTTCCCTATACAGGATTCTTACTATCATAACTTATTGTCTCCATAATTATATTATAAACAATATGAAAGCATGTTGGCCTTTAAGCTGCACATTTATTTCAAAATAAATAACCACTGTCCCATCCAACAATATTCTGTTCACATACCCACAAAAGTTAAAACACTCCATAGTTAACTTTAGAATACTCCTATAATAAGCCATTACAGCCATTAGCGAATTAAATCTTACAAACAAGAGTTAGATTCCGTGTACCACCTACTCTAATTTTGATGTTGGTTTTGTAAAAAATTCGTTATAAAGTTGGTGCTCATCCTGGCATACATGAACCATAAAGGCACAGCCACTGCGAATCTGTGGGAAACAAACACACACCATCTATAGTTAGAGACACACAACAACTCCAGCATTTATGAAATAAAGCCAACATTTTATTTACAAAGAGACTATGCATATATAATTCATAAAACAACTCCCTGAAGAACAGAAAATGGTTTTCTGCACAGTGGAACTATCGATGATTTTTATTTTCTTCTTTATGCTTTCTAAGCTTTTGACAATGAAAATTACTCTTCTAGTTGAAAAGTATTTAAAAAAATAATCTTTATTATTTTTCTATAATCTGACTTAAAATCACACTAAACAAAAAAGCACTTCTGCAGCAAAAGCTAAGATTAATTTGTCTACATAAATCCAGAAACTTTGAAACTTCATCTTTCAAAAAACAATACTGATTTGTGAATCTTCATACCTCAAAAAATCAATCAAAATGAGTATATTTTGCCAAATTGAATGCTAATTACTAAACCAGATTTGTCATAACAGAAAGAAACATTATGTAAGTTTGTTGATATGGGGACCAAAACTTATTTACCCAAGTATAGTTTCTAGGGTATCATAACAGCTCAAAAGAAGGTTTAACATTAAACCACAACAGGCAGAAACTCACCAAGGCACAGTGGTCTCTGTTATTCTGGCTGGTTAACTCTGTTACAGTACAAGTAATACTAGGGCCCAAAAGGAGTTCCCGCTGATCAAGGTAACACTGGTGGATGTCATTTAGCAGTTGTTGGTATCTGATGAAAAGCAAATGAGACTGGAGTACTGTATAAACTTCTGATTTCAGATATGTAAATTAAATCCGATCTTAAATCCCAAAATAGGTTGCCAAACCTCCAAAGCTATATGGTTACTGCTCATTTGCCCACATTAAATACTAGAAATATTTATGTATATAAAGAAAAAACAAACCATAATGAACTACCATAACCTTTATCTTTTAAAGACAGATTTATCTTCCACGAGTAGTGATGTTACATCTACCTAAATGAGAAGGAAATCCTGCTATATGGGAAAAAGATGCCTTACAAACTCACCAAGTCAGGTCTGTGACCTTGCTCCCCAAACTGAGCTGTGTGCTACAAGAAAAGTCTTGTACAGCATGCAAGGTAATTGCTCAGAAAATATCAGGGACATAACAGACTTGGCAAAATAGCACTTCAAGGAAGGTAACTTGGAAACTGAAGAACCTGTGGGTACTCACTCAGGTATTTTTTCAGATCGTTGTTCTATTTGTTCAATGAGAGTCTGTGGAATAAAGAAAAGTCCACTAACTCCATCTGTTTTAGTTATATTTTCAATTGCTTTCTGATTATAATAGTAACACAAGCTCATGTTAGAAAATCTGTGACTACAAAAAAGTTGAAACATGAAAATCACCTAAAACACAAAAAAATTAATCACAGTATTTCAGAATATTTTCTTTCAGTTTTTGTATGCACACAGTTACTACATTTTTCTTTTTAAACAAAACTGGAATTATACTATATATTCAGCTTTGCAATCTGCTTTTCTTTTTTAAAGATTTTTTTTAAAATTTATTTATTTAATTTCTTTTTGGCTGAGCTGGGTCTCATTGCTGTGCATGGGCTTTCTTCTAGTTGCAGCGAGCGGGGGCTACTCTTCGTTGAGGTGCGCTGGCTTCTCATTGCGGTGGCTTCTTTTGCTGGGAGCACAGGCTCCAGGTACACGGGCTTCAGTAGTTGTGGCACACGGGCTCAGCAGTTGTGGCTTGCGGGCTCTAGAGCGCAGGCTCAGTAGTTGTGGCGTACGGGCTTAGTTGCTCCGAGGCATGTAGGATCTTCCTGGACCAGGGCTCAAACCCGTGTCTCCTGCATTGGCAGGCGGATTCTTAACCATTGAGCTGTATCTGGGATTACACTGATTTAAAATATTGCACTGGCTCTCTACTTTTCCTGAATTAGCATGACATGCAACATCCTCTGTGAGATGGTCTTTGCCATCTTTCCTTTCTTCTTTCCTATCACACCAGTCTTAAATGAGGTCCTCCCAAAATACAAGTCTTTTATGTCTCTACAACTTTCCCTATACATGCTGCTCTCTCTGTATAAAATATCCTTATCAATCCCCTCAAGTCTGCTATAAATCTACGTTTTTTTAAGCTCAAGTATCACCTTCAACTGGAAACCTTCCCTGAGCATTCCAGGAACAGCTAGGTGTTTCCTCCTCTGTGGGCTTAAAGCACCTCAACATACACTGCTATAATGTGGAAGGACAAAGCCTACCTTTCATTCAGGTTCATTTTCCTGGTATAAACAAAGGACCTAACATACATTAGCATTTCAAAAGGGCTGGCTAAATAAATTTCATAGCATTATCTTATTTATGTCAATAGACTTACTCTGACTTTGGGGGCAGCAGCTCGAAATTTCACATAAAATAATGTGAAGGCATTGTCTGCATTAGGTACAGATGAAGGATCCTAAAGAAACATGGGGGAGGATAGGGAAGGAAGATAATTAGCGAACAAATAATTATTCAGAAAATATAACACAAACCATTTCATATGGCTACTGCTTGGCCTATATACCAACCAAAAGCTTACAGAGAGAAAGATTAAATACTATTATTGCTACAAATGAGAAATAATTATGTGGAGCTGTCATCTCTCTCTACTTTATAATGAAAATTTATGCTATGTTACATGAATTTTGGTGGTAAAAAGACTGAACTCAGATTCGTACTCAGTCACTTTCTGAGTGTAGGACTTTGGTCAAATTACTTAACCTCTCTGAGATTCAGTGCATCCATTAAATGGTGATAACACATATGCACAAAGGTTTTACACAGCTCAATTATAAAGCACTAACACATAGTAGGTACTAGTACTTATTAGGCATTAGTTTCCTAAGATAACATTTTGTAAAATAGAAAAATCATATGGTCTGTTATGTCAGCTAAGAGCAATGTGAATGGTAAAATGCAATACAAAGCTCAGCAGCTTTGAGCTAAAAGCTCAAGATAGTCCGTATTCTTTAGAAAGTAGGCTGAAAAAATAAAATAAATTATCTTTCAGGTTCTATTTTCTTAGGAAAGAAATGTGCTCAGTGACCATCTGATCTAGCTCCACTCTTATTTTCTAATCTAACACGCTGCTAATTTTCCACCTAGCATCCACTAAAATCTGTAATTAATTAATTTGTCTTTTTCCTTCTTTACTGATTATTTCTCCTGAACATAAGCTCCATGAGGGCAGGGACCTTGTTAGCTCCTTTCACTACTGTACAGTTCTTAGTACAATGCCAAGCATTTAGAAGGCATTCAGTAAAAATACATTTGCTAAATACAGTAAATTAAATTATCCATCATTTGTAAAGAAAGAAATTCAAATTATCTATCATATGTAATTCTACCACTCAGACAGAACCACTTTTATTATTTTGGTGTATTTCCTCCTAATATTTTCTTTAAAAAGATAGGAAAAGAAAAAGTTAAAGTGAGAAATAGTTTGAATCTTATTTTATTATTTATCATATAGTACTGAATATTTCTCACACTGTTATATATTCTTTGAAAATAAGACTGTGACAGACATATATAATACAGGCATTTTTTCTTATTATAAATAAAATTGCAACACCTATTTATTTAACAAAAGGTAAAAAAAAAAATTGGAGTTACTAGATACTAATCTCAGACTAACATTATGGAAAATAAATGAATTAAAAAAACAAAAACAAAAAAACACCTCACCAGTTAACTCACCCTTTTTAATAATTGACTTGTGAGGTTCTGTAGTGTGTTCACTGTATATGTCTTCATGAGGTGCAAAGCTTTAGAAAGACACTGCTTAAACTTCAGTAAATATACAGGATAATCTTTAAAATTTGGCTGTAAAGGAAAGGGAAAGATTTACAAAAATGAAGCAAACTTTTAATGAAAACCAACCTGTCCTTTATGTAAAGCTATACAGAAAGTTCAAAAGAAGATCTTATGTAGACTGTAAGCTCCTTGAAGACAAATACTATGACTGTCTTGGTCATAGCCAAATTCCCTGTGCCTGGCACAAAGCAAGGGCTCAATAAATATTTGCAGCTTTTAGCAAAATATATTTTCAGTACCCCACAGACCTCAAGGCTAATATGTGAGGCCCAACTAAGAAAAGAATAGGAGTTGGGTGAAATAAATACAGCTATAAATCCTTGGAGGGCAGAAAGAGATGGTGCTTAAAACAAAGGACGTGTCCTTTTATTTCCCCCCCCCCAAGTAATACTTTTTGTTTCCAAGGAAGTATCTAGCAAAACAGTTAAGTCAACAGTCTAAAAATCACTAGTCCTTTTAGATGGGATAAAGTTGTGTCAGCCAGCCGCTTTTTCTATTCCAGGGGTTGCTGCAGCAGCTGAAAGCATTTTTTACATCACTACTGACAATGACTAAGAATTTACTATAGTTTTTCTTCAAGTATATTACAGAAAGAAATAATTAGTTTACTGCATAAGAAATGATATAATAGGGATGTTAAGATTTCTTTAAAACACACAGAAATACCATGACTTACATGAGATGATATGTATGTAATACAGTCATCTAACTTGGCCAGCATTGGTATAAATCCTTCACTATTCACAGACAGCGTGGGAGAATTCAATTTCTTTAAGGGGAAAAAAAATTTTTACATTTTAAGAGTCACCAAATATACTCAAATGTAGCCCATGTGTAACAATACAATAAAGAAAGGACAAATTTAAAAGAATATGGATTGAATTCAGTTTACTCCTAATGACCTTTAATGGGGCTCTTCACGAGTTAGCAAACATTTTATACTCCATTGCACAATGTTATATTAAAATAATACATCATGTACCTAGATTTCCCACTTTCTAGCACTTTACAACATAAATTTTCCACTTTCAAACACTGGCGATCTTCTCAAGGTTAAAAGATTAACTAGCAGTTACCATGTTCAGCAGTCATACTGAAAGTAAAATATAAGTAAACATATACAAGTAGTACTAATATAAGGTAATATATACTATAAACATGATAGCTAATATTTAATATAATAGATAAAATGATAAATATTAAAATATATAAACCTATAATAATATATATAAAAGATAAGTAAAATGACCCAATTATTTCTTATCTTGATATACAAATAGTTTGGCAATGATTTATATTTCTCATTGCATTCCACTGTTAACTGGCTACTGGTTTTATTTCTAACTCTTTAGTAAACTATAATAATTTAGATTTAATAATTTTAATAACATGATTTATATGCAGTTATTATGATTAATTTATGAGCCAGAATACAGAGAAATATAATTTACACAGAAGTCTTTATTGTGACTACCTCTTTGGGATCCAAGAATCCATTATGAGGACTATACTCTTCCTCAAACTAAACATGAGATTAGTTTAAGAAATGTTTTAATTACTATTATAGAAGCACAACCACAGCAAGATTTAAAATGGAATATTTCTTCTTATAACCGTCACAGCTTACAAATATGATACTATAAGAGTTAAGCAACAAAGAGATTTTAATAGCAAAAATACAATTTAAGAAGAACTATTATTTAAATCATATTTGGAAATCTGAACTGGTAATGGTATGTCCATCACTCACAAATAGGAACATCTTAACAACAAGCAAACTATTAAGTTAAAATATCACTCAAGCCAATTTATAAGGTTAAAAATTATACTCAGAATGGGAAATATAAAAGAAAGCCACTAATTCTAGAAAAAATAAAGAACAGTGCTTACTGTGTTAATAGTTTCCAATTCATTAAAATAGGAAAGCTTTTGTTGAATGTTTTCAGCCAGATCAACAAGTTCCGACTTGAATTTTTTAAAAGAGAAAAATCAATTATTATGAGAACATAAGAATCAACACTCCAGTCTCAAAATTACATCAAAGAGATTTATACTAGACATACAGGTTTATATTAGATATATGATTTCAGGATAATGCCCAAAGACCTCTGCAGTCATGGGCTAAAATAAGCAATGATTATTACAGTAAATTACATATCTTTTCATAAAATAACAGATGATCACCTTTTTAAAAACATACAAAATATACATAGATAAAATTCTGAGAAAAGTATAGTAACTTAAATATTCTATCTTTAAGTCACAAGTTTAAGTGCAACCTAGATCTGTTCATCTTTTCATAAACCCCACCATTAGTATAATCACTATGCCTTGTTTGAAAAGTGTCAATAGGGAATTCCCTAATGGTCCAGTGGTTAGGGCTCGGCGCTTTCAGTGCCAAGGACTGGGTTCAATCCCTGGTCGGGAGCTAAGATCCCGCAAGCCGCGCAGCGCAGCCAAAAAAAAAAAAGAAAAGTGTCACAAATGTGAATATACCCTCTTCACTCTGAAACTGTACTGAGACCTAACAGCTCAAAACATACGAAAGCTTGCCCGTGCCCCTGCTGACATAAGCTTAAAAGCAGGCTGTCAAAGTAATAATTTGCATACTTAGCACAGAGCCTCATACAGAGAAGTGTTCAAAATATACTTGGCGAAATAAAGGAAATTAGAATTAAATTGTATTCATCTATTTAAAAATAAAATATTAAACATAGTCAGTCACTGACACTCTCTCCTACTCCAAATTACCTGCTCTTTCAGGAGCTGTTCACAGGCTTCATGTAGGGTTCCTGTCTTATTGGACACAAAAAGATACTGTTTCTGCAATGATTCCAGATGCTGAAGAGCATTGTTGACATCATTCAATATAGCATCACACTGCTCCTGAAACCCAGACAAGTAATCCCTCATCTGTCTAGAAAACAGAACCAAAAGGGGATTGGCAATAATATTTTCCCCCAATAAGCACAGACAATAAACAACAAGGTCTCGTTTTCCTCCAAATGCTTGCACTTCAGAAGGAAAGTCTGACCTATTCAAAAAGTTTATTATATTCAGAAATATAGCAAAAACTATGTCACAAACTGTTTCAGTACTTAAGAAGGAAAATGATTGAAACTATGAGCAATAAAAGGAATCAGCCTTAAAGCCATAAACTGGCTTTTCACATGTAGGGCAGTAAATCATGGGCTCAACTTTCAAAGACTGGGACACCAGGCCCATCCCAAGGTAACAAGTAGGTCCATCCTTCAGGTCATGTCTGCCTTTGAGAGATGGTGTGATGTCATGGAAAGAATTTTGGACTTGGAATTGGAAGACCTGAGTCCAAGTCCCAGCTCTGCCCAAGTCTCCATGACATTAGGCAAGTATTTAATAGTACCAGGCCTCAGTTTACTCGTTTGTAAAATGGGAATAATAACACCTTTCCTTATAGAGCTGCTATGAAGATTAAATGGAATCATACATCAAAGAGCCTAACACAATGCCTAGCAATAATAGTCACTTAATTAATGTTAAATGAATACAAATGTTCAACCCACGGTCTCCAAATCAGCTAGAAACAGTACAGTCACTTCCCCCATGCCGTCAATATACACAAACAAAACAACATAGTTCACACCCTGCCTAGCTGGCCATCCCTAAAGTCTCTTGGGTCTCTCCCTCTAAAGAAAGGCAGCAAACACCTCTTAGAGTTCCTGACAAAACTCCCACTTGATTCCAAGCCTTTCTGGTTACCTAAAATCAACCTCTGCTCCTCCTAACCTATTAATTACAATGTGACTTTTTTTAAAATCACACAACTTCCAATACCAGTTGGAATGACCCACATCCTTTCTAGCTATTCTTAAAGAAAATGTTGCTGTTCAAGTTTTCTTTGTACCTTAATTTTGTTTAAAGGCACAGATAACGAAAGGCTTAAGATGATCTAAGAATTAGGACAGCCAACAAATATAAGAGCCACATACCTATATTTAGCTCCTTCATCCTGATCCATCTGAGTTTGTAGCTTTGCAAACCATGAGAAAAACTGGAAAAATAGGGTATTATGTTGTCAACAAAACTAAAACAGACAAAATGAAAAGTGGCTACATGCTAAACAGCAAGTCAAAAGGGTAGACACTAAGTCTTACTGTTTGGGGTTCAGGCATTTATAGCTGTAAGCCAGGAGATGGCAATTTAATTGCATGGTCAGTGTCTACATTCCAGGAAAAGCAAAGTATCTTAAAAACACGGGCCATTTTCAGAGTTAAATAAGAAAGAGTATTAACACGATAATATGTAGAAATAAACATTTCTTCCTAAGAAGCTAATGCCTACCTGCTAGTTTGCCAAATTTGAGTAGGTAACATAGGGCTCTGGGTAAATATTAATGTTATCTAATAATAATTGTGAGAATATAAGCTCAGAAATAATATAAAGGAGTGGTTTAAAAACATAGCTTTTGCATCAGCTAAACCTGGGTTTGAATTCTGGTCCTACCATCAAGTTGTATACTTAAAATGAGCACATCTTATCGTGTGTAAATTATAACAATGTATTAGATCTTTTTTTTTTTAATTTAAAGAGAGATATGCAAGTGCAAATTTAATCCAGAAGATCTTTTTTTTTTTTTTTCAAATGGTCCAAGTAAATTCACAGACATGGTGCAAGATTACCTTCTATAATTGTCAAGTGGGATTCGAAGTCAAAGGTATGCTTTATTCTCTCAAGATACTACTCTTGCCAAGTACCTTGGCTTTCGTTTCCTGAACACTGATTGTGTGCTTGGCACACACTGCATTTACATGCATTATCTAATTTAATTCTCACAGAAGTCCTATGAGATAAGTATATAATTATCTTTGTTTTACACATTAGCAAACAAGAGATCTGAGAAGATAAGTAATTTGCCTAAGCTCACAAAGATGGTAAGTGATAGAGGTGACCTTCAGATCCAGGTTGGTCTAACTCTAGAGCTAGAGCTCTTCATCACTTTGCAGCACTGCCTCTCTTGACTTAGTGCAGAGGTCCCCAACCTTTTTGGCACCAGGGCCCGGTTTCATGGAAGACAATTTTTCCATGGACCCAGTGGGGGGCAGGGGGGGATGGTTTCGGGATGATTCAAGTGCATTACATTTACTGTGCACTTTATTTCTATTACTATTACATTGTAATATATAATGCAATAATTATACAACTCACCATAATGCTGACAGGAGGCGGAGCTCAGGCGGTAATGCGAGCGATGGGGAGCGGCTGTAAATACAGATGAGGCTTCGCTCGCCCGCTGCTCACTTCCTGCTGTGCAGCCTGGTTCCTAACAGGTCATGGACCACTACCGGTCCATGGCCCGGGGGTTGGGGACCCCTGACTTAGTGTATATGCAATTCAGCACATTTGCTTTATGCTTCACTTGGTAAATGCCTTAGCTTTGATTCTTCTTTTCTTTTTTTTCTCTTTTTTTTTTTTCTTCTTTTCTTTTAATTGAAGTATGGTTGATGTACAGTGTTGGGTTAGTTTCAGGTGCATGGCAAAGTGATTCAGTTTTATGTGTGTGTGTGTATATCTGTTCTTTTTCAGATTCTTTTCCCTTATAGGTCATTACAAAATATTGAGTATAGTTCTCTGTGCTGTACAGTAGGTCCTTCCTCAGCTTTGATTCTTAAGAGGACAGAAAAATGAGAGAGGAAGCAGCAGAAGAAACTATTGTACATTTAAGTTTATAGTTGGGAATAAGCAAAAACCAAGAGATTTCACATGCTAAATTTCAGAAAAATAACTATAAGCGTTCGTCTAAAGAGCATATTGAGGTTTTTAAGAAAGAAATTACCTAGCAGCAAGCAGTGAGGGGTGCGGTTGGGAGGTCTGCATGTGTGCATGTGTCCACGCACATGCATGTTGGGGGACACATTAACACAGACACGTACAGGGAGGAGGTCTAAAGGGCATAAAATATCAAAACTTTAATAAATATAATAGTCTATCCAAACTTGGAATAGCATATTTTTATCTGTATTGCAAATAAAACTGGGCAACAGGTTCATTTAAAACACTTAAGAAATAACCACAACTAACACAAAATCAAAAATGTTCTAGAAATAGAAACAGCTTTGGGAAAGATCACTGGTGTTCTCCTTACTTGGTGCAAGTAATATATCCTTCTTTCTCCAGCCCCCCCCCCAAAAAAAAAGATGTCCTAGAAAGACTTTAACTACAGTTTCAAATGTTCACAACTTTTAATTAGGACCTCTGTCTTGAGACATTTAAAACAATCAAATATCCTTAGAAATAATGCTGCCATTCACCTGCTGTGCAGTTTCAATTCTTTCTTCTTCCATTTCTAAGGAGGTGAATCCCTTCAAGAGAATGTCTTCTGTAGATTCAGGCACTATTGAAGCCTGTGCAATGGGCAGCGACTGGGATGTTAAACTGCACAAGTCTTCAATTGGGAGCTTGAAAAGAAAAGAGCCACAAAGATATTCAAATAACTTGAAAATTCTCTAAACTTAACTCAAGATTGGTATTCCACCTCAGGTGTTTTGAAAGAGAAAGAAATGTTTTCTGTTAAATCGTCTGATGTTAACAAGTGCCATATGATACTAACACTTCTCAAAATATAAACATGGCACCAATACCCAACCATTTGCAAAGTATGGTTTTTGAGTTACCTTTTGAAAACTGGTGGTGAATCTGTACTAATCCACACACCTTTTCCTACTGGAACTTCTTGGGAACTAGCACCAAGTCAAAGGCAAAACCTGCGTGCTAATGAAAGTAGCCGGCCCTCTCCATTATCAACACAAAAGCCTCACCTCATTAATAGAACCAACAGAAAACAAATCGTACCCAAGAATCAACTACCAACAACTATATCCCCTTCTACTATTTCTACACTGCTGCCACACTTCACCCACATCTTCTTGCTGACAAATTCTGGAATTACAACTGAAAAGAAAGAATTTCAGAATTTCCCATCAGCTTCAGAAGAGCCTCACCTTGAGGCCATCAGACCTACAATACTGTCTAGTTTGCCATTACTAAAGATATTCCAGGTGTTCATTTACCTAGGGTCATACTGACAAGCTGTTTTTGGACTTAAAAGAAAGGGAGTGTGAATGCTGGGGAAGGTAAAAGGGTGGAATTATTTCGTTTCAATCCCAGTTTCTGCCCTTAAGGCATGACATCTAAGGTCCGGCAATAAAAGACCTTAATCCAAGGCCTTAGGAAATTGCCTCCTGTCTATTTTTCTAGATACAGAAATTTCGGCTGAAGACAGTATTTTCTCTTCAAAGCTAAAATAAAATAAGCTAGATGCAAAATGCACCATCATTAATTTAGAAATACAACCCTTTAAATATGGGGGGAGGGAATTCCCTGGCAGTCCAGTGGTTAGGAGTCAGTGCTTTCACTGCTGTGGGCCCAGGTTTGATCCCTGGTCTGGGAACTAAGATTCTGAGAGCAGCGCAGCATCAAAAAGAAAGAGAGAGACACACAAAATGAGAGAGAGAAAGAGAGAGAAAAAGAAAGAAAGGAAGGAAGAAAGGAGGGGGGAG